>NW_028319140.1:125000-474942 GCF_062004578.1 Staurois parvus
CTGGAAAGGAAAATTATGGTAAGTATGGGACAACAATTTTCTGGATTCCCGAGTGGAATTCATCTACAGTCCTGGAAGTTTTCTCATAGTTGCTCTTTTTTCCTACTGAGTTGTCTGCGTTGTGGAATTCTACCTTAAGTGACTTTAAAAGTGATTTTCCTGGTTACCATAACTTCTGCAAGGAGAGTATCAGAGTCACAAGTGTTTGTCCTCATCTAGTCTTACATCTAGGTAGACTTGTTCTGAGGCCATCAAAAAATGTATTCCAAAAGTGTCATCTTCCACCTAGGCCAAGAGTCCCTCAACCCCTCTATGTAGGTCTCAGCTTAATAGTCTACCTGGCAGCTATCTCTTCCTTCCAAAAAATTGAAAAGCAGATTTTGATTCTGGATGGGTTAAGGCTAGGTTCACCCAAGCCGACATGCGTGTTGTGGGTGCAGGAATCGATGTGATTCCAGCACCCACCTCGTGTTTCTCACGTAAGATGCATTCTGAATGGCACCTCTATGCATCTCATCCCTGAAAAAGACCAAGTGGTTTCCATGCGGATGCATTTTGGAAAAGGTGCATGAGCCATTTTCTTGTGTGAACCACGGGCGCATCACACTGGTGTGGACCAGGGCTAAGAGAATCTTACCGCTTCTTGGCGTGTCAGGACAAATCTTCCTCATTACAGAATCTTCCTATTCCGGAGGACCTCAGAATAGAAGGGCAACGGAGAACGTCCTGGGCAGCATATTGTCGGGATTCTTCTGGAACAATCTACAAGGCAGGAACATGCTCTTCACAGAACACCTAAATGGACATTGCAGGGCAGATCCCAATCATTTAGGGGTTTTGTTCTTTTTGTGTTCATTAACCACTTCAATACCAGGTACTTTTACCCCCTTCCTGCCCAGGCCAATGTTCAGCGCTTACACTTTGGACAACTATTTTGCGGTCATGCAACATTGTACCTGAACTACATTTTTATCATTTTGTTCACATAAATAGAGCTTTCTTATGGTGGTAAGCAACACTGGGTTTTTCATTTTTTGCTAAATAAACAAAAAAGGACTGAGAATTTTATGTTTTTTTTAGTTTTTGTTATAAAGTTTTACAAATAAATGTCCATAAATTTAGGCCAAAATGTGTTCTGCTCCATTTCTTTAGTGAAAATACCTTAAATCAGTGTTTATTACATAGTCTGCAGCAGAGTTATAGAGACTACAAACTATGGTGTATATACCTGAAAATCGATCAGTCCTGATGTGTTGGCAGCCAATCTCATATCTTGATGCCCCAAAATGCAAGGACAGTACAGAAATCCCCCAAATGACCCCTTTTTGAAAAGCATAGAGCCTGAGGTATTTAGAAAGAGACATGGCAAGTTTTTTGAAGTTGTATTTATTGTCATATTTTTGTGGAAAATGAAATAAAAAAAAAAATAAATTTTTTTTTATTTACATATTGTGAACCAGGGCAGTATTACATCATCATAAAACTGGTGTGGCGATGATTAGGGACACTGACTGATGACAGTACAAAGAGAAAAAAAAAATATATATATATTATTTATTTTAAATGTTATTACATTTTTTTCTTTTTTATAATACACTGTGACCAGAGTAATATGTTGCCATAGTAACATTATACTACTCTGGGGAAGTGATCAGTCCTTTTTTTTTTTTAACACATTATAATTGCTTATAGCACTCATTGTCATTGTAAATAAGCACTTTACTAAATGAAATCAATCCAGTTTTTGTTGTGATTAGCCACAACTAATCACATGACACAGATGGGCTGTGATTGGCCCAGTCTGTACCATGTGATCACTCTGACCAATCACAGCTAGAAACACTATTGTAGACAATGGATGGAATGAAAGGAAGCCATTCACCATTTACAATTGTCATGTGATCTACAGTGAAAGGTCACATGGTACTGGCAACGGGCTGGTACACAGATCAGTCATCTCAATGGACAGAGCCGGTGACAGATCTTGTCACAGCACAGCCCAACGGGCATCCATGAAGCAGCAACCCAGGAGGACATCCTATGATGTTCACCCGGATCAACAACAGTCCTGTCCGGCTGCCACTGTACTATAAGTCAGGCGGGAACTGGTTCAACTTCTTATTACACCTTGCCAATGGCGCGTGTGACATTCCCAGTGTATGTTCCCATGATCTGCCAGGAAAACTGGAAATTGTATGATCAACTTTCCGTAATTTTCCTTTATTGCCATCACATAGCATTTTGATGTAGCAGGTACTATTTACTATAAAATATAAAGTGCAGCGCTATAAATGTGACAAATTATGAGAAAGGGATATGGATAAAAATAAAGTAAAAAAATGAATCAAAATATAAGAGAAAATAGGTCCCAATGTAGAAAAGTCCCAGTAAAGGTGACTTCAGGCGGCCGTCCACACTGACCACAGGTGCATGCAATATGGCAGAGATGGAGTTCAGGACGTAGTCATCATGGAAACAAGGGGGGTAGATGCAATCCCTGGATCAGTGAAGATCCTCAGACCAAAGCAGCACAGGATCCACTAGACAGCAAGGAAGAAATCACAGCTCCACCTGAGAAAACCACCACTCCTCCACTGCACATCAACGATATCTAGGAGGAGATACTCCCCACAAGGAATCAAGAGAAAATGCCCATGGTGAAGTACAGTAAAAATGGTTTAATGGTATAAAACAGGATGCATCCAATAAAATGGCAACAAATTGGCACACAGCTAGCAAAACATGAAGGCTAGCAACAAAGCAAACAGGACTAACCGTCCTGTCAGATGTAATGGCCGCCTCTTTTTTAGGTTTTTTAATATTCACTGCCATTTTTCTTTCATGTATGACCTTTTTTAATAGAGATTGTACACCTGATTTTAATTGTTGTAGCGTCTGCTGTCCCTCTGGTAGTTCTTGATGGACATGCAGACCGTTTGAGCTATGACAAAATGGCGCCTGGATATCGCGCATGCGCCTTTTTGTCTATTTAGCTCCGACCTGCACGTCACGGCGTACACCGGTTCTTTTCTCTGAGGATGTGCTCGGCACATAACGCGTAAGGAGGAACCTGCGCACGCCTTGACGCCACGCCGTCGGAGCATTGTGGAGCTCCGGCGGCCATTACATCTGACAGGACGGTTAGTCCGGTTTGCTTTGTTGCTAGCCTTCATGTTTTGCTAGCTGTGTGCCAATTTGTTGCCATTTTATTGGATGCATCCTGTTTTATACCATTAAACCATTTTTACTGTACTTCACCATGGGCATTTTCTCTTGATTCCTTGTGGGGAGTATCTCCTCCTAGATATCGTTGATGTGCAGTGGAGGAGTGGTGGTTTTCTCAGGTGGAGCTGTGATTTCTTCCTTGCTGTCTAGTGGATCCTGTGCTGCTTTGGTCTGAGGATCTTCACTGATCCAGGGATTGCATCTACCCCCCTTGTTTCCATGATGACTACGTCCTGAACTCCATCTCTGCCATATTGCATGCACCTGTGGTCAGTGTGGACGGCCGCCTGAAGTCACCTTTACTGGGACTTTTCTACATTGGGACCTATTTTCTCTTATATTTTGATTCATTTTTTTACTTTATTTTTATCCATATCCCTTTCTCATAATTTATGTCACATTTATAGCGCTGCACTTTATATTTTATATTCATGTGGGGATTTTTGGTTGTCCTGTGTGTTTCAGCTGCTTGTCCATTCTAAAGCGCTCACTTTTTTGTTCTTTGTTTCATACAGGTACTATTTACTGACACATCAGGTGGCCTGACCTCTCTCCTGCCTTCCATTGACGCTAATGGAGCACAAATCATGCTCTATTAGTGTTTTCTGTGGTCACAGAAGCTGGGAGAAATGACAGCAGAATCTAAAAGTGATTTAAGACACTGCTTCTGTGTTCATTTGAAAAAAAGGGATATATATATATATATATACACACATACATACATACACATATATATATATACACACACGTATTTAATGTTATATGCTTTGTCCACTACAGCCAGCAAACGGGCTCTTCTGTCCGGTACTCACATTCCTGAGACCCTGATAAGAAAGTGATCCGATTACACACTGCTTACATTCGCATTATTAATGTGATACTTATATAAGCATGTTTATTTTTTTTTTTAAAAAAAAGGTAAAAAAAAAAAAAGAACAGTTAATTAGGATGAAGCGGAATGTATCTTTTTGTGTCTGTTCCCTACTGAAGTCCGTATCATTAATTTGGAACCAATAATCAACATTAGGATAGGAGTTGATAATTATAAAATTTCCAAGACAGTTTCTGATCCCAACAACAACTGGCGATGGAAGGCATACTTGTCCGCCATTAGTGATAAAGTAATGAAGCCAGAGGACCAGCATGATCATCAATCTACAACTCTCATCCGGTAGAGGGCACAATGACTAGACTACTAGTTTTGGGGTTTTTTTTTAAATGGAGATCAGCACAGAAATCAGGCTACTAGAATTTTAGATGAAGGTAAGCAATGTCACCCTCTAGGTTACCATTATTAAAGGTCTCCCTCAAAATCCAGCTTCCTGCAGCAGGAAACCAGAAAGACAGGAAATGATGGTCATCTATACAATGGGGTCAGAGAAGGGTGGGGTCAGGCTATACACAGGGTCATTAGTCTAGTGCTGTTTTTACCTTCCTGCCACCCCCCAGAACATCTCCCCTTCATGCTGGGCTGCTATTGGTGAATACATGGCTGATACTAAAACAACAGTAATGACCATTACGGCAAATAAGTGTTGGATCTCATTAGGAATACACCAATACCGTTTTTTACCAGCGATTACAAGTACCGGTGAATGTACTGAAGTACCAATACCTATTCATACAGAATGAATGAGCTCAAATCACACCGCAAAGAATCACGTGTGATCCGAACAAGAATACAGTGGGATCCCTGCCTGAATCGCATGCGGTTTCCCTCACCACTCCTGTGTGATCTCACATTGAGGTCACTTTGACAAGCGGTACAAGAAACTGTATGCGATTCTTTGCATTTTGTATGGGCTCAAATCGCTCCGCAAAGGTTTCAATTGATATCAGAGCATTTGTGTGAGTATAAGTACTTGTGCAAATGCTTAGTATTGGCGATGCCCATATTGGTCCAACCCAAGATCTTAGTATTGGCGATGCCGATATTGGTCCAACCCAAGATCTTAGTATTGGCGATGCCGATATTGGTCCAACCCAAGATCTTAGTATTGGCGATGCCGATATTGGTCCAACCCAAGATCTTAGTATTGGCGATGCCGATATTGGTCCAACCCAAGATCTTAGTATTGGCGATGCCCATATTGGTCCAACGCAAGATCTTAGTATTGGTGATTGATATTGGTCCAACCCTAGATCTTAGTATTGGCGATGCCGATATTGGTACAACCCAAGCTCTTATTATTGGCGATGCTGATATTGGTACAACCCTAGATCTTCGTATTGGTGATGCCAATATTGGTACAACCCTAGATCTTCGTACTGGCGATACAGATATTGGTACAACCCTAGATCTTCGTATTGGCGATACAGATATTGGTACAACCCTAGATCTTCGTATTAAAACTGGAAATGGAAGTCACACATACAGCAAATGTACCAGGAGTCATGCTTGTGGAGTCAGATGTGTACACTGTATTTCTATCATACTTACAGATCCCAGACTTATCATTCTTGCATATTAACACCACACCGCCTCTTATATGGAGGTGATAACCCATCCAACATGTGAGGAGGTCTTGAGGAAGGCAGGCAGTGGGGTGGAATAGGATCAGGACAGCACCAGCTTCTTGATATTCTACATACAACATCCTACCTGGCCTAAACAGATTCAGAAAGGTCCATGCGTGCATCTAGAGGGGGGGGGGGGGGGGGTATGGGGCAAGACACCTGCTGCACCGACTTTCCTGGCACACCTAATGTTGCATCCCATTTGGGTCAGTGCCACCTGATTGACCTTCAGAAGAACCTGCCGGTTTTCGTGTTCCTACAAATCAGCCTCTCTGGGGTAGGAGGTAAATGATGGAGACAAGGAAGGCTCATAAGCCAGGAGATTTTGTTGAAGCTTAGCCTAAATGGTTGGCAACTCAAGGCGGTCTCTTGGTGTTTCTATTCTGCCTCGCCTACCATACTATCTTTGCTCTCAATCTCCTGCAATTACAACTTGGGTTGAGGTCCCCCGCTTTACCCCGTCTGCTCTCCAGTTGCATATTCATAACTAACAGGGTGACTTAGCAGCACCTGGCCCTGGCCGCTGCCATTCAGGAGCTGGAGCAGCATTTCCATCACAGGGCCCCTGCCAAAAGACTGACACTACTAGAAGTGAGGTGGGGGCACCATGCTGAGATAATACACCATCAGTAATCCAGGACCAGCACTATTAAAGAATGAAGGCGGGGGCGAGGACAAGGACTGTCCTTTGATATTAGATCCCCAGAGATCCTGTCACTTATTAGGACACTTCCATTTGCACAAAGCAGCCTAACAGCACGCCACTGAATACTGCAACCTGGGAAATTGAATGCGACTTTCAGCAACTTTGTATGAGAGGAGTCCGGCTAAGAAATAACCGCAGAGAATTCCTCCAGGGAAACCGGTTTTCACCATCATCAATATCATAGCAGAGCCCATCTACAGGAGACAGAGAGTACTGTATTCTTCCATGCTCTGACCATGTACTAATCACCTGACCGCATGAAGTGCCAGCACAGAATAGCTGCCTATGAGGGCTACAACCGTCCAATGAGAGCGCTGCCATTTCACAGAAACACACAAGACAGAATGTATTAAGAAATTAAACATTTTTGTTAAACAAATGCCAACATCTCCTGACAAAGTCTTCTCCTGTTCATGTCACAGGGGGAAGGCATCCAATAGTGATCTCTCCATGTGTCCACAAACTGCACCAATGTCCATCAAATCAATACAGTGCCAGAACTTCGATGGAATATCTCCCAAGGCTCTCACATGGCTTCTGTAAGCTCTGCAGTTCTGATAAACTTCCTTCGATCTTGTTCAACTCGGAAAATAACTTCACCTGCAGAAGACAAAAACAGTTAGCACCTTGAAAGGCCATCGAGCAGAGCACTTCACCCCCCCACAGAGTCCACACAGCCAACAGAGCCAGGGCACTCCAACCCCGCAGAGTCCACACAGCCAACAGAGCCAGGGCACTCCACCCCCGCAGAGTCCACACAGCCAGCAGAGCCAGGGCACTCCACCCCCCGCAGAGTCCACACAGCCAACAGAGCCAGGGCGCTCCACCCCCGCAGAGTCCACACAGCCAGCAGAGCCAGGGCACTCCACCCCCGCAGAGTCCACACAGCCAGCAGAGCCAGGGCACTCCACCCCCCGCAGAGTCCACACAGCCAGCAGAGCCAGGGCACTCCACCCCCCGCAGAGTCCACACAGCCAACAGAGCCAGGGCACTCCACCCCCCGCAGAGTCCACAGAGCCAGGGCACTCCACCCCCCGCAGAGTCCACAGAGCCAGGGCACTCCACCCCCCACAGAGTCCACAGAGCCAGGGCACTCCACCCCCCACAGAGTCCACAGAGCCAGGGCACTCCACCCCCCACAGAGTCCACAGAGCCAGGGCACTCCACCCCCCACAGAGTACACAGAGCCAGGGCACTCCACCCCCCACAGAGTCCACAGAGCCAGGGCACTCCACCCCCCACAGAGTCCACAGAGCCAGGGCACTCCACCCCCCACAGAGTCCACAGAGCCAGGGCACTCCACCCCCCACAGAGTCCACAGAGCCAACAGAGCCAGGACACTCCACCCCCGCAGAGTCCACACAGCCAACAGAGCCAGGGCACTCCACCCCCCGCAGAGTCCACACAGCCAACAGAGCCAGGACACTCCACCCCCACAGAGTCCACACAGCCAACAGAGCCAGGGCACTCCACCCCCCGCAGAGTCCACACAGCCAACAGAGCCAGGGCACTCCACCCCCGCAGAGTCCACACAGCCAGCAGAGTCAGGGCACTCCACCCCCCGCAGAGTCCACACAGCCAACAGAGCCAGGACACTCCACCCCCACAGAGTCCACACAGCCAACAGAGCCAGGGCACTCCACCCCCCGCAGAGTCCACACAGCCAACAGAGCCAGGGCACTCCACCCCCCGCAGAGTCCACACAGCCAGCAGAGTCAGGGCACTCCACCCCCCGCAGAGTCCACACAGCCAACAGAGCCAGGGCACTCCACCCCCGCAGAGTCCACACAGCCAACAGAGCCAGGGCCCTCCACCCCCGCAGAGTCCACACAGCCAACAGAGCCAGGGCACTCCACCCCCGCAGAGTCCACACAGCCAGCAGAGCCAGGGCACTCCACCCCCGCAGAGACCCCACGGCCAACAGAGCCAGACCGCTGCTCCCCCCGCAGAGACCCCACGGCCAACAGAGCCAGACCGCTCCTCCCCCCCGCAGAGACCCCACGGCCAACAGAGCCAGACCGCTCCTCCCCCCACAGAGACCCCACAGCCAATAGAGCCAGACCGCTCCTCCCCCCCGCAGAGACCCCACGGCCAACAGAGCCAGACCGCTCCTCCCCCCCGCAGAGACCCCACGGCCAACAGAGGCAGACCGCTCCTCCCCCCACAGAGACCCCACAGCCAATAGAGCCAGACCGCTCCTCCCCCCCGCAGAGACCCCACGGCCAACAGTCATCACAAATCAATGCCATCAGAAATATCAACATTCAGCAAAGCACACATTTCTCCCAACGCCTTAAGAAAGCAGATATTACCCCCAGGCCCAAGAGCCCCAATCTGCCCATCGTTACACACCTGTTTGCGGACACAGATCTGGAGCTTCCGAAGCAGCGGTTTGGCTTTGGGCAGCACAACCAGGACGGTGAAGTTGGCATCTAGAAGAAGATTCATCCAGTCTATCACCTGGAATAAAGAACACACAGATCACAAGATACAATCAGCTTTACAATAAAGGATGACATCCGAAATCCTATGAGTGATCTGCCTATAATACAGGCCCAAACAAGCTGTCTTCCTGTAATGCCACCGGCAGTCCTTCAATGGATGCCTCATATAAAAGCTGCTCCATTTAGGATCATCAGTACCAAACATAAGGAGGGGATCCAGGACTCCAACAAACAGCTGCCTCGGCCTTTAAAGCAGAATTCCCTATTTGTACTTAGTCCTGTATGGAAAGGGCCCTTGTACGGTCCAAGAACACTTATAAAGACTTCTGAACTTATCCTGTACTATGGAGAAGAGCCTGCAGTCAGGAACATCATCAAAGCGGTCAGACTTGTTGCTTGGCTAATAAATGTGTGCACAGCCATAAGCAGAGAAGGCAGATTGCTCACTTGTCCGCACATGTGAGCACATGCGCAGGAGCATGCACAGGAGCATGTGCGCACTGCTGACAAGCGGCGTATTTAAACTAGAACCCTGCATTAGTCCTGTCCTGTATTGTCTTCTACTCGTGATCCACTCCTCATGGCCATCCATGTTACCGACCCTTGGTCTTGGATTATCCCTACCTGCTCATGTTTGCTGTCCATCTCTGCTACCTACCCCGGCCCAGACGACTGACCTGATGATTCTGTACCGCACTGCCTGTCCCTGACTCCGGCGGATGGTGCACAGTAGGATGTACACAGAACCAAACTTGGTACTATCACAGTGCGTCACCAGCTGTATCTCTGCCCTTCAGACGCCAGCGCTCTCAAGATCCTGTTCACTGCAGGTACACCTTGGCACTTTGCCTTTCACCTCTGCAGTCTCTGCACTCTCCAGGGCTGGGCAGGCGGCTACCCTGGTCATCTCAGGCTTCGCATACAGATATGTGACACATGCTCAGTCTCTGCATCCACATATTGCTGGGTGGGGTCTTATATTAATGTGGACGAATGAGTGTATATTTATAAAATCCAACAGTTCTTTTCCAGAGAGATGCATTTGATCAGTTCAGCGACAGTTCATAACACAGAGGTACAGAAAAGGCAGATGACGGGGTATTTAGAATATTCATGAAATCATCAGAAACCCTCAGAGGACTCACTTTCTCCTGTCACCACTGAACCAAAAGAACCTTCCCTAATATACCCAATTTTCCCATTCAGTAAAGTGTCCAGCAATCTGATTGGTTGGTTTTATGAGCACGTTTGATCTTATGTGTCTAGACCAGTGTTTCTCAACTCCAGTCCTCATGGACCCCCAACAGGTCATGTTTTCAGGATTTCCATTATTTTGCACAGGTGATTTGATCAGTTTCACTGCCTTAATAATTACCACAGCTGTTTCATCTGAGGGACATCCTGAAAACATGACCTGTTGGGGGTCCATGAGGACTGGAGTTGAGAAACACTGGTCTAGACCTAGAACAGCTGGATGCAGAGATGTTCATTAAAAAGTTAAATAGATCCTCCTTGTCCTTTTTATGGCAAAAGGGATCTCTTCACCATAAACAAGCACTCCATGAATATTGAAGACCTTCCCAATCTAATCAGACAGACTTGCATTTACAATGCTGCTAGATTTACAAATGAACTACTCTGAACCCCCCCCTGACTCCCCACATATTTACCCAAAAACAGGATGACCCAACATAACAAAGGGAAAGCAATTACCTCCTGCAGAAATTAACATAGTAACAGAGTCTTTGGCTATCCTTTTGATGTGTAAAATACAGCTAGCTCAGTCCCATGCTGGCCTGTTCAATACCGCCACAGTGTACCATATGTATGTGTGTGTGTGTTTATATATATATATATCTACACACATACAGGGGGGTAACAAAGTATGTAGTCGCCACCAATTGTGCAAGTTCTCCCACTTACAGAGATGAGAGAGGCCTGTAATTGGCATCATAGGGAGACCTCAACTATGAGAGACAAAATGAGAAAACAAATCCAGACAATCACATTGGCTGATCTGGAAAGAATTTATTTGCAAATTATGGTGGAAAATAAGTATTTGGTGAATATGAAAAGTTCATGTCAATACTTTGTTATATATCCTTTGTTGGCAATGACAGAGGTCAGACGTTTCCTGGAAGTCCTCACAAGGTTGGCACACACTGTTGCTGGTATGTTGGCCCATCCTCCATGCAGATCTCCTCCTCCATGCAGATCTCCTCTAGAGCAGTGATGTTTTGGGGCTGTCGCTGGGCAACACGGACTTTCAACTCCCTCCAAAGGTTTTCTATGGTGTTGAGATCTGGAGACTGGCTAGGCCACTCCAGGACCTTGAAATGCTTCTTACGAAGCCACTCCTTCGTTGCCCGGGCGGTGTGTTTGGGATCATTGTCATGTTGGAAGACCCAGCCACGTTTCATCTTCAATGCCCTTGCTGATGGAAGGAGGTTTGCCCTCAAAATCTCACGATACATGGCCCCATTCATTCTGTCCTGTACATGGATCAGTCGTCCTGGTCCCTTTACGGAGAAACAGCCCCAAAGCATGATGTTGCCACCCCCATGCTTCACAGTAGGTATGGTGTTCTTTGGATGCAACTCAGCATTCTCTCTCCTCCAACCACGACGAGTTGTGTTTCTACCAAACAGTTCTATTTTGGTTTCATCTGACCATATGACATTCTCCCAATCCTCTTCTGGATCATCCAAATGCTCTCTAGCAAACTTCAGACGGGCCCCGACATGTACTGGCTTAAGCAGGGGGACACGGCTGGCACTGCAGGATCTGAGTCCCTAGCGGCGTAGTGTGTTACTGATGGGAGCCTTTGTTACGTTGGTCCCAGCTCTCTGCAGGTCATTCACTAGGTCCCCCCGTGTGGTCCTGGGATTTTTGCTCACCGTTCTTGTGATCATTTTGACCCCACGGGGTGAGATCTTGCGTGGAGCCCCAGATGGAGGGAGATTATCAGTGGTCTTGTATGTCTTCCATTTTCTAATTATTGCTCCCACAGTTGATTTGTTCACACCAAGCTGCTTGCCTATTGCAGATTCAGTCTTCCCAGCCTGGTGCAGGTCTACAATTTTGTTTCTGGTGTCCTTCGACAGCTCTTTGGTCTTCACCATAGTGGAGTTTGGAGTGTGACTGTTTGAGGTTGTGGACAGGTGTCTTTAATACTGATAACAAGTTCAAACAGGTGCCATTGATACAGGTAATGAGTGCAGGACAGAGGAGCTCTTAAAGAAGAAGGTACAGGTCTGTGAGAGACAGAAATCTTGCTTGTTTGTAGGTGACCAAATACTTATTTTCCACCATAATTTGCAAATAAATTCTTTCCAGATCAGCCAATGAGATTGTCTGGATTTGTTTTCTCATTTTGTCTCTCATAGTTGAGGTCTCCCTATGATGCCAATTACAGGCCTCTCTCATCTCTGTAAGTGGGAGAACTTGTACCATTGGTAAAACTAAATACTTTTTTGCCCCACTGTATATATATATGTATGTATGTATGTATATATATGTGTATGTATCTATATATATATATATATATATATATATATATATGTGTGTGTGTTCCTAATAGTATAAATTGCCTTCCTTGGCTGTTTGCAGATTCCCTGGAAGTACCAAATTCCCCCAAAGCAGGACTTCGCTCCATATGAATGTACTGTGAGACATTTGCTGGCTGATATCCAGAGGAAGGAGCCCTGCCCTGGGATCAATCCAAGATGGCGCGACCTGCAGTGATGAGCACGGCAAGGCTAAATATGTTTGAATTGGACATTCCAGAATTCTTTTGGGGACGATGGGATTTTTCACTTATTTTCCAGGGTTTACTTCCGTTTTAACAGATACCTGCGCTGTTCCTTACAAGCATACATAAAGATAGGTGTTTTGTCTCCAGCAGGGAAATTCAGCCACTAAGCGAAGCACAGAATAAATGTACTGTTTTACAGAAACCAGTGTTTGTGTGGTTAATGAAAGCTCCCATCATCCTTCAGTCTAGGAAAGGAAGGCGGGTGCACCTTGGGAGTTCAGACTGCACTTTAGGAACTGAGGGAAAGGAACCAGCCTTAATCCCCTGCAGCACATCATGGACTGAACTTCTATCCCTTACAGGCAGCATCACTGGTGAGCTTGGACTTATCACCATCTACAGCCTAATTATTTAATTGTGTTAGTTTATTTCATATATTGACGATGTATTTCTTAACTGATTATTCCTCACAGTTTCACTCACCCTGTTTTGTTAATAAAGCCTCAAAATTACATTCAGACTGGCTTATTACAGAATAGGAAGGTTTAGCTGATGGCGAGTTACACACAGGAAACGTGTAGCAAGAACAGGACAATTGGCAAGACCTCCTCCAATATTCCATCACAAGAAGAGACAGGGGTGAAGATAATTATTTAGATTGTAAGCTCCCAGGATCAGGGCCCTCTGATTCCTCTTTTACCAAATTGTATTCTAACTGTCTGCCTTCATTTTGTAAAGCGCTGCTCGCTGTTGGCGCCATATCAACTCATAATAATAATAAAGGAATCAGACCTCCGGAAACTATTTGAATTCTTCTTTTCAGGAGGACTGAGACACCTATTCACATAAGAAATGGTCCCGACTGTTAAAGCCAAAGTTCCTAACAATCAAATGTGTAACTTTATGAAAAAGGAGATCAGTGAACATAACAAAGTCATTATTATTAAAGGAACATTTGGCAGACTAAAAACGCATTAAATAGCAAACAATAAAACAGGTTCATCCATACCTGTGTGATGGACAGCTCCTCGTGTCCAGGCAGGCGCAGCGTGACCTCCTCGATACACTTCTTATACAGGAAGAACAGATAGCCCAGGAACAGCTATACGTGGGGAGAGAGAGCAAACAATATATATAAAACTACAAGTCCCATCATGCCTCTGCCTTTGGGAGTCATGCTTGTAACAGTCAGCCTTGCGATGCCTCATGGGACTTGTAGTCAGACAACAGCTGGAGAGCCACCAGTTCCTGACAAGGAAGGGGGGGGGGGGTTGTGTTTGCCCCCAAAACACATTGACTCTATTCTGCTGAATCAATTTGGTCATTAAACTGCTTTGGACATTTGTTTGGGTTGCCATTAGAATGCATATAGAGGAAAGACAAGTATCTGCTGCTCAGCTGGGTAATTAAGGTTGGCGTTAAAAAAACATAAAGGCAACAAAGATGTAATACTTATCTGCTCTGCACAGTGGTTTTGCACAGAGCAGCCCCAATCCTCCACTTCTCAGGTGCACCGCCAGTGTGCCTGGCTCCTCCCCCTTGACCAGTGCCCCCAATATCAAGCTGCTTGCTATGGGGGCACTGGTGCTTGCTCGCTCCCGAGCCTGGCTCAATTCGTCCATAAGACACAGAGCTGCAGCTCAGCCCAGCCCCACAATCTCTCCTCATTGGCTCACCGGCTGCGACTGACTGCAGTGGCAGCCAATCAGCTTCAGCTTTAAAAAACCACTTGAAACGCAAACTTGCCACTTCACCACCAATAGGGAAAGGGCAAGCTTGCTTTACGCCGATTCCCAAGTATGGTCCCCCAGACACAATACTCACTAGGACTTGGTCAGACGTCAGGTCCTTCAGATGTGGCAGGAGGTAAGTCTCACTATACGCTGTGATCAGGATTGTGTTTCTGGATTCACACACATTAAGGAAACAAGCTATTTACTTATTTCAGGTACTTATATAGGGCCGTCAATTTACGCAGCACTTTACATATATATTGTACATTCACATCAGTCCCCGCCCCCGAGGAGCGTACAATCTAAGGTCCCTAACCTACATTCATACATACACATACTAGGGACAATCTAGACTGGATCCAATTAACCTACCAGCATGTCTTTGGAGTGTGGGAGGAAATCGGAGTACCCGGAGGAAACTCACGCAGGCACAGGGAGAACATGCAAACTTCAGGCAGGTGGGATTCGAACCAACAACCCCAGCACTGCCAGGCGGAAGTGCTAACCATTTAGCCACTGTGCTGCCCAAGCAATAGGGAAATGTACTCTCCTGCACCATAATGATTACATCTTTTACTCCAGAATGCCGCGCCATTTTTGTTCTGGAGTCAGTCAGCATCTTGTATTGAACCAAGCAGTGTGTCAGAAGGAGCTGAAAGGCAAATCTGCTATTTCTATCATCTCTGTTAATAAGCGAAACACTTTAAATGGAACAAAGAGTTGTGCAGAAGGATACAACAAGACGGCTCGTTGCCGGCTGACAGGACAGGGCTTCCTCATTGGCATCTGTGGTGGTTTCTGAAATGTCTGGATGTCACAGCTGTGCTCCTCCACACCGCCGGGGCTGAACCCGTTCTGGACGATGCCGGCTGACGATGGATCCTTTGGTTTTTCTGCTATGTCGGAGAGTTCGTTGGGTTTTATATAAGAGTCTGTGGAGGTTGTGTCCAAGATGGCGCCATGCAGGACATCTTCACTAACACTGAAAGAGGGAGTACGGGATTAACACAGGAACAGGACAGAGGGTCTAACCCACAAACACCCCGGGGTAAAGAGCTAACACTCAATGCTGTCTTCAGTCCACTGAAGACATTATGGGGTTTATTTACTAAAGCTGGAGAGTCCAAAATCAGACTCCCTTCTGCATAGAAACCAATCAGCTTCTAACCTCAGCTTGTTCAATGAAGCTTTGGCAATGAAACCTGGAAGCTGATTGGTTTCTATGCAGAAGTGAGTCTGATTTTGGACTCTCCAGCTTTAGTAAATAAACTCCTATTTGTCCCAAAATACTCACTAATGCAAGCCATACACGAGTCGAATTCCGAACAAACTTTCTATAGAAAATCGGAAATTTTTTGCGTTTTGTAATCCAATGGCGCCACCATTGATTTTGAAATTCGACCAATCAAGCCTTTGATTTCACCAGAAAATAATTTTCGTGGCCAAGAATGTTCTTTTCTGTCCAGGTCACGGCTCATTTCATCTTTATTTATATTCCTCGCACGATTCTCCCATTGATTCGAAATTGGTTCGTTTTTCAAAAAATCTCCAACATGCCCGATCAAACAAATTCAATGGTCACATGAAAATCGGTCGTTTCTGTGACCCACCAATGGTGCGAAATTCGAACGAACATTCTTACAAAAGATTTTCGAAAGAAAATTCTTTCGGAATTCGTCTCGTGTATGGTCGGCTTTAGCGATGTTTCCAAAAAGCTCATCACTCAGCCCCTCTTAGCGGTGCTGCCCCCCCAATAAAATACACACACTGATCACATCACATAAAGGTCAGAATGTTATGTTTCTGTAGATAGCATGGTAGCGGCTGTCAATCAAAACTCGCAGGAGGGAAGGGGAGCGCCTTGGAATGGAAAACTTGTGGAGCTGCATGGCACAGAGCGTCAGCATTAGTCCTGGCCGGGAGCATGTGCGGAAAAGGCTGCCCAAGGTTTGGGCTCCATGGGGACCCTGCAAGGCAGCCTAACCATTTGGTAGCCAGAACTTGTGGACACAAAGACTGGCTGTGATTGTAAAACTGATAGTCTGCCCACACAAAGGGGACAGAAGGTGGGAAGCAAACAAGGAATGCTGCAAGTCATTTTCTCCTTTAAGGGTTTAATGGCACTTTAACCACTTCAGCTCCTTCATGACCAGGTCAATGTTTGCTATTCAGCACTGCGCTGCTTTAACAGACAATGGCGTGGTGTGTTTCCAACAAATAGAGCTTTCTTTTGGTGGTATTTGATCACCATTGGGGTTTTTTATATCATATAAACAAATACAGACTGACAACTGTGAAAAGAAAATTTTTTTACTTTTTAATATAAAAAAAATACCCCCCCCCCCCCCCCCAAAAAAAAAAGTCTTCACAACTTTAGGCTACATGTCTGTGGTGAAAAAAAAATCCCAAAAAGTGTAAATTGATTGGTTTGTGTGAAAGTTATAGTGCCTACAAACTATGGTATATATACTGGATTTTTTTAATACTATTAATGGCGGTGATCGGCGGCTTATAGTGGGATTGTGATAGTGCGGCAGCCAATCTGACACTAACTGACATGGAGTTAGAACTGACTGACACAGACATCACACCAGTGACACTAAATACAGTGATCAGTGCTAAAACCTTACACTGTCACTGTACTAATGACACTGGCTGAAAAGGGGTTAACATATTGGGGCAATCAAAGGGTTAACTGTGTGCTCTGGGCTGGGACTAAACACAGCCGATCAGTAGGTCCCGGCAAGGAATCATTGACCAGGACCTGTATGTTTTCAGGAATGTTTACTGTGTGCTGTTTCTACTAATCAATGTGCTGGTTTTTACTCCCTGCTTTGTAGGGTCCTGGCCTCAAGAAACCAGCTCAGCTTGGGAAGGGGGGACGGCACGTGCCCCCTACCTGGAGATATACCAGATCAGGTGCAGGAGAGCTGCTGGCCTACAGTATATCTGCACAGCCGGTCAGCAAGCGGTTAAATCTTAACATCTACATCCAAACAGACGACCTAATCTCATCTTAAGATGGCCAACTGATATCTCACTACTTAACCTCCCTAGCGGTCTGATCATGTCAGTATTTCTGTGCTCAAAGCGGTACATTTTTTGGCATGGAAATATGTATTTTTTTTTAATCGTAGGCCTGTAATTCTAGGCCTGGAATAACTCACTGAAATCTGTCCGGACAAGAGTCTAGTAAACATCCCGGGGAGGATAAAATTTGAAACTCGAAATCATAAATTATAATTTAATAAATAATCATAAAAAATAATATAATAATAATAAATTTAATTCAATAATATAATCAAACCAAAAACACTGAAATGTGAAATATATCGCCAAGTTTGCACATCGCTGAGCTCAGTCGCAGAATCGTTTTCAGTGTCTGATGAGGAATTTCCCCCACCAATCATTATCACTCAATCCTGCAAGTGGTTCTGATTTACTATCGCTGTTCTCTAGCTGATCTAAAACCGCGTCTGACCTAAAGGGACGCTTTTTGGACGCCATGGACGTTTCTCAGTTTCTAGGCAGAAAGAACAGTAAAAATGCAGGCAGGAAACCGGGCAAAGCACTCGGGACACAATGTATGTGAAATGGTTTGATACAGGAATGTTATACTATGTGATTTTAGTGGATTTAGTGAATGTTACTTTTTCACAATTTTAAATTTCCCGCCAGTTCCTTCCCCCGTACGTCCCGACGTCGCAGGGAACAGAACCCGGAATACGGATGCCGGCATCAACCGGAAGACATTGCCGGGGACACTGCAGGGGGGACATCACGGGAGTGCAGGACAAGGTAAGTGCAGAAGAGATCCCGGAGCAGCGCTGCAGTGTATTCCCGAGTGTAGCTCGGGGGGGGGGGGGTTACTGCTTGTGGTGCTGAAACTTTACCCCGAGCTACACTCGGGAATACCGCCAGGGGGGTTAACAACAAACCCACTTTGTTACCTAATCATTACCAGCATTCAATGTTTTTGCGCAGGACGCAGAATAGATGTGACAGTGAGACTCACCTGAGGAATATCTTCAGACAGGAGCACATAACCGCCTCTGGCACATCAATAAACCGGCAGAGACAGTGCTGAAGGAGCCGAACATCCGACTTCTGCAGACCGAGAGCCAATAAATCTGGACATAAACTGCAATTTACAAAATGTCAGATGAAAGATCACATCCACCCCTGCCCAGGATGACTCCTCCCCTTCATTTACATATACTGTCAGCAGGCAATACAAACCTGTAGGATATTATTCTTGTCTCGATGAGATCAATCAGAGCATTTTGGGGGTAAAACTTGGGCTCAGTCCTGCACCGATCCACCAGGCCTTGCACCACCTTCCCAACAGTGATTTGGAAATCTGGAAGACCCTGACTGGATATGGCTTTCCGCACAAGAGAGGAGATCTGACTCTCAGAGGCGCTCTGCACAAGACACAGAAGATTACCTACTGTACTTCTCATGTGTCCCAACCTGTCCAATGGGGTCAATACATCACCTACATGGAAGTCTGAGAGAGGGATCTGTAACGGACATCCTCCATCACTGCTGCCCTGACTCCGCTTCAGCCGAGACTGCAAAAAACACCATCAATTAGACTGCAGTGCAGAGTATTTCAGGAGAGGAGAGTTATAGAGGAAGGAGCGGAGTCCTCCAGGAAAGTAGAGTTATAGAGGAAGGAGCGGAGTCCTCCAGGAGAGGAGAGTTATAGAGGAAGGAGTGGAGTCCTCCAGGAGAGGAGAGTTATAGAGGAAGGAGCGGAGTCCTCCAGGAGAGGAGAGCTATAAAGGAAGGAGCGGAGTCCTCCAGGAGAGGAGAGCTATAAAGGAAGGAGCGGAGTCCTCCAGGAGAGGAGAGTTATAGAGGAAGGAGTGGAGTCCTCCAGGAGAGGAGAGTTATAGAGGAAGGAGCGGAGTCCTCCAGGAGAGGAGAGTTATAGAGGAAGGAGTGGAGTCCTCCAGGAGAGGAGAATTATAGAGGAAGGAGCGGAGTCCTCCAGGAGAGAAGTTATAAAGGAAGGAGCGGAGTCCTCCAGGAGAGGAGAATTATAGAGGAAGGAGCGGAGTTCTCCAGGAGAGGAGAGTTATAGAGGAAGGAGCAGAGTCCTCCAGGAGAGGAGAGCTATAGAGGAAGGAGCGGAGTCCTCCAGGAGAGGAGAGTTATAGAGGAAGGAGCGGAGTCCTCCAGGAGAGGAGAGTTATAGAGGAAGGAGCGGAGTCCTCCAGGAGAGGAGAGCTATAGAGGAAGGAGCGGAGTCCTCCAGGAGAGGAGAGTTATAGAGGAAGGAGCGGAGTCCTCCAGGAGAGGAGAGTTATAGAGGAAGGAGCGGAGTCCTCCAGGAGAGGAGAGTCATAGAGGAAGGAGCGGAGTCCTCCAGGAGAGGAGTTATAGAGGAAGGAGCGGAGTCCTCCAGGAGAGGAGTTATAGAGGAAGGAGCGGAGTCCTCCAGGAGAGGAGAGTTATAGAGGAAGGAGCGGAGTCCTCAAGGAGAGCTATAGAGGAAGGAGCGGAGTCCTCCAGGAGAGGAGAGTTATAGAGGAAGGAGCGGAGTCCTCCAGGAGAGGAGAGTTATAGAGGAAGGAGCGGAGTCCTCCAGGAGAGGAGAGTTATAGAGGAAGGAGCGGAGTCCTCCAGGAGAGGAGAGTTATATAGGAAGGAGCGGAGTCCTCCAGGAGAGGAGTTATAGAGGAAGGAGCGGAGTCCTCCAGGAGAGGAGTTATAGAGGAAGGAGCGGAGTCCTCCAGGAGAGGAGTTATAGAGGAAGGAGCGGAGTCCTCCAGGAGAGGAGTTATAGAGGAAGGAGCGGAGTCCTCCAGGAGAGGAGTTATAGAGGAAGGAGCGGAGTCCTCCAGGAGAGGAGAGCTATAGAGGAAGGAGCGGAGTCCTCCAGGAGAGGAGAGCTATAGAGGAAGGAGCGGAGTCCTCCAGGAGAGGAGAGTTATAGAGGAAGGAGCGGAGTCCTCCAGGAGAGGAGAGTTATAGAGGAAGGAGCGGAGTCCTCCAGGAGAGGAGAGTTATAGAGGAAGGAGCGGAGTCCTCCAGGAGAGGAGAGTTATAGAGGAAGGAGCGGAGTCCTCCAGGAGAGGAGAGTTATAGAGGAAGGAGCGGAGTCCTCCAGGAGAGGAGAGCTATAGAAGAAGGAGCGGAGTCCTCCAGGAGAGGAGAGTTATAGAGGAAGGAGCGGAGTCCTCCAGGAGAGGAGAGCTATAGAAGAAGGAGCGGAGTCCTCCAGGAGAGGAGAGTTATAGAGGAAGGAGCGGAGTCCTCCTGGAGAGGAGAGTCATAGAGGAAGGAGCGGAGTCCTCTAGGAGAGGGGAGTTATAGAGGAAGGAGCGGAGTCCTCCAGGAGAGGGGAGTTATAGAGGAAGGAGCGGAGTCCTCCAGGAGAGGAGAGTTATAGAGGAAGGAGCGGAGTCCTCCAGGAGAGGAGAGTTATAGAGGAAGGAGCGGAGTCCTCCAGGAGAGGAGAATTATAGAGGAAAGAGCGGAGTCCTCCAGGAGAGAAGTTATATAGGAAGGAGCGGAGTCCTCCAGGAGAGGAGAGTTATAGAGGAAGGAGCGGAGTCCTCCAGGAGAGGAGAGTTATAGAGGAAGGAGCGGAGTCCTCCAGGAGAGGAGAGCTATAGAGGAAGAAGCGGAGCCCTCCAGGAGAGGAGAGTTATAGAGGAAGGAGCGGAACCCTCCAGGAGAGGGGAGCTATAAAGGAAGGAGCGGAGTCCTCCAGGAGAGGAGAGTTATAGAGGAAGGAGCGGAGTCCTCCAGGAGAGGAGAGTTATAGAGGAAGGAGCGGAGTCCTCCGGGAGAGGAGAGTTATAGAGGAAGGAGCGGAGTCCTCCAGGAGAGGAGTTATAGAGGAAGGAGCGGAGTCCTCCAGGAGAGGAGTTATAGAGGAAGGAGCGGAGTCCTCCAGGAGAGGAGAGTTATAGAGGAAGGAGCGGAGTCCTCCAGGAGAGGGGAGTCATAGAGGAAGGAGCGGAGTCCTCCAGGAGAGGGGTTATAGAGGAAGGAGCGGAGTCCTCCAGGAGAGGAGTTATAGAGAAAGGAGCGGAGTCCTCCAGCAGCACAGAGTATTTCAGGAGAGGTGAGTCTAAGTCTTTACAATTCAGAAGGAATTCTGGGTACTTACAGCTTTCTTGGACTGTTTGCCTTGTGTAGGTTGTCTCCTAGTTAATGCCTCCCAGCTTACGATGGGCACAGTCTCCAGGGCTGAAAAACAGAAATTCAATGTAATGACACATTGGGAGGTGCCAGTCCAGTTATATCTGACACAAAGCTGGGCAGTTCCAGCTGAACAAAAGTTAAAACCACTAGAAGACCAATAAATATACTGCAGACATGTCATGAGAAAGTCAAACTTGACCCAATTCCTGCGAAGCACCCCGACACGGGTGGCTGAACTGATGAACAGACGTGTATGCGTAGGGTGAGAGCACCAGAAACCTGGAGGGAGTCCAGTGGAACTCTATTTTTCATGATACAAGGCTCAGTGTTTTAGGGGCTCCCCCGTCTTGTTACTCGTGATATCAGGAATTGGGGATTGTATTGGACAGCAAATATATGAAAAGGGGAATCTGCAATTACATTCAGGTTCCAGTCTGCCTGGTGTTGGGCCTTAATGTATATACCAGGAAGACCCAGTCTTGCCTTGTTGCAGATTGCGGGTAATTAACGATCAGAACCTCACCTGATTTATGGGTGTCACTGGCTTTTCCCAGAGCGGAGGCCAGAGATGACGGCTCACAGATGTAGCGTAGAACCTGCAGCGTTTTCCCGCACGGTACGTACAGAGCACTATGGTAATTCCAGAGCTGGTTGGAGAACAGAAGGAAATTCATTGTGGACACCAAGCCTAGATTTCAGATTGACCTGACAGAATTTCAGAGTGTATTGTGCACATGCAACCACTTCCAATAGTTTATAAGAAGGGAAAACTGAACGTAAACTGAAGTCAAAGCAGCTGGTGAAACACGGTCAGGGATGAATGACTATCCTTAACCTTGGGACTCATGCACAGTCTGGGACTCCACCGTGAGGAAGAGATAAAACCTTAACCCTCATGTGGTTTATATTGAGGTCCTTGTCCCCACCGGGGAGATTCACCTGCTGTTAGTCTTGGTGACTACTGTATACAAAAACAGAGAATGATAGGAAACACAATTTAACCCCTCGCTCTCCATAGGATTTACCCCCCTTCCTGACCAAGCCATTTATTGCGATACGGCGCTGCGTTACTCTGACGATTGCACGGTCATGCAACGCTGCACCCAAATGAAATTTAGGTCCTTTTTTTTGCCCACAAATAGAGCTTTCTTTCTGTGGTATTTGATCACCTGTGCGGTTTTCTATTTTTTGCACTATAAACAAAAAAACACCGACAAGTGTGAAAATAAAAAAAAAATATTTCTGACTTTTTGCTATAAAACATGACTAGTAAAAGAAAAAACAAATTTCGTCACAACTTTAGACCAAAATGTATTCTGCTAGATATCTGCTGAAAAAAAATCCCAATACATTTCGATTAAACTGACTTGGTGTCACTGACATCCCAATGAGCAATCAGCAATAATAAAAATCACTGACACTGTACTAATGGCACAGGGCAGGAAGGGGTTAACACCTGGGGCCATCAAAGGGTTAACTGTGCGCTGTTTGTGTTTTACTAGGGAAGCATACTGCTGTGCATTTCTGTGCTGTGCAGAGAGATACAAAGCAGCATGTCCTTGCTGGCAGGAGAGAGACCACTATTGTTTACACACAGGTCTCTTCCGTCAGTGATACTCGGCAATCAATGGGAGCCAGCGGGGAATCGGCGATAGACATCTGTAGCCGCCAATGGTGGCACGGGTAGGGAGGAGTGCGCCCACCTACCCGGAAAAGCAAAATAGCGCGTGTGTGTTATATATATATACACACACACACACACACACACACACATACACACACACACACACACTTTTGCACAGCTCTGCCGCCTTGTAGCAGTAGCTCTGCTATAGGGCGGTCAGGAAGCGGTTAAAGCATTTACTCTGATTTCCTGATGTACCTAGAGAACAGGAAAAGAACTTCAAAGAGGACATGCATATCAATGACACACAGATGGCAATAAAAAAAAAATCAGTGACTTCCCCATTTGCTACTTTACCCGAAACATAAGCTTTCCAAACCAAATAAAACATGGCTGACCAGTACACTCATTATGGTTGTCTCCAGTGAAGAGACCTTGTCTAGGGTACATCCACTGGGGATGAATCAATTTTCCCCGAATGCTCAATCTCCCATAGGCGGGGCTTATAGCACAGTGGTCTCTTGTGTCCCCCAGAAGGGACGTTCTAAGTCTTACATCCCAAATCTAGACACTTCTTCTTCCGTCCTTATCGGCACTAAGAAGAAGTGGACCGCGGGGCTCAACTTATAGTTTTGGATGTCTTATTTTCCCGAATTTTGCAGGACTGTATCTAACATTTGGTGTACGGATTCTTTGAGGCTCCCGAAGGTCAGACAAAGAGGGGTACTCCACCCATATTTCTGGGTTTCATATGGAGCGGTCAGTGTTTTGTTATTTACCCGATTCTGACCTCTTACCTGATGGGTTGACTTCTGAGAGAATTCTTTACACTCTTGCATCGTCTGGAATGACATGTTCCATATACAGAGGCGATCTAAGAGTAAATGGATGAGAAATCTTTATTATACAAATGGCAGCCAACACAGGACCCCGCTGACCATGTAGGACTGAGCCTAGTCCTAACACTCCAGGGTTACAGATTTGTCCATGAAAAGAAAGGCAGATCAGTTCCCTGCTGTGATGGAGATGATTATCAGAAGGCTGCAGTGTTCTCAACCTGTGGGTCGCGACCCCTTTGGGGGTCGAACGACCTTTTCACAGGGGTAAGACCATTGGAAAACACATATTTCTGATGTGTAAAGAGCAGCTACTGTGCTGAAAGCAGCTACTGTGCTGAAAGCAGCTACTGTGCTGAAAGCAGCTACTGTGCTGAAAGCAGCTACTGTGCTGAAAGCAGCAGTATTGAAGGTAAAACGACACATGCGTAAATAATTTTCTGGTTGGGGGTCACCACAACATGAGGGACTGTATTAAAGGGTCGCGGCATTAGGAAGCTTGAGAACCACTGCTATAGGGGGTCAGACTTGCCCAAAAAGTGACTGGATCCCTATAATTACCTTTCTGTTTTGTTGCAGAAGGTGTCAGAGTGACCAGGTGGGAGTCATCGAGAAGTGTCAAAGCTCCGCTATCCATAGGTTCTGGTAGGTGCAGAAAAGTGGACATTGACAACATAGTCTCTGCCCCCTCATTGGACTGAACCAACGGAACCAGCGACTGGCACACATGTCCTGTAGAGTCTGGAGGGACAAAAGGACAGTTTAAACCCCTACTAAGAACAGAGATCTAAATTACAAGAGACAATTAAAGCAAATAACACTTCATATGGATGGTTTCCCAGCTCTCCACGACTGCTGTGTCCATTACGAGAGGTTGCACTATCCCTATTCCCATTATGGGAGCCCTCACCATCCCTGCTGGACCTCGTATTCATGCTGCGTTATGGGGAATCTGACAGTAGAAGGAAGGAACCTCCGAATGTGAACATCAGCACTTAAGACGCAGAAGGCAGTGGGTGACGCAGCCGAAAATGTACACAGAGAAGCACTTTCACTTACACAAAATGAATAGAGACACTGCACTATTCTTCAGAGCCGCAGTAAAGTTCAGGATACGGGATTCCTCTGTGAACGCCATCAGTTTATATCTCAGAGACACACGGGGACTCGCCTTCCAAATGTTTATATAAAAATCTGAAACCTGCAAAGAACACAGAGATCACCAAAGACAATAAGAGTGATGCTCCCCTCCCCCAATGATTATTGCAGGGCTTCTGGTCTTGGCAATGTCAGTCCCGTGTAGGACTATGCTCTACCTACACATGACAGTGCCCATGTCTCACCACCATTCCACTGCCACAGCCATCTGCATCTGGGCACCTGCAGAACCGTGCAAGATCTGAGAGAGCATACCTTCTCTGTAATGAACATTATTATGGGTTGTCCCTCCTCCACAAACATCTTCGACCACCTACAAGGCAAGGGAAAATCATGGTGAAAGCAGATCTGCAGTGGAAGACCAAATGAGAAAAGAAGGTGCAGCGGACCCCCACCTCAGGCACAGGGCAAGCACTCCGGTCCCCACAGACACAGGGAAACCTCTTCACCTCTCCCCCCCCCACCACAAGCACAGGGCAAGCACTCCGGTCCCCACAGACACAGGGAAACCTCTTCACCTCTCTCCCCCCCCCCCCCCCCACCACAAGCACAGGGCAAGCACTCCGGTCCCCACAGACACAGGGAAACCTCTTCACCTCTCCCCCCCCCCCCCCACCACAAGCACTCCAGTCCCCACAGACACAGGGAAACCTCTTCACCCCCCCCCCACCACAAGCACAGGACAAGCACTCTGGTCCCCACAGACACAGGGAAACCTCTTCACCTCTCCCCCCCCCCCCCCCACCACAAGCACAGGACAAGCACTCTGGTCCCCACAGACACAGGGAAACCTCTTCACCTCCCCCCCCCCCCCCACCACAAGCACAGGGCAAGCACTCCGGTCCCCAAAGACACAGGGAAACCTCTTCACCTCTCCCCCCCCCCCCCCACCACAAGCACAGGGCAAGCACTCCGGTCCCCACAGACACAGGGAAACCTCTTCACCTCTCCCCCCCCCCCCACCACAAGCACTCCAGTCCCCACAGACACAGGGAAACCTCTTCACCCCCCCCCCCACCACAAGCACAGGACAAGCACTCTGGTCCCCACAGACACAGGGAAACCTCTTCACCTCTCCCCCCCCCACAAGCACAGGGCAAGCACTCCGGTCCCCACAGACACAGGGAAACCTCTTCACCTCTCCCCCCCCCACAAGCACAGGGCAAGCACTCCGGTCCCCACAGACACAGGGAAACCTCTTCACCTCCCCCCCCCCCCCCCCACCACAACACAGGGCAAGCACTCCGGTCCCCACAGACACAGGGAAACCTCTTCACCCCCCCCCCCCCACAAGCACAGGGCAAGCACTCCGGTCCCCACAGACACAGGGAAACCTCTTCACCTCCCCCCCCCCCCCCACCACAACACAGGGCAAGCACTCCGGTCCCCACAGACACAGGGAAACCTCTTCACCCCCCCCCCCCCCCACAAGCACAGGGCAAGCACTCCGGTCCCCACAGACACAGGGAAACCTCTTCACCTCCCCCCCCCCCCCCACCACAACACAGGGCAAGCACTCCGGTCCCCACAGACACAGGGAAACCTCTTCACCCCCCCCCCCCCCACAAGCACAGGGCAAGCACTCCGGTCCCCACAGACACAGGGAAACCTCTTCACCTCTCCCCCCCCCCCCACCACAAGCACAGGGCAAGCACTCCGGTCCCCACAGACACAGGGAAACCTCTTCACCTCTCCCCCCCCCACCACAAGCACAGGGCAAGCACTCCGGTCCCCACAGACACAGGGAAACCTCTTCACCTCTCCCCCCCCCACAAGCACAGGACAAGCACTCCGGTCCCCACAGACACAGGGAAACCTCTTCACCTCTCCCCCCCCCCCCCCACAACACAGGGCAAGCACTCCGGTCCCCACAGACACAGGGAAACCTCTTCACCCCCCCCCCCCCCCCCCACAAGCACAGGACAAGCACTCTGGTCCCCACAGACACAGGGAAACCTCTTCACCTCCCCCCCCCCCCCACCACAAGCACAGGGCAAGCACTCCGGTCCCCACAGACACAGGGAAACCTCTTCACCTCCCCCCCCCCCCCCCCACCACAAGCACAGGACAAGCACTCCGGTCCCCACAGACACAGGGAAACCTCTTCACCTCTCCCCCCCCCACAAGCACAGGACAAGCACTCCGGTCCCCACAGACACAGGGAAACCTCTTCACCTCCCCCCCCCCCCCACAAGCACAGGACAAGCACTCTGGTCCCCACAGACACAGGGAAACCTCTTCACCTCCCCCCCCCCCCACCACAACACAGGGCAAGCACTCCGGTCCCCACAGACACAGGGAAACCTCTTCACCCCCCCCCCCCCCACAAGCACAGACAAGCACTCTGGTCCCCACAGACACAGGGAAACCTCTTCACCTCTCCCCCCCCCCCACCACAACACAGGGCAAGCACTCCGGTCCCCACAGACACAGGGAAACCTCTTCACCCCCCCCCCCCCCACCACAAGCACAGGACAAGCACTCCGGTCCCCACAGACACAGGGAAACCTCTTCACCTCTCCCCCCCCCACCACAAGCACAGGACAAGCACTCTGGTCCCCACAGACACAGGGAAACCTCTTCACTTCCCCCCAAAAGCACAGGATGCCTACCTCAAGCTCAGGGCAAACAATCCCCCCCATTACAGGCTAAAGGAGATCACTCCAGACATGGGGCAAGATTTGATCAGGATTACTCCCACTACAGTTCCTGGCCCCCCCCCACCTTGGGGTATCCCAGCTCCTCCTGTGACATTGTCAGTAATAAACAATAAATTCAATATCTCCTACTGCTGATGGCACCGACCCCCTCTCACCCACACCCCCTCTCACCCACACCCCCTCTCACCCACACCCCCTCTCACCCACACCCCCTCTCACACTGACCCAGAGCACCCTCCCGGTATAGGACATACTTTATGGTCTCCTCCGGCGCTAAAACATTTTCAACTTCTTGGCGAGGATCAGCCAGCAGCTTATCTAAGTGGGCGACGGCTCCGCGGCGAAACAGCACCAGCGGCTCAGCACCGGGAAGGCTGTGGATCCGATACACCTCTGCCGAAAGCTGCAGATGGAGGAAATACAAATTTACACCATAACAATCTGTGCAGAAAACCATCCAAAGTCTCTATAATGCCTGAGACTCCCTACATCTGTACACTCAGCAGACACATCGCAAGACATAACAAGGAACCGGGCCGCATCCAACTATGGCAGCTGTCATTACAGCCAAGGACACCTCTTCACTATATACCAATGTCTGGGGACAAGCATGTCACGGGAGAAGTGCAGGATCTTCTAGGCCAGGGGGCTCCAAACGTTCTAAACAAAGGACCAGTTATTATCCTTCAGACTTTAGAGGGGCCTGACTGTGGCCAGTGGGAGTAGAAAATGCCTGGTGCTTGTAAACATGCCCCGTCCTTGGTGTCAGCGGGAGGGGAGGAATAGTGCCCCGTCCTTGGTGTCGGTGGGAGGAATAGTGCCCCGTCCTTGGTGTCGGTGGGAGGAATAGTGCCCCGTCCTTGGTGTCGGTGGGAGGAATAGTGCCCCGTCCTTGGTGTCGGTGGGAGGAATAGTGTCCCGTCATTGGTGTCGGTGGGAGGAATAGTGCCCCGTCCTTGGTGTCGGTGGGAGGAATAGTGTCCCGTCATTGGTGTCGGTGGGAGGAATAGTGTCCCGTCATTGGTGTCGGTGGGAGGAATAGTGTCCCGTCATTGGTGTCGGTGGGAGGAATAGTGCCCCCTCCTTGGTGTCGGTGGGAGGAATAGTGCCACCTCCTTGGTGTCGGTGGGAGGAATAGTGCCACCTCCTTGGTGTCGGTGGGAGGAATAGTGCCACCTCCTTGGTGTCGGTGGGAGGAATAGTGCCACCTCCTTGGTGTCGGTGGGAGGAATAGTGCCACCTCCTTGGTGTCGGTGGGAGGAATAGTGCCACCTCCTTGGTGTCGGTGGGAGGAATAGTGCCACCTCCTTGGTGTCGGTGGGAGGAATAGTGCCACCTCCTTGGTGTCGGTGGGAGGAATAGTGCCACCTCCTTGGTGTCGGTGGGAGGAATAGTGCCACCTCCTTGGTGTCGGTGGGAGGAATAGTGCCACCTCCTTGGTGTCGGTGGGAGGAATAGTGCCACCTCCTTGGTGTCGGTGGGAGGAATAGTGCCACCTCCTTGGTGTCGGTGGGAGGAATAGTGCCACCTCCTTGGTGTCGGTGGGAGGAATAGTGCCACCTCCTTGGTGTCGGTGGGAGGAATAGTGCCACCTCCTTGGTGTCGGTGGGAGGAATAGTGCCACCTCCTTGGTGTCGGTGGGAGGAATAGTGCCACCTCCTTGGTGTCGGTGGGAGGAATAGTGCCACCTACTTGGTGTCGGTGGGAGGAATAGTGCCACCTCCTTGGTGTCGGTGGGAGGAATAGTGCCACCTCCTTGGTGTCCGTAGCAGGAGGAATAGTGCCCCGTCATTGGTGTCGGTGGGAGGAATAGTGCCCCGTCCTTGGTGTCGGTGGGAGGAATAGTGCCCCGTCCTTGGTGTCGGTGGGAGGAATAGTGCCACGTCCTTGGTGTCGGTGGGAGGAATAGTGCCACGTCCTTGGTGTCGGTGGGAGGAATAGTGCCACGTCCTTGGTGTCGGTGGGAGGAATAGTGCCACGTCCTTGGTGTCGGTGGGAGGAATAGTGCCACCTCCTTGGTGTTGGTGGGAGGAATAGTGCCACCTCCTTGGTGTCGGTGGGAGGAATAGTGCCACGTCCTTGGTGTCGGTGGGAGGAATAGTGCCACGTCCTTGGTGTCGGTGGGAGGAATAGTGCCACGTCCTTGGTGTCGGTGGGAGGAATAGTGCCACGTCCTTGGTGTCGGTGGGAGGAATAGTGCCCCGTCCTTGGTGTCAGTAGCAGGAGGAATAGTGCCTCGTCCTTGGTGTCAGTAGCAGGAGGAATAGTGCCTCGTCCTTGGTGTCAGTAGCAGGAGGAATAGTGCCTCGTCCTTGGTGTCAGTAGCAGGAGGAATAGTGCCTCGTCCTTGGTGTCAGTAGCAGGAGGAATAGTGCCACGTCCTTGGTGTCAGTAGCAGGAGGAATAGTGCCACGTCCTTGGTGTCGGTGGGAGGAATAGTGCCACGTCCTTGGTGTCGGTGGGAGGAATAGTGCCACGTCCTTGGTGTCGGTGGGAGGGAATAGTGCCACCTCCTTGGTGTCGGTGGGAGGAATAGTGCCACCTCCTTGGTGTCGGTGGGAGGAATAGTGCCACCTCCTTGGTGTCGGTGGGAGGAATAGTGCCACCTCCTTGGTGTCCGGTGGGAGGAATAGTGCCACCTCCTTGGTGTCGGTGGGAGGAATAGTGCCACCTCCTTGGTGTCGGTGGGAGGAATAGTGCCACCTCCTTGGTGTCGGTGGGAGGGAATAGTGCCACCTCCTTGGTGTCGGTGGGAGGAATAGTGCCACCTCCTTGGTGTCGGTGGGAGGAATAGTGCCACCTCCTTGGTGTCGGTGGGAGGAATAGTGCCACCTCCTTGGTGTCGGTGGGAGGAATAGTGCCACCTCCTTGGTGTCGGTGGGAGGAATAGTGCCACCTCCTTGGTGTCGGTGGGAGGAATAGTGCCACCTCCTTGGTGTCGGTGGGAGGAATAGTGCCACCTCCTTGGTGTCGGTGGGAGGAATAGTGCCACCTCCTTGGTGTCGGTGGGAGGAATAGTGCCACCTCCTTGGTGTCGGTGGGAGGATAGTGCCACCTCCTTGGTGTCGGTGGGAGGAATAGTGCCACCTCCTTGGTGTCGGTGGGAGGAATAGTGCCACCTCCTTGGTGTCGGTGGGAGGAATAGTGCCCCGTCCTTGGTGTCGGTGGGAGGAATAGTGCCCCGTCATTGGTGTCGGTGGGAGGAATAGTGCCCCGTCCTTGGTGTCGGTGGAGGAATAGTGCCCCGTCCTTGGTGTCGGTGGGAGGAATAGTGCCCCGTCCTTGGTGTCGGTGGGAGGAATAGTGCCACCTCCTTGGTGTCGGTGGGAGGAATAGTGCCCCGTCATTGGTGTCGGTGGGAGGAATAGTGCCCCGTCCTTGGTGTCGGTGGGAGGAATAGTGCCCCGTCCTTGGTGTCGGTGGGAGGAATAGTGCCCCGTCCTTGGTGTCGGTGGGAGGAATAGTGCCCCGTCCTTGGTGTCGGTGGGAGGAATAGTGCCCCGTCCTTGGTGTCGGTGGGAGGAATAGTGCCCCGTCCTTGGTGTCGGTGGGAGGAATAGTGCCCCGTCCTTGGTGTCGGTGGGAGGAATAGTGCCCCGTCCTTGGTGTCGGTGGGAGGAATAGTGCCCCGTCCTTGGTGTCGGTGGGAGGAATAGTGCCCCGTCCTTGGTGTCGGTGTGAGGAATAGTGCCCCGTCCTTGGTGTCGGTGGGAGGAATAGTGCCCCGTCCTTGGTGTCAGTAGCAGGAGGAATAGTGCCACGTCCTTGGTGTCGGTGGGAGGAATAGTGCCACGTCCTTGGTGTCGGTGGGAGGAATAGTGCCACGTCCTTGGTGTCGGTGGGAGGAATAGTGCCACGTCCTTGGTGTCGGTGGGAGGAATAGTGCCACGTCCTTGGTGTCGGTGGGAGGAATAGTGCCACGTCCTTGGTGTCGGTGGGAGGAATAGTGCCACGTCCTTGGTGTCGGTGGGAGGAATAGTGCCACGTCCTTGGTGTCGGTGGGAGGAATAGTGCCACCTCCTTGGTGTCGGTGGGAGGAATAGTGCCACGTCCTTGGTGTCGGTGGGAGGAATAGTGCCACGTCCTTGGTGTCGGTGGGAGGAATAGTGCCACGTCCTTGGTGTCGGTGGGAGGAATAGTGCCACGTCCTTGGTGTCGGTGGGAGGAATAGTGCCACGTCCTTGGTGTCGGTGGGAGGAATAGTGCCACCTCCTTGGTGTCGGTGGGAGGAATAGTGCCACCTCCTTGGTGTCGGTGGGAGGAATAGTGCCACCTCCTTAGTGTCAGTAGCAGGAGGAATAGTGCCCCATCATTGGTGTCAATAGCAAGAATAATGTCCCATCATTGGTGTCAGTGAGAGGAATAGTGTCCCATCATTGGTGTCAGTGGGAGGAATAGTGCCCCATCATTGGTGTCAGTGGGAGGAATAGTGCCCCATCATTGGTGTCAGTGAAAGGAATAGTGTCTCATCATTGGTGTCAGTGAGAGGAATAGTGCCCCATCATTGGTGTCAGTGGGAGGAATAGTGCCCCATCATTGGTGTCAGTGAAAGGAATAGTGTCTCATCATTGGTGTCAGTGAAAGGAATAGTGTCCCATCATTGGTATCAGTGGGAGGAATAGTGCCCCATCATTGGTATCAGTGGGAGGAATAGTGCCCCATCATTGGTATCAGTGGGAGGAATAGTGCCCCATCATTGGTGTCAGTGGGAGGAATAGTGCCCCATCATTGGTGTCAGTGGGAGGAATAGTGCCCCATCATTGGTATCAGTGGGAGGAATAGTGCCCCATCATTGGTGTCAGTGGAGGAATAGTGCCCCATCATTGGTGTCAGTGGGAGGAATAGTACCCCATCATTGGTGTCAGTGGGAGGAATAGTGCCCCATCATTGGTGTCAGTGGGAGGAATAGTGCCCCATCATTGGTGTCAGTGGGAGGAATAGTGCCCCATCATTGGTGTCAGTGGGAGGAATAGTGCCCCATCATTGGTGTCAGTGGGAGGAATAGTGCCCCATCATTGGTGTCAGTGGGAGGAATAGTGCCCCATCATTGGTGTCAGTGAGAGGAATAGTGTCCCATCATTGGTGTCAGTGGGAGCAATAGTGCCCCATCATTGGTGTCAGTGGGAGGAATAGTGTCCCATCATTGGTGTCAGTGGGAGGAATAGTGCCCCATCATTGGTGTCAGTGGGAGGAATAGTGCCCCATCATTGGTGTCAGTGGGAGGAATAGTGCCCCATCATTGGTGTCAGTGGGAGGAATAGTGCCCCATCATTGGTGTCAGTGGGAGGAATAGTGCCCCATCATTGGTGTCAGTGGGAGGAATAGTGCCCCATCATTGGGGTCAGTGGAAGAAAAAGTGCCTTAGGATGGTTGTAAAGGTTGTTTGAAAAGCTGTGTGCAGCAGCCCTCCCCTCTGCCCTCCCCAATACTTACCTGAGCCTCATCTCAAGCCAGTCATGTGCACGAGAGCCTTAGCACTCCAGGTCTCTCCGTCCTCATTGGCTCCCACTACTGACAATCACAGCCATTGAGCCAATGGGGTGCCTCTGGTGGCACTTGGCAAGAGGGAAGGGCCAGGACCACTGGCAGGGGACCTGAGAAGAGGAGGATCCGGGTCCTCTGCTCCATTACAGAGCCAGGAAGCAAAATATGTTTTTTTTCTTTTTTTCTATTTTAAATCTGTCTTTACTGTCACTTTAAGCAAAACTCCAGGCACAATTTGTGTGCCCGTGCAGTGGGGCCCGTGCGGTGGGATTGTGCACCCCCACACTCCCGCAGTCTTGAAAATGGACTGTTCCTGACATCAGTATGCTCAAAGCACACTCCATAGACAGGAATAATCCACAGCCGGACCGTGGGGGAGGACGGTTTTCCAGAGGATCGGCAGATTAGGAGAGTACAGATGACCCATGCGGTGCGGACAGAGCGCGAATGCATGGGAGAGAAAAAAAAAAGTTACCCAGAGTTGGGGAATATGAAGGGAGGGATAGAGCCGACATCTGCCCCAGAGACTGGAAATAAACTCACCGTTGCTTTGAAGACCTTTTCCAAGCTGAGCTCATCCTCCTTCCAAATCCGAATCACCTGCAGAGAAACACACAGTCAGCCGGGGGAGGAGGAGACACAAGGCCAGAGCGGTTATGGGCGGAGTCTTGATGTATGCCTGTGACCCCCCCCCCCAATATACAGAAGAATTCCTATTCAGAGGAAGGTTACCTTGTCATCATGGACGACCACGCACTCCCCGGTGCCAGAATTATACACAGCCGGACACGTCACCCGCTGGCCTTGCTTTACTGCCCAGCTTCCCAGCGGCCTCTGATCCGAAACCTGCACATGGACAACATATCAATAAAGTTATTCACATGACAAACAATGTCCCACCATCAGCTGCTGATTCCTGTTCTGAGCCAAACCGGCTGACAATCACCCATCATGGGTAATAGATGCAGCATACTGCTCCCCTCTGCCGGAAATGCCGCTTCCCTGGCTGTCAGATCATCGCGACTCACCAACACCAAACCACATTACAGATGAGGAGTTTTTACTTCACTGGCTGCCTGCTTACTCATGTGACCAGAAGCCAGGCAATGGTGCATTTTTACAGCAAAAGTAAACCCACCAGTCTCAGGAAAGAGGTGTGGTAATAGGTGGGGTCAGTGCACAGGAAGAACCAATGACAACACAGTAATTGGTATATTTATATGGGTCCCACCCCTAGCTGTGTTCCAGCTCCAGAGTGCACAGCACCTCGATCTCTAGTATAGGAGGGATGTGGAGATCAGGACTGTCAACTTTATCCTCTAGCTGCACTCATCCTCCAGGTCTGGACTGTCCTCCTCATCCTACATTCATACTCCCAATCTGGTCCGTCCTCTTCATCCTGCATTCATACCCCAGGTCTGGACCGTCCTCCTCATCCTGCATTCATACCCCAGGTCTGGACCGTCCTCCTCATCCTACATTCATACTCCCAATCTGGTCCATCCTCTTCATCCTGCATTCATACCCCAGGTCTGGACCGTCCACCTCATCCTGCATTCATACCCCAGGTCTGGACCGTCCACCTCATCCTGCATTCATACCCCAGGTCTGGACCGTCCTCCTCATCCTGCATTCATACCCCAGGTCTGGACCGTCCTCCTCATCCTGCATTCATACCCCAGGTCTGGCCCTTCCTCCTCATCCTGCATTCATACCCCAGGTCTGGCCCTTCCTCCTCATCCTGCATTCATACCCCAGGTCTGGCCCTTCCTCCTCATCCTGCATTCATACCCCAGGTCTGGCCCTTCCTCCTCATCCTCCAGGTCTGGACCGTCCTCTTCATCCTGCATTCATACCCCAGGTCTGGACCGTCCTCCTCATCCTGCATTCATCCTCCAGGTCTGGACCGTCCTCTTCGTCCTGCATTCATAACCCAGGTCTGGACCGTCCTCCTCGTCCTGCATTCATCCTCCAGGTCTGGACCGTCTTCCTCGTCCTGCATTCATCCTCCAGGTCTGGACCGTCCTCCTCGTCCTGCATTCATCCTCCAGGTCTGGCCCGTCCTCTTCGTCCTGCATTCATCCTCCAGGTCTGGCCCGTCCTCTTCGTCCTGCATTCATCCTCCAGGTCTGGCCCATCCTCTTCGTCCTGCATTCATCCTCCAGGTCTGGCCCGTCCTCTTCGTCCTGCATTCATCCTCCAGGTCTGGCCCGTCCTCCTCCTCATCCTGCATTCATCCTCCAGGTCTGGCCCGTCCTCCTCCTCATCCTGCATTCATACTCCAAGTCTGGCCCATCCTCTTCGTTCTACATTCATCCTCCAGGTATGGCCCATCCTCTTCGTTCTACATTCATCCTCCAGGTCTGGCCCATCCTCTTCGTCCTGCATTCATCCTCCAGGTCTGGCCCATCCTCTTCGTTCTACATTCATCCTCCAGGTCTGGCCCATCCTCTTCGTTCTACATTCATACTCCAGGTTTGGCCAGTCCTCTTCGTTCTACATTCATACTCCAGGTCTGGCCAGTCCTCTTCGTTCTACATTCATACTCCAGGTCTGGCCAGTCCTCTTCGTTCTACATTCATACTCCAGGTCTGGCCAGTCCTCTTCGTTCTACATTCATACTCCAGGTCTGGCCAGTCCTCCTCATCCTACATTCATACCCCAGGTCTGGACTCCCCCAGGAGCTCAGGCCCAGTATAATGCTAACAGCACCCCCTTGCTACCCCCCTAAGGCCCCCACATGCCTCCCCCCTAACCCGAGCCCCCACCTTGTACAATGTCACCGTCCTCTCCGCCTCCGTCAGCAGCACAGTGTCACCGTCACCGCCCGGCTCTAACCCCTGCACTCCGCCGACACCGGACCCTGGCAACCCGCACAACGTGAGCTCCTCGTACAGCGCCGCCATCATGGCCGTCGCAGAACACTGACGTCACCAGAGCAGCGTAACATGAAGATTGGGAAACAGAGCGGCGACGGAAGGACAATGCCTGAGGGGACATGGCGGCCACTAGAGGAGGGAGAGGGGTACTGCAACTCAGGACAGCGATAGGGAGCGACAGATTGGAAACAGACAATGTACAGACAGCGGCCACTAGAGGAAGGAGGAGGTACTGCGCCTCTACTCAGCTGTGTATGACAAGTACACCCTTTGGTAAAAAATAATAAATGCACATTTTTTTTTTGCAAGTAAAAAAAAATTATAAATACACATTTTTTTTGCAAGTAAAAAAAAGTGCATTTATTATTTTTGTCTGCAGAAGCCTGGAAGCGATTGCATCCAGGGATCAGCAGATCGCTGGTGCCATGCAGGTCTCCTGCAGACCTGTCAGAATTTCTGCTTGCTGTAGAGGATGTACAGGGTGTGTGGGATGTACGGAATGTACAGGGTGTGCGGAATGTATGGGGTATACGGGATGTACAGGGCGTGCGGGTTGTACGGGGTGTATGAGATGTATGGGGTGTACGAGATGTACAGGGTGTGTGGGGTGTATAGTATGTGTGAGATGTATGGGGTGAATAGAATGTATGGAATGTACGAGGTGTATGAGATGTACGGGGTATACGGGATGTGTGGGGTGTATGAGATGTACAGGGTGTGTGGGGTGTATAGAATGTATGGAATGTACGGGGTGTATGAGATGTATGGGGTATACGAGATGTACAGGGTGTGTGGGGTGTATAGTATGTGTGAGATGTATGGGGTGAATAGAATGTATGGAATGTACGAGGTGTATGAGATGTACGGGGTGTACGAGATGTATGGGGTATACGGGATGTGTGGGGTGTACGAGATGTACAGGGTGTGTGGGGTGTATAGTATGTGTGAAATGCACGGGGTGTATGAGATGTATGGGGTATACGGGATGTGTGGGGTGTACGAGATGTACAGGGTGTGTGGGGTGTATAGTATGTGTGAGATATATGGGGTGTATGAGATGTATGGGGTATACGGGATGTGTGGGGTGTACGAGATGTACAGGGTGTGTGGGGTGTATAGTATGTGTGAGATATATGGGGTATACGGGATGTGTGGGGTGTACGAGATGTACAGGGTGTGTGGGGTGTATAGTATGTGTGAAATGCACGGGGTGTATGAGATGTATGGGGTATACGGGATGTGTGGGGTGTACGAGATGTACAGGGTGTGTGGGGTGTATAGTATGTGTGAAATGCACGGGGTGTATGAGATGTATGGGGTATACGGGATGTGTGGGGTGTACGAGATGTACAGGGTGTGTGGGGTGTATAGAATGTATGGAATGTACGAGGTGTATGAGATGTATGGGGTATACGGGATGTGTGGGGTGTACGAGATGTACAGGGTGTGTGGGGTGTATAGAATGTATGGAATGTACGGGGTGTATGAGATGTATGGGGTATATGGGATGTGTGGGGTGTACGAGATGTACAGGGTGTATGGGATGTACAGGGTGTGCGAGATATATGGGGTGTATGGGATGTATGGAATGTACAAGGTGTATGAGATGTATGGGGTATACAGGATGTGCGGGGTGTATGGGATGTATGGTGTGTACGGCGATGTACGGGGTGTATGAAGTGTGCGGGATGTACAGAGTTTATGGGGTATACAGGGTGTATGCAGTGTGCAGGGTGTGTGTAGGTTGTACGGCATGTGCGGGGTGTACGGGATGTACACAGTGTGCGGGGTGTGTATAGGGTGTATGGAATATGTGGGGTATATGGGATGTAAGGGGTGTGCGAGGTGTACGGGATGTATGGGGTGTACGGCACACATACGGGGCGTATGAGATGTATGGGGTGTACGGGATGTATGGGATGTATGGGGTGTACGGGATGTATGGGGTGTACGGGATGTACAGGATGTACGGGATATCGGTCCTTCTTCTGTATGTATGGACTCTGCACAGTCCCACTTCTCCTGTCCTGGATGCCGGGTGTCATTCTCGGTATCTGTCCTTATTCTGTATGTATGGACTCTGCACAGTCCCACTTCTCCTGTCCCGGATCTCTCGCAACCTCTTTGCAGCCACTTCCTGTCTACATGTCATTTCTCAGGGCGGGTTTCCAGATGGTGACAACAGTGGACTGTGTCTGTGTAATGTGTGTCTTTCTATAGAAAGCTGATAACTGGCCCTCTTTTGGATCCCAATCCCGTTGCTCCTCAGTCATTGCTCCTCCTTTGTTGCATGTCGTTGATCTGCTATGTAGCAATCTGTAAACATTCTATTATTTAATCACTAAAAGTGTTTATCTAAACTCTACATATTTGTTATTTTTATGGTAAAATAGTGTAAAACTAGAAGTATTTGTTTATCAATCATTTTTTACATATTAATGCATATTATCAGGGGCGGACTGACCATTTGGAAACTCTGCACTGCCCAAGGGCCCGGGGTCAGTAGGGGGCCCCATGAGATGCCCCTGGTACCTTTTTCATAGGCTTTTTTGAGTTTGGGCAAGGACACAGGGGGCCCCTTGATCCCCTATTGCCCGGGGGCCCCATGAGTTGTCAGTCCGCCCCTGCATATTATCATGACTTGTAAATCCTGTGGGGCAGTGGGGGGGGGGGTGTCCTCAGTCCATATACCTTGTAATTAGAGTTCCTCTTTGTTATCTCAGAAGGTTGGGCGGTATGCATGTGACACTGGAGACAGGGAAGAAGTGTTGTCACCCTAAACCAGGAAATGCCTAAACAAAGGCCTTCTTGGCAGGATCACCAGGAATAACTTTTAATGAAAGTTGTAGTTATAAAACCAATAATAACGACTTGTAAACTGAGGATAACTTGTTAAAGCTGACATGAGGTTTTTACTGACTGTAACATAGTGAAGGAAGGAGCCGGCCCCTTCAGATACAAGCCATCAGTTGAAGGGCCAATAATGTCATTCCGGTAGATCATTTTTGGAATACTAGACATGGTTATGGAAAACATCTTTAGAGACAAATCCTCAGAGGCAGCCAGTCTGAGACACCAGGACAGGGACAGGATCCTGAATCCAAGTATCAGATGAAGGACAATGAAAATAACAAATCAGTGAGAAAATGTATCATTTCCATAGCAGGCCAAGACATTTTTGGGTGTCATTCCTTTGGTGTTTCAGCTATGAAAGGGAATGCTAGCCCAGCTACTATGTCCTTCCACTTCCACTAGTAGTTTGCCTTCCTTAGACTGGATTTTGTTTCCCTGATGAAGGTCCCTTTAATCCCCTGAAGTGTGTTGGCTTTGTGAACAACACTTGTGGTCCAGACTAGTGTGGTGATCTCTATCTCCGACATTTTATATTTTCATTCTAAAACTTGACTTCTAAAATGAAAATCTCTCTGGGAGACGCATGCACCTCCGCATCTCTCATGCATACTAACAACAGAAAACAAGAGACAAGAAAAGAGTCAGGAAATGCTTGAAAAGTGTTTTGGGAAGTTTATTTACAATCAGACGTAAGAAGATCCTATGAGTGATCCAGGGGAAACACAAAACAGAAATGAAACAACACGGGATGGATTACCGTGCTCAATGTCCACGAGATTTAACCCCATGCTCCCCGTAAAAAGTCCCATCACCTAAAAAGCGGCCATTTCATGACCTTAACTAAGGTGGAATCTCAGGTCTGCTCTCAGAATGGTCGCTTCAGCTTTGATTAGGTAACAGGTTCTCTTTATCTTGGTCCAGGCGAAAGAGACAATAATACATCGTCAACAAAAGAAGAAAAAACTAAACCTCAGAGAGAGGAACATGTAAACAAGATGGAAGATTTTCTGTCTCCCAGTATTGTACTGGTTAAATCAAGTGTTAGTGATGGCCAATGATAGCAATATTGATTGGTGCTCTGAGGAAGGGGCTGTCCTAGACTCCTGGCTGAATGGTGATGTCACCGAGAATGCAGCCTATCCATTCACTAGAGAGCGCTGACATCACTGAGAATGCAGCCTATCCATTCACTAGAGAGCGGTGATGTCACCGAGAATGCAGCCTATCCATTCACTAGAGAGCGGTGACATCACTGAGAATGCAGCCTATCCATTCACTAGAGAGCGGTGATGTCACCGAGAACGCAGCCTATCCATTCACTAAAGAGCGATGACATCACTGAGAACACTGCCTATCCATTCACTAGAGAAAGGTGACATCACTGAGAATGCAGCCTATCCGTTCACTAGAGAGTGGTGACATCACTGAGAACACAGCCTATCCATTCACTAGAGAGCAGTGACTTCACAGAGAACGCAGCCTATCCATTCACTAGAGAGCAGTGACATCACTGAGAACGCAGCCTATCCATTCACTAGAGAGCAGTGACATCACTGAGAATGCAGCCTATCCATTCACTAGAGAGTGGTGGCAGCACAGAGAACACAGCCTATTAATTCATTAGAGAGCGATGACATCACTGAGAACACTGCCTATCCATTCACTAGAGAGCAGTGACATCACCGAGAACACAGCCTATCCATTCATTAGGGAGCGATGACATCACTGAGAACACTGCCTATCCATTCACTAGAGAGCGGTGACATCACCGAGAACGGAACCTATCCATTCACTAGAGAGCAGTGACATCACCGAGAATGCAGCCTATCCATTCGCTAGAGAGCAGTGACATCACCGAAAACACAGCCTATCCATTCATTAGAGAGCGATGACATCACTGAGAACACTGCCTATCGATTCACTAGAGAGTGGTGACATCACAGAGAACGCAGCCTATATATTCACTAGAGAGCGGTGACATCACTGAGAACACTGCCTATCCATTCACTAGAGAGCGGTGACATCACCGAGAACACAGCTTATCCGTTCACTAGAGAGTGATGACATCACTGAGAACACTGCCTATCCATTCACTAGAGAGCGGTGACATCACATAGAATGGAATCTAATGACTGGGAATACTGACATTATTGTCTGGAGTTTTCATGTAAACGATAATCAGAATATTCATGTAAAAGTAAAGTCTATTTGTATTTATTTTGTCTAATCCCATCCACCAATGACTAGCCTAGAATTTCTTTCTCTGTTGTTCATCCAATCTCCTTCCGAAAACCAAAATAAACCAAAACCTGCAAACTGGAAGATACAGAATGTCTCATGGTTCTGTCATCCACTCCCTCAGATGATTATCTATGAATGTTCCAATACCTAGAGTCCACCAACCGCTCATGTTTTCCCACCCAGACAATCGCGTATGAAGGGCAGTTGGTGACACACTCACATCCTGTGACACCAAAGCCATCCCTGTGTATATGGCCTTGTACCAAGACTAGATATGCCTTCGATGGAAGGATACACATTGATGCTGCTTACCTGGCTGAACCATTTCCAGCAGCTTGCAGTCCTAAAATAATCATTGCTCCAGATTAACCTCTTGGCGCCGGCACCTCCCGGCCCTTTAAGAATTTCAGAAGCCGTGAGGCAGGACTGGGTTTTAGGGTCATGTGACCGCCGTGATTCGCCATCAGGGAGGTCACATGATCGGATAAGGTCCTGATTGAAAGGGGAGATCAGGACCTTTCCGGAAGTAGTGGACATATGTGCTGGAAGCGTGCACTGTCAGCACATATGCGGCCACTCGGCGTCAAGGCCCAGGCGCCGAGAGGCATATTTGCGTGCAATCGGCATCAAGGGGTCAAAGACTTTGATTTACTAATTATAACTTAAGCCCTTGACGCCTCTACCTCCCAGCCCTTTAAGGAGTTTGTGACGCTGGGAGGTCAGTTTTAGGGTCATGTGACCTCTGCGACTGGCTGATCGGAAAGCTCCCGAATGCAGGTAGTGATTGGGACCTTTCCGTGAGGAACCAATAAATGTGCCAGCAGCACTCCAGGCGCACACTCTCGGCAATCCTTTGTTTACTTTGTGGTACGCACATATGCGCCTCCTCGGCACAAAGACCCAGCCGTTGAGAGGCCGCATATTGTGTGTGCTCAGTGTCCACAGGTTAAAGAGTAACTCCACTTTTGATGAGGAAAAACACCCCCATCTAGCAGATTCCGACCTTTTGCTGCTCTGAAGAAATATCCGATTCCACACGTCTTGTGCTGACTGATTCTGAACGGGAGGGTCTGGTTCATTATAATCACCTGGTGTACCTTCAGTGTTCTGATGAGAAAGCTGCAGGGTCTGCATCCCTTTTACATTTGGGGAGTACCTAACATGCGTATAGCAGGGGATGCCTAAAACATGACTTGTATCCTAGTGCAGAAAATCAGTGAGCCGATCGCACAAGCAGGAAATGACATTTTTGGAGGCGTGTCATACACCTCCATGTTGTCCTACTGCACTGAATTTTACAGAAAATATCAGATGTAGATCGAATAGGAATTTTAATAAAAATAAAGGACAACAAGGCTCGTGCAGCTACGCTACATTAAAAAAAAAATTGCTATATTTTAGTTCTCATACAAGTGGAGTTACCCTTTAAGGGTTAGTGCAACGAAGTAAAAAAAACAATCCAATCACATGCAGGGGAATTCCTAAATACGACGACTCCGCCTTCACGTAACCGGATGCTGAAAGTGAGCACAGGTCCAATTCCTGTTAGTAAATCAGAGGAGGCCGGAGGGTGGTGTGTGAGGAAGGCATCCTCTGTAGCCTGCGCACTGCTCATCCAATCAGGACAGCAGATGATGGAGCATGGGCAGAAGGGATGTCTGAAGGTATCTGCAATGGTCTTGGCAGACATCAGACCCGGATCCATGAACTGACTTGAGGTCTCATGACACCCCGGGCACACCGGGTGCGACTTGCGATGCCATGTAACTTGCAAATCACATGCCAAATCGCACCCCATTGTCCGAAATTACAGCGGTCATATCGGTAGGATTCCAACTTGGTCGGAGCCGCACTGATTTCTAAAGTAGTGCATGCGCTACCTAAGCTGCGACTTGCAGATGTCTGTGTTTTGCAAGCTGCAGATGTGTTGCAAGTCGCACCTCAAGTTGGAATACCGACTATCTGGATCCGACCATCCGAGGGGTAATAGTGAGGACCTCATGACAAGGTATATAATGGCGTCTTTGTACACTCCAGTGATTGGCCCGGATATATTAATAGTACGCGTTCTCTTTCAGCAGTGTGCGTATTATTTAGAGATGAATCCCGCCAGTAATATAGAATCCCGGTAATTGGATTGGTGGATCCATTCAGAAGAACATTTTGTTTTGCAGCCAACTTGGAAATTGAGGTTTGCTTTCATTGGACGGGATTCCTCCCGAGAATGGAGAGGGCTCATTTTTCTTATCACCGTTCTGCAGAATATTTTCCATTCTGCAAAGTGATTTCCGAGCTCCGGACCTCCCTGCACCTTTAATTGGATCCCGCTGAATGATGTGCTGGGAAAAAAGCCGAATTTATTACAATTCTCAGCAGTGAGGATTGCAAGAAATTCAGAATGTCTTCTTCCCTCCAAACCGAGGGGACAGTGACATCTACACAGCAGCTTCAAGTAGAAGAGTTCAGATCAACGACGTACATCCCAGGTGCATCGAAACACAGTGTGCCCAGTCTTACAGACAGCAGCCACACCCTGAGTAGAAAAGCCCGTCCCCTGCCAGCATGGCATGGGAGAAGGACCCTTGCTGTCTGCATGAAAGCAGTTTGTCTCTCTGCACAAGTCCGACATGCTCCCTGCTGAACATCAGCAAGAGGTGAGTGCTGATAGCAGAGCTACAGATCGGGAAGGTGCATGTCAGACCTCTGCAGAGAGACCACTGCTTCCACAGAGAACAATGCTCCTTCTCTGCAGCATGCTGTGTTGCCTTTATCTTTTATGATACTTTTCAGTAAAGCAGGGAAGCAGGAAACCCCTGTAGTATATTAACCCCTTTATGACCGCCCGACACATACACTATATTGGCCGCCTGCCTTTCCACGCACATGACCTTTAATGGCCTCCCAATCTTAGTCCGTATGGTTCAATATTGAGATAGCCCCGCCCTTTCCACACACATGACCTTTAATGGCCCCCCAGTCTTAGTCCGTAGGGTTCAATATTGAGTTGGCCCCGCCCTTTCCACACACATGACCTCTAATGGCCCCCCCAGTCTTAGTCCGTAGGGTTCAATATTGAGATGGCCCCGCCCTTTGCAGCTATAACAGCTTCAACTCTTCTGGGAAGGCCGTCCACAAGGTTTAGGAGGGTGTCTATGGGAAGGTTGGACCATTCTTCCAGAAGCACATTTGTCAGGTCAGGCACTGATGTCGGGGGAGGAGGCCTGGCTCACAGTCTCCGCTCTAATTCATCCCAAAGGTGTTCTATGGGGTTGAGGTCAGGACTCTGTGCAGGACAGTCAAGTTCCTCCACCCCAAACTGGCTCCTCCATGTCTTTATGGACCTTGCTTTGTGAACTGGTGGGCAGTCATGTTGGAACAGGAAGGGGCCATCCCCAAACTCCTCCCACAAAGTTGGGAGCATGAAATTGTCCAAAATGTCGCCTTAAGAGTTCCCTTCACTGGAACTAGGAGGCCAAGCCCACCCCCTGAAAAGCAACCCCACACCATAATCCCCCCTCCACCAAACTTTACACTTGGCACAATGCAGTCAGGCAAGTACTGCTCTCCTTGCCACTGCCAAACCCAGACACGTCCATCGGATTGCCAGAGAAGCTGGACTGGTCACTCCAGAGAACACGTCTCCTCTGCTCTAGAGTCCAGTGGCGGCGTGCTTTACACCATGGCCTCCAACGCTTTGCATTGCACTTGGTGATGGAAGGCTTGGATGCAGCTGCTCGGCCATGGAAACCCATTCCATGAAGCTCTCTACGCACTGTTGTTGGGCTCATCTGAAGGCCACACCAAGTTTGGAGGTCTTTAGCTATTGACTCTGCAGTCAGTTGGCGACTTCTGCGCACTGTGCGCTTCAGCATGCGCTGACCCCGCCCTGTCATGTGACGTGGCCTACCACTTGGTGGCTGAGTGGCTGTTGTTCCCAGTGGCTTCCACTTTGTTATAATCCCACTAACAGTTGAGCGTGGAATATTTAGTAGCCAGGAAATATCACGGATGGACTTATTGCCCAGGTGGCCACCTATCACGGGACCACGCTTGGAGTCACTGAGCTCCTAAGAGCGACCCATTCTTTCACCAATGTTTGTAGAAGCAGTCTGCATGCCTAGGGGCTTGATTGTATACACCTGTAGCCATGGAGGGGATTGGAACACCTGAATCACATGATATGGAGGGGATTGGAACACCTGAATATCATGATATGGAGGGGATTGGAACACCTGAATCACATGATATGGAGGGGATTAGAACTCCTGAATCACATGATATGGAGGGGATTGGAACACCTGAATCACATGATATGGAGGGGATTGGAACACCTGAATCCAATGATTGGGAGGGGATTGGAACACCTGAATCACATGATATGGAGGGGATTGGAACACCTGAATCCAATGATTGGGAGGGGATTGGAACACCAGAATCCAATGATTGGGAGGGGATTGGAACACCTGAATCCAATGATTGGGAGGGGATTGGAACACCTGAATATAATGATTGGGAGGGGATTGGAACACCAGAATCCAATGATTGGGAGGGGATTGGAACACCTGAATCCAATGATTGGGAGGGGATTGGAACACCTGAATATCATGATATGGAGGGGATTGGAACACCTGAATCACATGATATGGAGGGGATTGGAACTCCTGAATCACATGATATGGAGGGGATTGGAACACCTGAATCACATGATATGGAGGGGATTGGAACACCTGAATCCAATGATTGGGAGGGGATTGGAACACCTGAATCACATGATATGGAGGGGATTGGAACACCTGAATCCAATGATTGGGAGGGGATTGGAACACCTGAATCCAATGATTGGGAGGGGATTGGAACACCTGAATCCAATGATTGGGAGGGGATTGGAACACCTGAATATAATGATTGGGAGGGGATTGGAACACCTGAATCCAATGATTGGGAGGGGATTGGAACACCAGAATCCAATGATTGGGAGGGGATTGGAACACCTGAATCCAATGATATGGAGGGGATTGGAACACCTGAATCCAATGATTGGGAGGGGATTGGAACACCTGAATCCAATGATTGGGAGGGGATTGGAACACCTGAATCCAATGATTGGGAGGGGATTGGAACACCTGAATCCAATGATTGGGAGGGGATTGGAACACCTGAATATAATGATTGGGAGGGGATTGGAACACCAGAATCCAATGATTGGGAGGGGATTGGAACACCTGAATCCAATGATTGGGAGGGGATTGGAACACCTGAATCCAATGATTGGGAGGGGATTGGAACACCTGAATCCAATGATTGGGAGGGGATTGGAACACCTGAATATAATGATTGGGAGGGGATTGGAACACCTGAATCCAATGATTGGGAGGGGATTGGAACACCTGAATCACATGATATGGAGGGGATTGGAACACCTGAATCACATGATATGGAGGGGATTGGAACACCAGAATCCAATGATTGGGAGGGGATTGGAACACCTGAATCCAATGATTGGGAGGGGATTGGAACACCTGAATATAATGATTGGGAGGGGATTGGAACACCAGAATCCAATGATTGGGAGGGCGGGGACAATACTTTTGGCAATATAGTGTATTTATGACATAACGCGCATACAGACTCTACTCAGGATGTGGTTGCTTTCTTTCTAAACAAAGCCAAATGTAAGGTTTTTGCATAGCCTTTGTTTTGATCTCACCAAAATGTGATTAAAACTGAGAAGTTAATTTAGAAGCAGATTATTGTTTTATTTACAAGTTTAATTGGGACACCCAAAAAGCAGGTAAGTCAGTTACTTAGACAAAAGCTACAAAGTGTACAAGTCCTTAAAGTGGTTGTAAACGCTTTCATATACCCAGTGAAGTAACTGGTCTCACGTGATACACTGAGATGAAACAAATCCTCCTACATAAGTTGTACCGGTTTAGCTGCAGTATTCCCTCCTCTACAGCCATTCAAAGTGCAACATTTACACAGCTTGTCTGAGCTTTCAGAAAGCAGGGGAGAGGGAGCTGAAGTTACACTCTGCAGAGCTCAGTGAGAACTGATTGGAGGGAAGAGACACACCTCCTTCTCAGAGCTCGCAGGAATAAAGCTGAGGCTGTCAATCTCAGGCTGTGTGCTCGGGCTCCTCCCGTCACCATTTATCTCTTGGTGTCGGGAAAACTTGTCAGAAGTGATTCATGCTGATAGCAGAGGAAGGAGGCAGCAGACAGAAATGACACTTAGTGCTCTGGACTGAGACAAGCACACACTATAGAGCACGGGTGTGAAACTGGCAGCCCTCCAGATGTTGCCAAACTACAAGTCCCATGAGGCATGGACTGAGACAACTAGTAGAGGGATATGCTTTGTTCATTTTTCATGTCTGAGGTTTACAACCACTTTAAGTGTTTGTGGATTGTCAAAGCAGAGAAACGATTGAGGGAAAAGGGGAAAATACTGAAAAGGAGTTTGCCTAATTAATCAGCTACTGTTTTGGATCATTCCATTTATTGGGTATATCCAATATCCATCTAAAAAAAAATGGCCCATGACATTTCCAGCATTTGGACATACGGCCGTACTAATAACATTGGCAGACTGGTATTCTACATCCTACATGACCATCCACTCGGCACTGAACAATCCTCTGTACATTAAGTAACAAATTACATTGTGATTATCTTGTTCAGAACAGAGGTTGGGGTTCCCCAGAGGTTGGGGTTCCCCAGTCTCAGCCTCCAGTTTCTGCTCTTCGAAATGTTTCATAAACCTTAATAACAAAAATAGATCATCGCAAAACAATCTGCAAATTTGTAGAAAAGCATATTTTGTAATGATTTTTTTTTTTTTTCGCATGCAACGAAATGCTTTTCAGCTGCTAGTCAATTTAGTAAGAGACAAATTGAGTTCAGCGTAATGAAAGTAACACAACGACAGGTAGCAGTACATCGCACCAATAGGACATGAATATAAAAGAAGCAACACTGTTATATTCCCATATACAGAACATAGGACGCCGGGGAAAAAAAGAACAATATAAAAACATTTACCGTACAATAAAAATACAAAACTCTTTATTCTTCTTGCAGAGGAAGGCTTCCTGGGGCCAAAGTTACCACCTCCAATGTATTGTCTTCTTTGCAGTTCCGTCTGTGGCAGGTAGATGTGGACAACCACGGATAATCCCGCTACGTGGATTTTAAAAAAAATACGACGAATGTCTGTCCTCATCTAAATATCAATACGCTCTTCACAGGATATGTTGAAGCATACTCTGATTTCTCACTATTTTATGATTAAGAAAATAATAATGACGGAGTCCGCCCCATGAATGAACCGCTTCATGCTTCCCACAATCCATTACTCTAACGCGTATGTACAAAGGATGCCTTATCACATTACTAACAAAGTTCGCTGTCGCCTTCTTGTGCTAGCAGCAGCAGCCTGCCCTCATGCTACATCGGTACAGATTAATGTGCTTACCCGTTAAACTAGATATAGAGGATCTCTAAAACATGCATCCCCGGCAGAAAGCCCCGCCCCCGAGGAGCCAGAGAGCATCAAACCAGTCCCATGACCTTAAATGGTCACCTGTAATAAGCTGGATATTGAATGGCTTCTCTTCCAGAACACGGATGTGACAGAAAAGGGATTAAAAATGCTTCGGCTCATAGGACACAAGCAGATGTTAAAAATTAAATGGTAAAGTCCTTCTTGAGTTATCTCCATTTTTGTTGCACCAGCGTTCTCTATACATCTAAATGTCACTGGAATAACACTTGTCACCGCGTGGTCATATTTATTGGACGATTGTCTTTTCTCTCTTTTTCCGTTGAGTTCTGGAAAACAGGTGACAACGGATCACAAAGCTGAGTTCTACAGAGCCGAAATGCAAAAGATACGCAAGTTTTCTTCTATTCTGTACTGTTCATGTGCAAAGACGGCTTTCCCGTATCTGTAAATTCTGGACCTATCAACAAAAAGACTCGACAAGAAACTGAATTCATCTGGTAGACTTGGAAATATTTACATAAGATAGGCTAAACGGGGTTAAAGCTTTACATTATGGATTGTCGTGTTATTGTACAACTACCCGTCTAAAACAAAGATGGCTGACACCATTAAACAAGCTCTTCTTGTTATCGCTAGAGGCCACTGTCACCATCGAGCAGCAGAGGAGATTGTATGTAAGCGGTAACAGGGAGCAATGATATGGGAAGCACTGAATCGAACAGCTTACGGCCATAAGGAGTCTACAGGCATGGCTTCGAAATGCATCAGCCTATGGTTATGTTGTTGAAAATGGGTTGTAAAACCCCTTTGCGTCTGGAGGTGGTGGGGGGTGGGGTAGGCGGGGGGTCCTGCTCTCGACTCAAAGTTATTCCGGATTCGGAAGAGATGGCTTATTAGATGTAAACATGCTTTGTGCGTTAAGGGCTGGGTCGGGAAGCGTTAAGGTTTCCGGTGCAGATTTCTTCCGTGGGCGGTCTTTAGGGACGGTCAGGAACTCCGGAGCTTCGGTGGTCAGTGGGGTGGAAGGAGCACTGGAGGGTCCACTGCGGGCAATAGAAGGCAGTGTAATGTCAGTGATGGAAATGGCGGGTGGGAAAATCCCAATTTTCTTGTTAGTGGCTTCCTGAGTGGTCCTTTCATACTCTCGTACTTCGTCCATCGTCATGTCTGTGGGCAGGGAGGAAAAATGAACACGTTACATGTATGGAACATGAACAGGAACTTCTCATGATTGGTCAAAGCTGTCTGAGAAGCAGAATATACAACATCCACTGATTCGGGTGCCTGGAACTAGTGACAAAAAACAGCTCCTTCCATGGGAAGACTAAAAACTCCTTATCCAGCAAGTATGAGCAAACATGACAAGCCTCCTTTAAGGTTTTATAACTTATACAGAGACCTCTCCTGAAGTTTTTCTCGCTTGTACCCCAAATTTCTGGGTCAAATGAGGGTCAGAGTATTCAAATCACTGCTTAGCTGGAGAAAAAAAATAACATAACAAAAGGATTCTGAGTAAAACCAATTAGTTAACTAATACCATAAGGAAGTGTTTGGCTTGATATGCACTTGGAGTATCCCTGTCCTCAATATAAACCTCAGAGAATGGCCACACAAAGGAAAACGGCACACAATGGAGTTGTTGCCCTTGGAAGCCAATCTGAATTCTTGATTCATGTGTTCATAAATTGAAATGTAAAACCTGATTGCTTTCTTTTGGCAATAACTATATTTTGTATTCTTGTTTTCTTTTCTTTGGTTTGTATAAATCAGCCGCCTAAGTGTTGTATGACTCTATAGAGGGAAACCCAAGATATCTCTCCAGACATGGTCCAAAATGAGACTTTACCGTAACACATGAATTATACCTCAGTAGCTCACTCCAGTTCTCTCTGACTCCATCCAAAGTTGCAAGCATTATGAGATAATGGGTGAGGGATTCTGGAAAGGCCCAGCATGCAGCCATATTGGTTGCCATTACTTTCTTAGTCAATAGAGAGGTTGGGACTTTAGTCATGTTAGTGACATTAAACGTGATGGTCCTTATGCATGAAGTCTTATGACACTATGGGAGGTCTTAGGAAAATAAGGATCTTCACCAGCACACCTCAGTATTGTGTTAATTTTGTCATTTATTCACATAAGGCAACAGACATCAAAAGTCAACATTTTGCAGGATCCCTTTTTCAAGGCATTATGGGAGGTCGTGACACAGACTAAGAAGAACCATGTGTCATACAGTAGGCCAAACACATTTGTGCTCCCTTGCAGCAGCTGGAGTAGCCTTTTTCAACCTTACCAACATGGAGAAACCCTTTAAATAACGTTCTGGTCTCAGGGAACCCCTGCTAATAGTTACTTATATCTACATCTCATGATACAATAGTGTGGTGGTCAATGGGAAGAATGTCCCTTACATTGGTGATCAATTGGAAGAATGCCCCTTACATTGGTGATCAGTGGGAAGAATGTCCCTTACATTGGTGATCAATTGGAAGAATGCCCCTTACATTGGTGATCAGTGGGAAGAATGTCCCTTACATTGGTGATCAATTGGAAGAATGCCCCTTACATTGGTGGTCAGTGGGAAGAATGTCCCTTACATTGGTGGTCAGTGGGAAGAATGTCCCTTACATTGGTGATCAGTGGGAAGAATGTCCCTTACATTGGAGGTCAGTGGGAAGAATGTCCCTTACATTGGGGGGTCAGTGGGAAGTATGTCCCTTACATTGGTGGTCAGTGGGAAGAATACCCCTTACATTGGGGGTCAGTGGGAAGAATACCCCTTACATTGGGGGTCAGTGGGAAGAATGTCCCTTACATTGGGGGTCAGTGGGAAGAATATCCCTTACATTGGGGGTCAGTGGGAAGAATGTCCCTTACATTGGGGGTCAGTGGGAAGAATGTCCCTTACATTGGTGATCAGTGGGAAGAATGTCCCTTACATTGGTGATCAGTGGGAGGAATGTCCCTTACATTGGGGGTCAGTGAGAAGAATGTCCCTTACATTGGTGGTCAGTGGGAAGAATGTCCCTTACATTGGTGGTCAGTGGGAAGAATGTCCCTTACATTGGGGGTCAGTGGGAAGAATGTCCCTTACATTGGGGGTCAGTGGGAAGAATGTCCCTTACATTGGTGGTCAGTGGGAAGAATGTCCCTTACATTGGAGGTCAGTGGGAAGAATGTCCCTTACATTGGGGCTCAGTGGGAAGAATGTCCCTTACATTGGTGATCAGTGGGAAGAATGCCCCTTATATTGTGGATCAGTGGGAAGAATGTCCCTTACATTGGTGGTCAGTGGGAAGAATGCCCCTTACATTGGGGGTCAGTGGGAAGAATGTCCCTTACATTGGGGGTCAGTGGGAAGAATGTCCCTTACATTGGGGGTCAGTGGGAAGAATGTCCCTTACATTGGGGGTCAGTGGGAAGAATGTCCCTTACATTGGGGGTCAGTGGGAAGAATGTCCCTTACATTGGGGGTCAGTGGGAAGAATGTCCCTTACATTGGTGGTCAGTGGGAAGAATGTCCCTTACATTGGAGGTCAGTGGGAAGAATGTCCCTTACATTGGTGGTCAGTGGGAAGAATGTCCCTTACATTGGAGGTCAGTGGGAAGAATGTCCCTTACATTGGGGGTCAGTGGGAAGAATGTCCCTTACATTGGGGGTCAGTGGGAAGAATGTCCCTTACATTGGGGGTCAGTGGGAAGAATGCCCCTTATATTGGGGGTCAGTGGGAAGAATGTCCCTTTCATTGGTGGTCAGTGGGAAGAATAACCCTTACATTGGGGGGTCAGTGGGAAGAATATCCCTTACATTGTTGATCAGTGGGAAGAATGCCCCTTACATTGGTGGTCAGTGGGAAGAATGCCCCTGATATTGGGGGTCAGTGGGAAGAATGTCCCTTCATTGGTGGTCAGTGGGAAGAATGCCCCTTACATTGGAAGTCAGTGGGAAGAATGTCCCTTACATTGGGGGTCAGTGGGAAGAATGTCCCTTACATTGGGGGTCAGTGGGAAGAATGTCCCTTACATTGGTGGTCAGTGGGAAGAATGTCCCTTACATTGGGGGTCAGTGGAAAGAATGTCCCTTACATTGGTGGTCAGTGGGAAGAATGTCCCTTACATTGGGGGTCAGTGGGAAGACTGTCCCTTACATTGGGGGTCAATGGGAAGAATGTCCCTTACATTGGTGGTCAGTGGGAAGAGTGTCCCTTACATTGGGGGTCAGTGGGAAGAATGTCCCTTGCATTGCGGGTCAGTGGGAAGAATGTCCCTTACATTGAGGGTCAGTGGGAAGAATGCTCCTTACATTTGTGATCGTTGGGAAGAATTACCCCCTTACAGATAGCTACAAAGCTCTATGTTGTCAGTGGGAACTTTCTGAAAGGCAGAAATTGCCCATTGCTTAAGGAACCCCTATAAATCTTTCTGAGGAACCCTGGCCGAGAAACCCTGAGCTAGAGGATGAAGCTGCATTGAGCCTCATACATAGTGGGTGTTTTTGATACCCTGGTATTAAAAAGACCAAAAGCCGGTACTCCATGGCTTACTCAGAAACAGTACTGAAAGCACAGCAAGCAGGGATGGGGGGCATCTGCCCCCTGAGCCAGTCCTAATAGGATATGTTGGGCTGGTGGCCCTGAATGGGGATGCCTTACCACATCATGGGTGCAGAAAAACTGATGGAAACTGACACGCAGATTTCACTTACAGAGCTATCAGTTTTCATGCTCATTCAATGAGTTTTATACATGTTCCAGATTCAGCAGTGTTGTGAACAAGGCACATAGATTTCGTTGTGACCTTGCAGAACGTGTGCAGAAAAGCTGGTGTCTCTGCATCATGGTGTGAACGAGTCCTAAGACACATATCAGTGCAGGACCCACATTCAGTGTTTGGTGTTGAAAAGCTACCTGTTCCCCATTTAGACCTATGAACACAGCATATGCTAGAGAGAAATTTTCCAGCACCGACTTTCTTTGCAGTTCTGAGATATTATGACCGAATGCCCATCACCACAACACAAGCCACTGTAGGAAGATGTGGGAGTGTGTAACAATAAACCACATCTTTTAAGCACAGCCACCTGTCACCAATCACTGTGGTACCATGCATGGTATACTTTAGACCACAGAAATCGAAAAGACTAGTTGGTTGTCCCAAAGGACCCCAGTAGTTTGAAAGCTGTAGCCCATGTACAAGGCATTACTATAAAGACGATGAATTGTTAGACTGGGACAATTTGTCTGTTTTGAAGGCTGGCTGGTAAGTGTGCTGAGAAATTTATGTTTGTTTGTACTGTGCTTTGCCCTTCCAAGTGCACCTTACTGCAAAGGCTAGTTATAGGTTGGGGTGGTTGCCACATCTTTGTACAGTTGGTTGAATTTGATGGGGGAACTTAATGGATGCCTTCAGCTGCCATTGTGGTTTTTCTGTGCGTCCTGTGCGTCCCTGGGCCTTTAAGATGCAAACCTGCCCTTTATCTTTCAACTGCTATATGTGCTCTAACTTGGAGACTCTCAAAACTAGTTAGGACCACAGTATATGAGGAGCCTTGACTTAGGCCCTGCAGCTTACACATATATTTGCAAACTAAACCCTCTGTTATTAACAAATTATTAGACAGAGTCAATTTGTTATTTTTGAAGGTTAGCTGGTAAGTGTGCGGGAACATTTTTGTTTGTGTTCTGAAGTCCATCCCTTGATCCAAGTATTTCACACCTTTCCAATTCTGGTGACTTGGCAAAACCTTGCCTCTTTCCTCTGGTGAGATGCAGGAGCTGGAGGACCCCATTCCAGCACCACATATGAGTGGTGGATGTATAGGACGTGCCATCACTATGTACAACCACGAGGAACTTTAGCCCATATACAGGGTGGAAAATAATTATTTGCTCCCCTGCAGATTTTGTAAGTTTGCCCACTTACAAAGAAATTAAGGATCTATAATTTTATCATATGTGTATATTAAATGATGAGACAGAATATCAACCAAAAATCCAGAAAAATACACGATACAAATGTTATAAATGGAGTTGCAGTTCAGTGAGTAAAATAAGTATTTGATCCCCAAGAAAAATATGACTTAATAATTGATGGAGAAACCCAGAGGTGAGACCTTCTTGTAGTTGGTTACCAGGTTTGCAGATATCTCAGGAGGAATTTTGGTCCACTCTTCTTTGCAGATCTTCTCTAAATCCTTATGGTTTCTTGGCTGTTGCTTGGCAACTTTAAGTTTCAGCGTCCTCCATGACTTTTCTATAGGATTAAGGTCTGGAAACTGGCTAGGCCACTCCATGACCTTAATGTGCTTCTTCTTGAGCAACTCCTTTGTTGCCTTGGCGGTATGTTTTGGATCATTGTCATGCTGGAAGACCCATCCACGACCCATCAGTCATTGTCATGCTTGAAGACCCATTTTCAGTGTTCTGGCTGAGGGAAGAAGGTTCTCATTCAAGATTTTACAATACATGGCCCCGTTCATTGGCCCCTCAACTCAGCCTGTACCTTTATCAGAGAAACAGCCACAAAGCATAATGTTTCCACCTCCGTGCGTGACTGTAGGGATCGTGTTCTTAGGGTCATAGTCAGCATTTTTCTTCCTCCAAACATGGTGAGATGAGTTAATGCCAAAGAGCTCAATTTTGGTCTCATCTGACCAAACAAATGTCTCCCAATCCTTCTCTGAATCATTTAGATGTTCATTGGCAAACTTCAGACAGGCCATTACATGTGCCTTCTTGAGGAGGGGGACCTTGTGGGCACTGCAGGATTTCAATTCATGTGTTACCAATGGTGTGTTTGGTGACTGTGGTCCCAACTGCCTTGAGATCATTCACAAGTTCCTCCCATGTAGTTCTGGGCTGATCCTTCACTTTTCTCATGACCATCTTAACCCAATGAGGCAACATCTTGTATGGAGCTCCAGAGCTTGATGGTTATTTTGTATTTCTTCCATTTGCGAATAATCGCTCCAAGAGTTGTCTCCTTCTCACCAAGCTTCTTGCTGATGGTTTTGTAGCCCATTCCAGCCTTGTGCAGGTCTAAAATCTTGTCCCTGACATCCTTTGACAACTCTTTTGTCATTTACCCATGATGGTAAGGTTTGAATGGAAAAAAGAGATCCTATGGACAGGTGTCTTCTATACACATAACGAGTTGTCATTAGGAGCACCTTCGTAAATTGATAGGTCTGATCTGTGTACCACATGAGCTCATAGCCAGTCTGTGGGAGCCAGAATCATTGCCGGTTGGTAGGGGATCAAATACTTATTTTACTCACTTAAATGCACCTCAATTTATTACATTTGTATCGTGTTTTCCCTGGATTTTTGGTTGATATTCTGTCTCTGTCAATTAAAATAGAACTATGATAAAAATTATAGACCCGTCATTTCTTTGTAAGTGAGCAAAACTTACAAAATCTGCAGGGGATCAAATAATTATTTTTGCCACCGTACACCGTATAGGCCCAAAGTGAGGCAATACTTTTGCTGCTACAATCATTCCACCCTACATATCGCACTCAACAGAGGTCCGAAATACCAGTTTCAATCCTGAATCCACTTTAAATAGAAAATATGTGGGCCAGGTAACATGCACGTTGCATCCTGCGGGGGGGGGGGGGGGGGGGTTGGAGTTGGAGATCTGACCTGGAGTTGAAATTGGCCTACTGCACTGTCCTGGTTTGAGGCTCACAGGAGGCAGAGATGATGATTTCCTCAAACAGTGATGTACTATATTGCTATGCTGGCTTTACTGGTGTCCTGACCCAAGGCCACCCAAAGTGGTCAGTGCAGTACTCCGGGTCACATACATTTTATTACATAGTTATAACAGCCTCAGCAATTCCCAGAGACCCACAGCAAGCAACCATAACTCATCTCTTATTACTTAGGCTGTAATAAGCCAGCATCTGATTGGCTGCTGTAGATGAGTATCACTATTATTCGTTCTGCTGCATCTACATTTTACTTTTGGAGAACTGTGAATGGGATTAACTCTAAAATAACCCCAAACGTCACTTTTAGGTGAAGGGTTCTAGGAAATAACCCCCCCCCCCCCATTTTCGCTATATCCTGCACCAGCCAATATTCGATAAGAGCAGTAAAAGAGGACGTACGCTTTCTTTGGCACCACTGTCTATTTCATCTCTCGTTGGCGAAAGTCGGTTGCAAACTTTAATATTCGTTTTGTACTGCATGTTTTTTTCATACTGCCGCACGTCATCGATCGTCATATCTGCAAAGATGGAAGATTTACAGACTGAAGTAGGCGAGGGGAGGGGGTATAATGGATCCCACTGCGCTAGGACAGAAGAGCAGGCGGAGGACAGGGGGGTAAGAGAAGAGTGGAGGCCGCTAGCTTTATAGAGAGTGACCCTCATAAAGTTAGTCTGAGTCAGGAGCAGGAAGGGTTAGGCCAGGTTAGGAAACGTGAAGCTCATTAGCAATTGAAGAACTACAAGCGCCATGCTGGGACTTCCAGTTCTTCCTCCAGAGGAGATTGTTCGTCTCTGGGTCAGGCAATGCTACAGGAGGAGTAGGATAGGCAGTCAGCTACGGAGGGTATAATCAAAGCGTGGAGAGATAGAGGATCCTGCCAAGCCAAGATCTCTTATGAAAGATTTAAGAGATCTGTTTGGAGAGAGGGAAAGGTGTGGAGATGCTGCAAACTACACTTACCTGACACAAAGAAAGAAAGAAATGGTGAAAAGAAAAAAAGATTCCACATTCAGCATTGTCCACACTTGTCTGTTCCTGGCCTGCACTGAACAGAAGAAGCAGCACATCGCACCGCAGACTATCCACTCCCGACATCAACAGAAGTGGCTCTTCTCCCCTCCGCTCTCTAGCTAATACTAAGAACTAGTGTGTATACGGGCGTTTATGTGTATGAACTGAATGTATGTACTGCAAGGGGTACTGGGGTGTGCAGGATGGGTGTTTGACTCTGGCTGTTGGGGGATCTATTGGTGCTGGGTGGAAAGGGGAGTAGTGATGGGGGGGGGGGTATATTGTTGTTGGGGTAAGTGGGTCTGTTGTTGCTGGGGGGACTATAGTTGCTGGCTGTTGGAGGGTTTATTGATGCAGGCTGCTGGGGATCTATTGTTGCTTGTGGGTGGCCTACAGTTGCTAGAGTGGATCTAATGTTGCTGGTGGGGGTATACTGTTGCTAGAGTGGATCTAATGTTGCGGGTGGGGTCTACTGTTGCTAGAGTGGATCTAATGTTGCTGGTGGGGGTCTACTGTTGCTAGGATGAGGGTGGTCTATCGTTGCTGGCTGCTTAAGGATCATTGATGATGACTACTGGGGGGGTCTACTTTTGCTGGCAGGGACCTATTATTGTTGGGAGATCTATTGTCCCTGGGGGGAAAGGGGGAGCAGTGTTGCTATTGGAGGGATCTACTGTTGCTGGCTGCTGGGGGAAGAGTTATATTGTTACTTGGTAAAGGGGGTCTATTGTTGCCGGCTGCTGGAGGGACTATTGATGCTGGGAGATCTATTGTCCCTGGGGGCAAAGGGGAGTAAAGTTGCTATTGGAGGGATCTATTGTTGCTTGCTGGTGGTGGGGGGTTAAATTGTTACTGGGGTAAAGGGGGTCTATTAATGCTGGTTGCTGGGGGAATGTTTGTTGCTGGGTGAATCTATTGTTAATGGGGGGGATCTATTGATGCTGGTTGTTTCCACTGTTGCTGAGGGTTTCTATTGTTGCTGCGGATTTCTATTGTTGCTGAGGGTTTCTATTGTTGCTGCGGATTTCTATTGTTGCTGAGGGTTTCTATTGTTGCTGCGGATTTCTATTGTTGCTGAGGGTTTCTACTGTTGCTGAGGGTTTCTATTGTTGCTGCGGGTTTATATTGTTGCTGCGGATTTATATTGTTACTGCAGGTTTATATTGCTGCTGCGGGTTTATATTGTTGCTGCAGATTTCTATTGTTGCTGCGGGTTTATATTGTTGCTGCAGATTTCTATTGTTGCTGCGGGCTTATATTGTTGCTGCGGGTTTATATTGTTGCTGCTGGTTTCTATTGTTGCTGCGGATTTATATTGTTACTGCGGATTTCTATTGCTGCTGCGGGTTTATATTGTTGCTGCAGATTTCTATTGTTGCTGCGGGTTTATATTGTTGCTGCGGGTTTATATTGTTGCTGCGGATTTCTATTGTTGCTGCGGGCTTATATTGTTGCTGCGGGTTTATATTGTTGCTGCTGGTTTCTATTGTTGCTGCGGATTTATATTGTTACTGCGGATTTCTATTGCTGCTGCGGGTTTATATTGTTGCTGCAGATTTCTATTGTTGCTGCGGGTTTATATTGTTGCTGCGGGTTTATATTGTTGCTGCGGATTTCTATTGTTGCTGTGGGCTTATATTGTTGCTGCGGGTTTATATTGTTGCTGCTGGTTTCTATTGCTGCTGCACTTTTTTATTGTTGCTGCGGGTTTATATTGTTGCTGCGGGTTTCTATTGTTGCTGCGGGTTTCTATTGTTACTGGCTACAGGGAATCTATTTTACTGTCTTTCCTGTTAACATAAATTCCATACATTCCATCTACATTACTAAGAGAACTGGCAATTTGTGGACAATATCTGAATGTGGATGCGGATAGGTAGGCACAGCTCATGCGATATACTCAGGGGTGGCCCCCGCACCCCACTATTGCAAAGAAATCGATTATTGTGGTTATATATAGTCATGAGCTGGACAGGAGAAGGCAAAAGAGCAAATGAAGAGCTACAAGGATCTCCTGGGGAAAGAAAGGGTTAAACGACATCCATGGAATCAATGTAATCCATCATATAACATTGACATCAATGTGCGGCTCACCCACAATGCACCCTAATGAGGACAGAATACATGCAGATTGCATCGGCTTACAAACAGTATACATATATATTTTCTATAACATAACATTACAAATGTGATCTGAAATGTTTGTGCCAATTAAGGGAGAACTAGAATAAAATATTTAGCAGACATTCATAATGTAGCCTCATGTGCACTCAATGCTTTTACTTTGACTGTGAGCAGCGCTGCATTGTGTGTTATGGTTAGCTCGTAAGAGAACATGTCCCTTGAGTCCAGCTAACTTTCCAGAAACATACTCCAAGGGTTTATTAAACATTACTTCCACTGCATTGACAATGAATCCAGCATGAAGATCAATAATGATTCTCTTTGAAAACGTTTGGCTGAATTTTGGAAATTGTGTTGCAGTTCCACTAATTACCAGCAGAGGCACAGCTGTATCACGGCGTACTTCTGATTTCTACAGGAGACTAAGTATTGATTATTGATCTCTCCAATAATAAAAGAGGACCATGAAGATGGATTACAGCTGGAGAGATCTACATTAGTGTCTTCAACACATCAACAGAGGTCTAAATAACAGGATAGGGCCCTGGTGCAGATATGTTCTGTGTGCCCAGGACAGGAGGGGGCTCCACGTTTGGGGTGGGGAAGAGACACTGGAATAGATAGTAATAACAGACAATTCGTGAAAGCATATCACATGACATGAGGTATTTGGGTCACATGACTCATTTTTAGAAAAAAAGCGAATGGGGTACTGAAAATGTCCATTCACTATCCCTTTATGCGGTATTTAACTCAAAAAGCAAAAACATTCAGTAAATACCGCATAAAACAGCGCTGAAGTCAGTTAGCTAAAGTAAAATAAATAAATACATGCGTTAAATAAGTAGTCCAGGCGTGTGATATTTAAGAAATGTATGAAAATTCAGCTGGTTGCTAAGGAGCCAGCACCCTCCACGTCCTTAACAACCAGGGGCAGACTGACAACTCATGGGGCCCCCGGGCAATAGGGGATCATGGGGCCCCTGTGTCCTTGCCCACACTCAAAAAAGCCTATAAAAAAGGTACCAGGGGCATTTCATGGGGCCCCCTACTGACCCCGGGCCATCGGGCTGTGCCCGAGTGCTCGATTGGTCAGTCCGCCCCTGTTAACAACCATGAGCCATCTGCTGTCAGCGGGATTCCCCACTGACAGCAGAACGTAAGCAAAAGAAGAGCCAGCACAATACAAGTCACTCTTCCTAGGACTGTCCAACGAATGTTATTGTCAGTCTCTGCAGAGCCGTTCCCTTCCTGTACCTTCATTTCTTCATTGCCTCCCATATCTCACCTCTCCAGCAATAAAGCTGAATGTTTTATTCAGAGGAATTTACTGCCTTGTTTTGTATCTGAAGGTCTTGTGCAGCTCTCGCCATAAAACCCGAGTTGGGGAATCATAATTCCTGCAGCCTAAACAATAGCTGTTAGGATTTTTAGCTATTCAGGGCTGGTAGTCAGAATTTGTCAGTCTAGTAGTGCCGGGACCCGTTCATGAATTATGCGGGGCTGGCTCCAGATATACACGATTTTACAAGAAATTGACTCCAGCAACCCACTAGCAGAGTGACTCCAATTTTCATTTCTGTACAGCTGACTGCCTGGGTAGGTGAGCTTGTAGGACTGCCAGGGGTGTAATATCCAGAATGGTTCTGAATCTGCCCCATGCAGGATAAGTGGTTTGCTCCAAGTAGTTCACTTGCAGAAACGAAAGGGCCTTCTCACAGTCACCAATCTGATCAAACCTGACTTCAGGAAATACATTCCCAGTGACCCTGTGAGGGGCTCCTTGGATTCTGGCTAGAGGAATTAAATGATAAAAATAAGTCAGCAGCTACAAAAACTGATTTTTCACTGGCCATCCTTTCTCCCAAGCACCGGCATCTTAAGTGTGGGCACCCAGCTGTGACAGCTTGCGGCTGGAGCTGCTCCTTATGAATTGTCCTGTAGCCTTCTGGGACCTGTCACGTGTCCTAGAAGACTGTGGGGGGGGACAACTTCTGATAGCCTAGGTGGTCGGAGCAGACAAAGCACTGAGTGATCAGCAGTCATCAGACCACTCAGGTGTGGGCCATCTGCAACATAGAGGAGAGTATGGATGTTTGTTTTTTTTCAAGGTCTATACATCTCCTCTAAAACAAGTCCAGAAACCTTAACTCTAAGCTCTTTGGAGCACAGTTCTCGTAGACTTTAGCTGTACTATAAGTCACTCTAACCCACAGAAGGATGTCTTTGAGCAACCACCTGCTAAGCTCCAATTGTCAGAACCAGGATCTGAACTCACAACCTCTGCTACGTCCAGCAGTAGCTCTTCTTGCTGAGCCACCTGAGATGCTGGACAGCTGATCCCTTGAATAATCATGCCTTGTACCTTGCTTCTGGTGAACCTTAAATTCCTTCCTCCTCCCATGAACTTCCTATTTAAGTCATGCCTTTGCACTTCCTGCTTACCAGATTACTGTGCTCTCTCCAGCTGATATCTTGCTCCTTTGCATACCTGCAGCTGTCCTCATCTTCACTATCACTGGTTACCGACATTTGACTTGTTTCTCGACTACACTTCTGCTTGATCCCAGCCTGCTACTATTTATGGTTGACCTTTGGCTTGTTACTCGACTACACTTCTGCTTGATCCCAGCCTGCTACTATTCATGGTTGACCTTTGGCTTGTTACTCGACTACACTTCTTCTTGATCCCAGCCTGCTACTATCCATGGTTGACCTTTGGCTTGTTACTCGACTACACTTCTGCTTGATCCCAGCCTGCTACTATTTATGGTTGACCTTTGGCTTGTTACTCGACTACACTTCTTCTTGCTCCCAGCCTGCTACTATCCATGGTTGACCTTTGGCTTGTTACTCGACTACACTTCTGCTTGATCCCAGCCTGCTACTATTCATGGTTGACCTTTGGCTTGTTACTCGACAACACTTCTGCTTGATCCCAGCCTGCTACTATTCATGGTTGACCTTTGGCTTGTTACTCGACTACACTTCTGCTTGATCCCAGCCTGCTACTATTCATGGTTGACCTTTGGCTTGTTATTCGACTACACTTCTGCTTGATCCCAGCCTGCTACTATTCATGGTTGACCTTTGGCTTGTTACTCGACTACACTTCTGCTTGATCTCAACCTGCTACTATCCATGGTTGACCTTTGGCTTGTTACTCGACAACACTTCTGCTTGATCCCAGCTTGCTACTATTCATGGTTGACCTCTGGCTTGTTACTCGACTACACTTCTGCTTGATCCCAGCCTGCTACTATTCATGGTTGACCTTTGGCTTGTTACTCGACTACACTTCTGCTTGATCCCAGCCTGCTACTATTCATGGTTGACCTTTGGCTTGTTATTCGACTACACTTCTGCTTGATCCCAGCCTGCTACTATTCATGGTTGACCTTTGGCTTGTTACTCGACTACACTTCTGCTTGATCCCAGCCTGCTACTATTCATGGTTGACCTTTGGCTTGTTATTCGACTACACTTCTGCTTGATCCCAGCCTGCTACTATTCATGGTTGACCTTTGGCTTGTTACTCGACTACACTTCTGCTTGATCCCAGCCTGCTACTATTCATGGTTGACCTTTGGCTTGTTACTCAACTACACTTCTGCTTGATCCCAGCCTGCTACTATTCATGGTTGACCTTTGGCTTGTTACTCGACTACACTTCTGCTTGATCCCAGCCTGCTACTATTCATGGTTGACCTTTGGCTTGTTACTCGACTACACTTCTGCTTGATCCCAGCCTGCTACTATTCATGGTAGACCTTTGGTTTGTTAGACTATGCTTCTGCTTGATCCCAACCTGCTATATCTGCTACTGGACCCTGGCTTGCTCACCTCCTGGTGGGGCGATCCTGAGGAATGTGACCTGGTGCTAACAGCCTGAAAAACCCATCCTCACCATCAGGAGCTCTGGTGAATACCGGTTAGTGCTTAGAGCCCGCACCTCGGATGAGCACACGTCATCCTCCAGGGTGACCTACCCATGTATTTATCCTGCTGGTTGGTGGCAGCCTCTCTACTGCTAATAGCTACTGGTCTCTGAGTCTGACCCCTGACCATGACACCGATACACAAGGATAAAGCAAAAGCCTAACTCTATCCTTTGTGGAAAAAGGGTTAAAGAGAATGATTGAAAGACACTGGTGTTGTGTAGGAAGCAGAACAGCAGCCTCAAGGCAAGAGAATGAACATTTCCTATTTCTATCACATCTCTACAGACCCTGCTGGAGCTATCCCACTGTATATCTATAGGACTACAGTAACCCCATCCTAGAGAGCGAGCAGACTTACCATACCATTCATCGATCCATGCAAATGCTTGCCGGTGCCCAATTAGCAAGATATCTCTCACAACCTGCCAATAAACAAAACATGACTTATTTCAGAAAGATTCATAAAATGCAACAAAAAGAAGGACAGTCTGGACTTCATGTCTAGTGATTTGGGAACTGCGAGGATCAAAACTAAGAAGTGACCTTCTAATGGCAACAAGTGCAGAATGGAACCCAGAGCAGTCTGGAAGGAAGAAGCTACAATACTTTGCTCAAGTTAATAAATCAATCTGTATAGTGTCCTTCTGTCAGCGTTGACCAAATTCCTTGTGCCACCCAGGCTCCCTATGGGTCCATTCACACAGGCCAGTGTTCATTTTCACGTCAAGTTTCCATTTAGTTTTCAGTCATAGTCTTTTGATTAAAATGCTGTTTTAGTGTTAGTTGTATTTTAGTCGATTAAAATAGTATTAATCTAGTTGCACAACATATTTTGGCCGAAGAAATTAACACCACACTTTACATACAGTACTTTTTGTTGACTTTAGCTGAGTTTTAATGCATTTTACATGTTCATTTGGTCTGCTGTGGAGCATTTTAAGGGGCCATTTTTTCTACCTCCCTATGTTCGATATGCTGCAGGGGACCCAAAAGGCATCGTAAATGAAGTTAGTAGTGGTGAGTACTTCAGTAATTGTCAACTGTAGCTGTGGAATCCCCCCCCCCCCCCCCCCCGGCATTTCTGTCAGATAACGCACCACTTCACTCAGAAAATTGCTGCAATGACAAATGTTTCGGCATTCTCATGTTTATTTCTTTGGTTTGTATTGGTGTATCACAAAAAAGTGGGGAAACAAGAAGCCAAACCTGACACATTCCAAGCAAAACCCCAAAAGTGGACTGGACTAAATTATTGGCACCTTCTGAAAATTGTAAGAAATAATTGTATTCCAAGTTTGTGATCCTCCCATAATTTGTCATTAAACTCACCTGTATCAATGACCAGGTGCTGACAATATAGAAATCACACCGGCAACCAGATACAATGGGTGGAAAATGGACTCCGCCTTTCTGTTGTGTGTCTCTGGAGCATGGAGAAGAGAAAGAGCAGCAAAGAATTGTCTGAGGATTGGAGAACAAAATTGGTGGGAAAGCATGGACAATCTCAAGGTGACAAGTCCATCTCCAGAGATCTTAATGTTCCTGTTTCCACTGTGCGCAACATTGTCAAGAAGTTTACAGCCCATGACACAATGGCTAATCTGCCTGGATGCCGACGAAAGAGAAAAATTGATCAAAGATTGCAACGAAGGATTGTATGAATGGTGGCTAAAGAACCTCAATCAGCTTCCAGACAAATTTGAGCTGACCTTCAGGCCCCGGGTACAACTGCGTCAGCCCGCACTATACGTCGCCATCTGAACGAAAAGGGGAGCTATGGTAGGAGACCCAGGAGGACCCCACTGCTGACACAGAAATATGGTAGGAGACCCAGGAGGACCCCACTGCTGACACAGAAATATGGTAGGAGACCCAGGAGGACCCCTCTGCTGACACAGAAATATAGGAGGAGATCCAGGAGGACCCCACTGCTGACACAGAAATATGGTGGGAGACCCAGGAGGACCCCACTGCTGACACAGAAATATGGTGGGAGACCCAGGAGGACCCCACTACTGATACAGAAATATGGTAGGAGACCCAGGAGGACCCCACTGCTGACACAGAGACATATTGGAAGCCAGATTAGAGTTTGCCAAAACTTACCTGAGGATGCCAAAACCCTTCTGGGAGAATGTGCTGCGGACAGACAAAACAAAATGGCAGCTTTTTGGTAAAGCCCATCATTCTACTGTTTTAAGAAAAAGCAATGAGGCCTTTAAAGAAAATAATCCAGTCCCTCCAGTCACACATGGTGGGGGGGTCACTGATGATTTGGGGTGGCTTTGCTGCTTCAGGCACTGGATGTCTTGGCCGTGTGCATGGCATTATGAAATCTGAAGAATTCTGGGGTGCAATGTAAGGCCCAGTGTAAGAAAGTTGGGTCTCTGTCAGAAATCATGGGTCTTCCAGCAGGACAATGACCCAAAGGACATGTCAAATCGCCCCCAGAAATGGTTTCAGACAAAGCGCTGGAGAGGACTGAACTGGCCAGCAATGAGCCCAGATCTCAATCCCATAGAACTCCTGGGGAGAGATCTCAGAACAGCAGTTGGGAAAAGGAACCCTTCCAATCTGAGAGACCTGGAGCAGTTGGAGAAAGATTCCAAACTTCCAGTAGAGAGGTGGAAGAAACTCCTTGATGGGTACGGGAAGCCAATGATTTCACTTATTTTTTTTCAAGGTATATGCTACCAAATATTACATGGAGGGTGCCAACAATTTTGTCCAGTCCAGTTTTGGGTGCAATGTGTCAGATTTGGCTTTTTTTGTTCTCCACTTTTTTGTGTCATACCAATACAAACAAAAGAAATAATCATGAGAATGCTGAAACATTTGTCATTGCAGCAATTTTCTGGGTGAACTGGTGCATTATCTGACAGAAACACGGGGGGGGCAAGATTTTTGGCCATGACTGTATGGCATTGGTCTAAGCTGCACCAATGCAACTATACAAAAAGAAATCTACACCTGGAATTCAGCTTTAAAGGATTAGTTCACCTTTACAATGACCTGCCTATGTTGATACGGGACATATGCAGGACAAACTGTGCAGCTTTGACTAAAGGTAAATAAGGCCCTTGCTTTGGTGTAGGCCATTTATTTACCTCCTGAAGCCAGGCTGAAAAACCCCTAGAGATGGGGTCATCCCATCCTGCTTTGTTGGTAGGACATTGCTAAGACACTCCCAGCCATTACTGCTCACCCCCACCATCACAGGAGCAAGCTCTTAAATTCTCGCATGTCTGGTCCACTATCTCCTCCAGCGTCATTGGGAACTGCGACGGGGAGACAGCATGTGAAATCAGATGGGAGTGTCTTAGCAACATCCTAGCAACCTAGGCAGGATAGGTTGGCGCCTTCTCTGGGAGTTTTTCTGCCAGGCTTCGGGAGGTACGTAAACCATAGCAAGGGCATTTTTAAACTTTGGTTAAAGCAGCACAGTTTGTTTTTATCTACAGGCTCCAATGAACTGCATAGGCAGCTATTTGATACGGGTGAACTAACCCTTTTAGGATGGGTAAGCTGCAATATATTAAATGTTTGCTTTTGGGTTTAATATCACTTCCAGTTGAAATAGGCCAAGTACATTCCAGGTGTACCAGAAAAAATGTGCAAATTCTTACGGCTAATTTTCTTTAGAAGGTAACCACAGCCTGAGCAGAAAAGCCTGTCCCCTGCCAGCATGATGCAGAGAAGGACCCTCGTTCTCTGCGTAGTTGTCTTCCTGCAGACCCCCTGCTGAATCAGACATATAGCTCTTCAATCCGTAAAGCTCATACTCCCTGCTGACTGGAAAGGTCTACGTGTTACTAGACTTTCGGACCTATGAAGAGAGAGAAGTTCCTTCTTTGTAGCCTGTTGGCCAGGGACAGGCTTTTCATTCCAGGCTGTGGCTGATTTATAAAGATAACCAACCATAAGACACGTTTGGTTTTGATGTGCACCAAGAATGTGTTTAGCTCCTTAAAATGCAATCATATGTGATTATGAAAACGAGAGCTGCATCTGGGTTTTTGCATGCATGCTCTTCGGTCCCTTAGAAGATAATATTGGCTGCCAGAAAGTTTGTTCATTACAGGGAAGCTCATGAAAGAATCATTTCTGGGAAGACATTCATTCCAGCGGCATGTCATCACCCACCTTATGAACAAACTGCTCCACCCGGGTCTGTAGACCCCACACTTCGAACTTCACAGCAACCAGCTTGTATGAACACATGACTGGCTGCTCAGCCTCTCTCCAGCCCTCCTTCAGGAGACCCCGGCCTGTCTTCTCCGACTTGAAGGTCTTGGGGTCCTGGAAAACACCATGGAGGTATGTAACACCGTGGAGGTATGTAACACCGTGGAGGCATGTAACACCGTGGAGGCATGTAACACCGTGGAGGCATGTAACACCGTGGAGGCATGTAGCACCGTGGAGGCATGTAGCACCGTGGAGGCATGTAGCACCGTGGAGGCATGTAACACCATGGAGGCATGTAACACCATGGAGGCATGTAACACCATGGAGGCATGTAACACCATGTAGGTATGTAACACCATGGAGGTATGTAACACCATGGAGGTATGTAACACCATGGAGGTAAGTAACATCATGGAGGTATGTAACACCATGGAGGTATGTAACACCATGGAGGTATGTAACACCATGGAGGCATGTAACACCATGGATGTATGTAACACCATGTAGGTATGTAACACCATGGAGGTATGTAACACCATGTAGGTATGTAACACCATGGAGGTATGTAACACCATGGAGGCATGTAACACCATGGATGTATGTAACACCATGGAGGCATGTAACACCATGGAGGCATGTATCACCATGGATGTATGTAACACCATGGATGTATGTAAGACCATGGAGGTAAGTAACACCATGGAGGTATGTAACACCATGGAGGTATGTAACACCATGTAGGTATGTAACACCATGGAGGTATGTAACACCATGGAGGTAAGTAACATCATGGAGGTATGTAACACCATGGAGGCATGTAACACCATGGAGGCATGTAACACCATGGAGGTATGTAACACCATGGAGGTAAGTAACACCATGGAGGTATGTAACACCATGGAGGTATGTAACACCATGGAGGTAAGTAACATCATGGAGGTATGTAACACCATGGAGGTATGTAACACCATGGAGGTAAGTAACATCATGGAGGTATGTAACACCATGTAGGTATGTAACACCATGTAGGTATGTAACACCATGGAGGTATGTAACACCATGTAGGTATGTAACACCATGTAGGTATGTAACACCATGTAGGTATGTAACACCATGGATGTATGTAACATCATGGAGGTATGTAACACCATGGATGTATGTAACATCATGGAGGTATGTAACACCATGGAGGTATGTAACACCATGTAGGTATGTAACACCATGTAGGTATGTAACACCATGGAGGTATGTAACACCATGTAGGTATGTAACACCATGTAGGTATGTAACACCATGTAGGTATGTAACACCATGGATGTATGTAACACCATGGAGGTATGTAACACCATGGATGTATGTAACATCATGGAGGTATGTAACACCATGGAGGTATGTAACACCATGGAGGTATGTAACACCATGGAGGTATGTAACACCATGGAGGTATGTAACACCATGGAGGTATGTAACACCATGGATGTATGTAACACCATGGAGGTATGTAACACCATGGAGGTAAGTAACACCATGGAGGTATGTAACACCATGGAGGTAAGTAACACCATGGAGGTATGTAACACCATGGAGGTATGTAACACCATGGAGGTAAGTAACATCATGGAGGTATGTAACACCATGGAGGTATGTAACACCATGGAGGCATGTAACACCATGGAGGCATGTAACACCATGGAGGTATGTAACACCATGGAGGTATGTAACACCATGGAGGTATGTAACACCATGGAGGTATGTAACACCATGGAGGTATGTAACACCATGGAGGTAAGTAACACCATGGAGGTAAGTAACACCATGGAGGTAAGTAACACCATGGAGGTATGTAACACCATGGAGGTAAGTAACACCATGGAGGTAAGTAACACCATGGAGGTAAGTAACACCATGGAGGCATGTAACACCATGGAGGCATGTATCACCATGGATGTATGTAACACCATGGATGTATGTAAGACCATGGAGGTAAGTAACATCATGGAGGTATGTAACACCATGGAGGTAAGTAACACCATGTAGGTATGTAACACCATGTAGGTATGTAACACCATGGAGGTAAGTAACACCATGGAGGTAAGTAACACCATGGAGGTATGTAACACCATGGAGGTATGTACCCAGATGCTGCCTACTTTTATCTTGTGGTACAGAAGATGAGACAGTGACACAATATTATTACAATTAGGCTCCATTCACACTTCTGCGACTCCAAAAGTTGTGTGATTTCCATTGTGACTTTGATGGAAGTTTGGATGGATGCGACTTCAGCTGTTGATTTTGGCTTTGACTGTCGCATTGATAACATTAAAGTGATTCTAAAGGCTCAAGGCTTTATGTGTTCTATGTATGTATGAAGGCAAATAACCTTTTGTGTGCAGCAGCCCCCCCACAGCCAGGTTCCCACTGCGCATACACGAGAAGTGCTGCGCTTTGTGAATGGTCCGGCACTCTTCTGGGACCTGTCACATGTCCCAGAAGACTACAGGGAGGGAGGAAGTGGGAGCGGGTACCTGTCAAAATTAGGTACCAGCTCCCCCTCCATCCCCAAGGTCCATAGTCTCTGGTCATCCCCTTTACGGTGTCCGCAGTCTCTGGTCATCTCCTGTACTGTGTCCGCAGTCTCTGGTCATCTCATGTACTGTGTCCGCAGTCTCTGGTCATCTCATGTACTATGTCCGCAGTCTCTGGTCATCTCCTGTACTGTGTCCGCAGTCTCTGGTCATCTCCTGTACTGTGTCCGCAGTCTCTGGTCATCTCCTGTACGGTGTCCGCAGTCTCTGGTCATCCCCTCTACTGTGCCTGCAGTCTCTGGTCATCTCCTATACTGTGTCCCCAGTCCCTGGTCATCTACTGTACGGTTTCCGCAGTCTCTGGTCATCTCCTGTACTGTGTCTGCAGTCTCTGGTCATCTCCTGTACTATGTCCGCAGTCTCTGACCATCTCCTGTACTGTGTCTGCAGTCTCTGGTCATCTCCTGTACTATGTCTGCAGTCTCTGACCATCTCCTGTACTGTGTCTGCAGTCTCTGGTCATCTCCTGTACTATGTCTGCAGTCTCTGGTTATCTCCTGTAGTATGTCTGCAGTCTCTGGTCATCTCCTGTACTATGTCTGCAGTCTCTGATCATCTCCTGTACTGTGTCCGCAGTCTCTGGTCATCTCCTGTACTATGTCCGCAGTCTCTGGTCATCTCCTGTACTGTGTCCGCAGTCTCTGGTCATCTCCTGTACTGTGTCCGCAGTCTCTGGTCATCTCCTGTACCATGTCTGCAGTCTCTGGTCATCTCCTGTACTGTGTCCGCAGTCTCTGGTCATCTCCTGTACGGTGTCCGCAGTCCATTGGTTCAGAATATTTTTTTTTCTTGTTTTCCTCCTCTAAAACCTAGGTGCGTCTTATGGAGCAAAAAATACGGTAGTTGTTTGAGAGAACTATTATTCCTTTATAGAGGATTTGAAAATTTACAAATGCAGCAATTTAGAAGTTGGATGGAAGCTTTAGCGCTGTAAAAGGTCGTTTGATAGATAAGTAGTGCATTTTATATACAAATATATAGATCAGACCAAAATGAGGGACAAATGAGGAAGAGGGAGGGACAGAAGGACTTTGTTCCGAATCAGGGACAGTCCCTCGAAATCAGGGACAGTCCCTTAAAATCAGGGACAGTTGGGAGCTATCCATTACATTCATTTTTCTGGCACATGCGTTTGAACTGTGTTTTTGCTGCATTTAAAACTGCATGTTGTGTAAATGAGCCCTTAGAGATGCAAATATGTGGACTTTCCCAGGAGCGGGCTGAATGCAATGTCTGTAGGACTGGATATGTTACTAAATATATATATTATAAACTGCTACTAATAATAATATAATCACATCGGTGAGAGAAGGCCGCCCTCCTGGAGCGCCCCTCTCTCAGCTCTACTACTCCTTCAGGCTGAAGTTGAACCCCCCCAGATGACATTCTTCTTGTCTGTTCTTCTCCGGCTCCAGGATTGCCATAATACGCGCTGATAATTCTGCCGCGTTGTGTTCAGCGGAGATTTATAAAATCGAGGCATTGTCCTGACATTGATTGCCGCGTGTCTGACACATTAAAAAACCTCATTTCTCCCAGACGCGCCGCCGCTTTCATTACACCTTTTCAAACCGCAGAAAATTGTCTTTTTTTTTCTCAAACCCACATCGTCTGATTTGAGGGCCCAGCAGGTCGGACGGAATAAAAACTTCCATGGGTTATTACCACAAAACCTCTGCGCTGATGGCTTTAAAGACGGGCAACAGTGCGTGACATGTGAGCCTCACAAGCGAGCGACGGCTTTCTCGCCTCTTTAATCCCGGCTGGAGCACAGGAGGGACAAATTGCTTTTCATTTTTTTTTTAACGTTCACTAAATTGATCTGCAAGATGGAGTTTTTACATTATACGATCGAAGGATTCACGAGACGCTGCTTTGTTGACGGTTAAAGCGAAAAGCCGCTTAATTTAGCTGTGCGTTACATCAATCTGCACTTCATTCACACCAAATGTCAATAAGGAGTTCTAATGGAGCGCCGTGCACAAAAATCTAATCACAGCCCTCCACCTTCTCTCTGGGCTGGTAACATTAGAGATTGGTAATCACTTAGGGGTCTATTTATAATACATTTGTTGTACAAATGTCAGAAACATTCCAGCAAGTTGAACAAAATGTCCCGTATTTTTTCTAAGAGTTTAATGCCTGTATCGTTGGCTCCATCTAGTGGCCAAAATGCGGTATAGTATTCTCAGTGAGGGGTTTCAGAAACAATACCGCATTTTAGCCACTAGATGGAACTGACAAAACACACAGTCTCTTAAAGTGGTTGTAAACCTTTCATTGAAATATGAACAAAGCAAATCCCTCTATAGCAGGAGTGAAAAAAAGGCGGCCCTCCAGCCGTTACAAAACTACAAGTCCCATCATGCCTCTGCCATTGGGAGTCATGCTTGTAATTGTCAATCTTGCAATGCCTCATGGGACTTGTAGTTTGGCAACAGCTGGAGGGCTACCAGTTTGACACCCATGCTCTATAGTGTGTGCTTGTCTCAGTCCAGAGCACTGAGTGTCATTTCTGTCTGCTGCCTCCTTCCTCTGCTATCAGCATAAATCACTTCTGACAACTTTTCCTGACACCAAGAGAAAAAAGGTGACGGGAGGGAGCTCCAGCAGACTGACAGCCTCAACTCTTGTCCTGTGTGCTGTGTGGAGGGGGTGTGGCTCCTCCCTCCAATCAGATCTCAGAGCTCTCCCCACTGAGCTCTGCAGAGTGTAATTTCAGCTCTCCACCCCCTTTTTTATGAACTCTCATACAAGCTTGATAAATTCTGGACTGTGAATGGATGTAGAGAAGAGAAAACGTCAGATAAACAGGTACATCCACCTCATGTTATATTTCAGGTGCTATGCAGGGAATAACAGGAAATAGTTATAAGATCATGTCACACATGTAATATGGTATGAATGGCAGAGGATCTAATGTTGCTGTTGGGCAGGTTTGCAGCTCATATGCTTGACCTATCTCCCCCCTGCGGGTACACACGTAGGCTGTTTTACGGCTGATATCATATACGCCATGTCCAACCATTATGGCCAATTTTATGTCTGGAGAAAGGTCATCGGGATACAAAGACGCCATTCTGTCCATGAAATGAACCCTTCTTGTGTATCCCGTGATACGATATCAAGCTGACGCTTTGCAGGCGTGTTTATGGAGCCCGTCCTAGAGGCAGATTGCTCCAGTGAAGTCGTGACTCCGTTTCCAGCCATCTGTTTCCACAATTTTGTCATTTTACAGAGAGTGGATTGTCAGGACCCAGATGGCCCCTTCTGGGAATAGAAATATTCAAATCCCAGGATCCTATGTGTCGCCCAGACACCCAATTCACAGAACGACATCTGCTGCTGACGCATGTCTCTTTCCGCAGCGAGATAAGCATGGCGATTCGGGGGGAGGGGAGACTGAAAACTGAGGCCTGCGGGGATTCTACAGGATGATTGAGAAACAACATAAAGGTATCGAATCAAACAGCTCAATAGATGGGACAGGTGTGGCGGGATACGGACAATGGCACCGGTGTGATACGGGCTCCTTGGCATCATTCCAGCATGGATGGAGGAAGATCCCACTATGTATGTGAAGAAGGAAATACGGGAAGATATGTTTACGGAAATACCATCGTGTCTGACATTAATGGAAAGCCAAGACACCAAATCTGAGTGAGGAAAGCAGGTCTGCATCTTCCCTTCCACGGCGTGGCTCCAATCACACATCTACTTCCACTGTGAAGTCCTGTCATAGCGCCCCCTGGCAGGTGACACAGGCTCACCTAAGCGGCAGTTGGTCCGGGAACCCTAGTGGTCTCGACCCACCAAGAAGCAAAGAGGCTACAGTGTGGAGACTGTTCATAGGACTACAGACAAGAGAGTGGTCAGGTCCAGGCAGGCGACAACAGTAGTCAGGTCCAAGCAGAGGTTCAGGCAGGCAGCAAGTGAGTAGTCAGGTCAACCCAGGGCAGCAACAATGAGGCAATTGACCAGTATACAGTCAGGTCCATAAATATTGGGACATCGACACAATTCTAACATTTTTGGCTCTATACACCACCACAATGGATTTGAAATGAAACGAACAAGATGTGCTTTAACTGCAGACTGTCAGCTTTAATTTCAGGGTATTTACATCCAAATCAGGTGAACGGTGTAGGAATTACAACAGTTTGCATATGTGCCTCCCACATCTTAAGGGACCAAAAGTAATGGGACAGAATAATAATCATAAATCAAACTGTCACTTTTTAATACTTGGTTGCAAATCCTTTGCAGTCAATGACAGCCTGAAGTGTGGAACGCATAGACATCAGCAGACGCTGGGTGTCATCCCTGGTGATGCTCTGCCAGGCCTTTACTGCAACTGTCTTCAGTTCCTGCTTGTTCTTGGGACATTTTCCCTTCAGTTTTGTCTCCAGCAAGTGAAATGCTCAATCGGATTCAGGTCAGGTGATTGGCCATTGCAGAACATTCCACTTCTTTGGTGTCTTTTGCAGTCTGCTTTGGGTCATTGTCCATCTGCACTGTGAAGCGTCCAATGAGTTGTGAAGCATTTGGCTGAATATGAGCCGATAATATTCCCGAAACACTTCACAATTCATCCGGCTGCTTCTGTCAGCAGTCACATGATCAATAAATACAAGAGAAGCAGTTCCATTGGCAGCCATACATGCCCACGCCATGACACTACCACCACCATGATCACTGATGAGGTGGTATGCTGAGGACCATGAGCAGTTCCTTCTCCATCCTCTTCTCTTCCCATCACTCTGGTACAAGTTGATGTCGGTCTCATCTGTCCATAGGATGTTGTTCCAGAACTGTGAAGGCTTTTTTACATGTCGTTTGGCAAACTCTAATCTGGCCTTCCTGTGTTTGAGGCTCACCAATGGTTTCCATCTTGTGGTGAACCCTCTGTATTCACTCTGGTGAAGTCTTCTCTGATTGGTGACTTTGACACACATACACCTACCTCCTGGAGAGTGTTCTTGATCCGGCCAACTGTTGTGAAGGGTGTTTTCTTCACCAGGGAAAGAATTCTTCAGTCATCCACCACAGTTGTTTTCTGTGGTCTTCCGGGTCTTTTGGTGTTGCTGAGCTCACCGGTGCGTTCCTTCTTTTTAAGAATGTTCAAAACAGTTGTTTTGGCCACGCCTAATGTTTTTGCTATCTCTCTGATGGGTTTGTTTTGTTTTTTCAGCCTAATGATGGCTTCACTGATAGTGACAGCTCTTTGGATCTCATCTTGAAAGTTGACAGCAACAGATTCCAAATGCAAATAACACACTTGAAATGAACTCTGGACCTTTTATCTGCTCATTGTAATTGGGATAATGAGGGAATAACACACACCTGGCCATGGAACAGCTGAGAAGCCAATTGTCCCATTACTTTTGGTCCCTTAAGAAGTGGGAAGCACATATGCAAACTGTTGTAATTCCTACACCGTTCACCTGATTTGGATGTAAATACCCTCAAATTAAAGCTGACAGTCTGCAGTTAAACCACATCTTGTTCGTTTCATTTCAAATCCATTGTGGTGTATAGAGCCAAAAATGTTAGAATTGTGTCCATGTCCCATTATTTATGGACCTGACTGTAGCTACTTAGCTCGCAGATAGCCGGTGATAAGACACAGCAATACCCACTTCCAAGGCTGCTGCTCAAATATTGTTCCCGGATAGAGGACATGCCCAGCTGTGTCACTGGAAATTCTGGAGGTACTGTTCTTTCCACTGATATTAACAATGGGGTACTAATTATCCCACTGACACCAATGATGGGGCACTATTCCTCCCACTGACACCAATGATGGGGCACTATTCCTCCCACTGACACCAATGATGGGGCACTATTCCTCTCACTGACACCTATGATGGCGCACTATTCTTCCCACTGACACCAATGATGGGGCACTATTCCTCCCACTGACACCAATGATGGGGCACTATTCCTCCCACTGACACCAATGATGGCGCACTATTCCTCCCACTGACACCAATGATGGGGCACTATTCCTCCCACTGACACCAATGATGGGGCACTATTCCTCCCACTGACACCAATGATGGGGCACTATTCCTCCCACTGACACCTATGATGGCGCACTATTCCTCCCACTGACACCAATGATGGGGCACTATTCCTCCCACTGACACCAATGATGGGGCACTATTCCTCCCACTGACACCAATGATGGCGCACTATTCCTCCCACTGACACCAATGATGGGGCACTATTCCTCCCACTGACACCAATGATGGGGCACTATTCCTCCCACTGACACCAATGATGGGGCACTATTCCTCCCACTAATACCAATGGTGGGGCACTATTCCTCCCACTGACACCAATGATGGGGCACTATTCCTCCCACTGACACCAATGATGGGGCACTATTCCTCCCACTGACACCAATGATGGGGCACTATTCCTCCCACTGACACCAATGATGGGGCACTATTACTCCCACTGACACCAATGATGGGACACTATTCCTCCCACTGACACCAATGATGGGGCGCTATTCCTCCCACTGACACCAATGATGGACACTATTCCTCCCACTTACACCAACGATGGGGCACTATTCCTCTCACTGATACCAATGATGGGACACTATTCCTCCCACTGACACCAATGATGGGGCACTATTCCTCCCACTGACACCAATGATGGGGCACTATTACTCCCACTGACACCAATGATGGGACACTATTCCTCCCACGGACACCAATGATGGGGCGCTATTCCTCCCACTGACACCAATGATGGGACACTATTCCTCCCACTGACACCAATGATGGGGCACTGTTCCTCCCACTGACACCATTGATGGGACACTATTCCTCCCACTGACACCAATGATGGGGCACTATTCCTACCACTGATACCAATGATGGGACACTATTCCTCCCACTGATACCAATGATGGGGCACTATTCCTACCACTGATACCAATGATGGGACACTATTCCTTCCACTGACACCAATGATGGGGCACTATTCCTCCCACTGACACCAATGATGGGGCACTATTCCTCCTACTGATACCAATGATGGGGCACTATTCCTCCCACTGACACCAATGATGGGGCACTATTCCTCCCACTGACACCAATGATGGACACTATTCCTCCCACTTACACCAACGATGGGGCACTATTCCTCCCACTGATACCAATGATGGGACACTATTCCTCTCACTGACACCAATGATGGGACACTATTCCTCCCACTGACACCAATGATGGGGCACTATTCCTCCCACTGACACCAATGATGGACACTATTCCTCCCACTTACACCAACGATGGGGCACTATTCCTCCCACTGATACCAATGATGGGACACTATTCCTCCCACTGACACCAATGATGGGACACTATTCCTCTCACTGACACCAATGATGGGACACTATTCCTCCCACTGACACCAATGATGGGGCACTATTCCTCTCACTGACACCAATGATGGGACACTATTCCTCCCACTGACACCAATGATGGGGCACTATTCCTCCCACTGATACCAATGATGGGACACTATTCCTCTCACTGACACCAATGATGGGGCACTATTCCTCCCACTGATACCAATGATGGGGCACTATTCCTCCCACTGATACCAATGATGGGGCACTATTCCTCCCACTGACACCAATGATGGGACACTATTCCTCTCACTGACACCAATGATGGGACACTATTCCTCCCACTGACACCAATGATGGGGCACTATTCCTCTCACTGACACCAATGATGGGACACTATTCCTCCCACTGACACCAATGATACGGCACTATTCCTCCCACTGATACCAATGATGGGACACTATTCCTCCCACTGACACCAATGATGGGACACTATTCCTCCCACTGACACCAATGATGGGGCACTATTCCTCCCACTGACACCAATGATGGGGCACTATTCATCCGACTGATATAATTTTTGTATTCCCAATGACCATCAAGCATATGGCATTATCTACTCCCACTGGCCACAGCCCGGCCCTCCTAAAGTACACTGAAATGCTCCTTCAAACATTAGGAAATCAGTTTTTAATTAAATAATGAGCCACCATGCACCAGCTCCAAATAAGGCTTGCAGTGGGAGTGTCCTCCTAAGCAGGATAATAAGTAGGGGGGCGGGGATACTTTAGGTAAAACATTTTTTCTGTGTATGCAGGTATTCTGTTGTAATTTTATACTTAAAGAGCCTGCCCAAATGATACTCTGCATACTGGCGTGATACTCTGCATACTGGCGTGATACTCTGCATACTGGCGTGATACTCTGCATACTGGCGTGATACTCTGCATACTGGCGTGATACTCTGCATACTGACGTGATACTCTGCATACTGGCGTGATACTCTGCATACTGACGTGATACTCTGCATACTGGCGTGATACTCTGCATACTGGCGTGATACTCTGCATACTGGCGTGATACTCTGCATACTGGCGTGTCACTCTGCATACTGACGTGATACTCTGCATACTGGCGTGATACTCTGCATACTGACGTGATACTCTGCATACTGGCGTGATACTCTGCATACTGGCGTGTCACTCTGCATACTGATGTGATACTCTGCATACTGGCGTGATACTCTGCATACTGGCGTGTCACTCTGCATACTGATGTGATACTCTGCATACTGGCGTGTCACTCTGCATACTGACGTGATACTCTGCATACTGACGTGATACTCTGCATACTGGCGTGATACTCTGCATACTGGCGTGTCACTCTGCATACTGACGTGATACTCTGCATACTGGCGTGATACTCTGCATACTGGCGTGATACTCTGCATACTGGCGTGATACTCTGCATACTGGCGTGATACTCTGCATACTGGCGTGATACTCTGCATACTTTCGTGATACTCTGCATACTGGCGTGATACTCTGCATACTGGCGTGATACTCTGCATACTTTCGTGATACTCTGCATACTGGCGTGATACTCTGCATACTGGCGTGATACTCTGCATACTGGCGTGATACTCTGCATACTGACGTCCTTTTCTGCCTTTCTCCACGTCTGCCCATTAGCATTACACGTTAAACATATGAAGAAATACTCCAGTGATCTGGAAAGAGAATATTGTGGGGTATGATGAATACAATCCTGTGTGATGCAGAGAATGTCACGCTGATAAAATAGAGTTCTTTATGACACATCGCGCTCATGGTGTCGGTCACGGCGAGCTCCTCAGAAGAGTGCGTTAATCCTTCAGGAAAATGAGTGTCAGCCTGCCACCGCCGCCTTTATTTATAGAGGATGAAATGCACCTTCCCTGTCAGGGACGGGATGATAAAGTCGCTTTTATCACCAGGTAATTTTCCTCAATGCTTCTCCCACACGTTCAGACGCCAGTCAGCATTATTGTTCTGTGCGTCGACTGGCGGCCGCTCATAGACAGTCACTGGCTGAGCGCGTCAGACACATCCACAAATGCTGCAACCGCAGATGTGACAATGCTAGGTCATGTGATACAAAGGACGTTTCCTGCCAACTTAAAGCCCAACTATTGGATGGAGAGACCCCCCCCCCTCCCCCAGGGCTACCCCCACCTCTCATTTATTTTTAATATCATTTGTAACATTTTATTTATTCACATATTATTGCTAGTATTATTATTATTAGTAGTAGTATTAATATTATTATTAATATTAAACTTGTTAGGATTATTATTAATATTAATATTATTATCATTATCACTACTACTAATAATATTCGTATTGTTTCCATTAATTATTCATGAATAATATTCATAAATAAATAAATATTATGTATAATTTAAATAAATAAATATTATCACCATCATAATCATCACTAATATTAATACTATCGTTAATTTTTAAGGAATAATATTCATTTTATATAATCAACATTATGTATAATTTAAATGAATAATATTATTAGCATTATCATCATCATTATTACTAATATTAAAACAATCATTAATTATTCAGGAATAATATTCATTTTAAATAATGAATATTATGTATAATTTAAATAAATTATATTATCATCATCATCGCTATTACTAATATTAATATTATCATTCATTTTTCAGGAATAATATTCATTTTAAATAATGGATATTATGTTTAATTTAAATGAATATTATTGTCCTTATCATCACTAATACTAATAATACTATTGTTAATTTTTAAGGAATGATATTCATTTTAAATAATGAGTATTGTGTATAATTTAAATTAATAATATTATTATCATCATCACTATTACTAATATTAATACTATCATTCATTTTTCAGGAATAATATTAAATTTAATTAATGAGTATTATTTAAATAAGTATTACTTATGTATTTAATATTAAACTATAACTGAGGGCAAAACTTTTTATTTCTATTTTTTTAGCTTGGAATAGAGTGCAGGAGGATTAGAATTCTTGTCAGTTTTTTATTGCGGTCTGTGACCCCATTAAGGAAGTCCCCCCCCCGTCCGTGCGTCCTGTTTAATATTACCATTGAAAGTGAAAGTAACAGAAATTCCCAAATTTTGAGTTGCCCTCTGAAAATACATGGGAAATTTTCCAATGGGGAAACTAGTTCTGGTGACCTGGATGTTCATAAGGAATACCCTACATTTGCAAGGATTTCCTCTCACTTCCTGTTTGGCTATGGGACAGGAAATGAAAGGAAATCTCTGCAATGGCACACAGGTGGTGAAAAGAAAAATGTGACAGGGGTTATACCCCTGCCTTACTCCATCCAAAATGGAAAACGCTTTGCTTATAGTATATTTTAAGAAAATATTATGAATATTAATTATATATTTAAGCGTTATTATTATTTAATGAGGTTTTATTTACTTCCATAACATAATATAATTTTATACCCCTTTTCTAGGTGTCTTTCTTCTAGCTGGTCACATGACGAGTCCTCTCCTCCCTGCATTGGTGGTGGGCAGTTCTCTAGCAGTTTCCTGTGAACCCAGGTGGCCATGATGACACACCCACAGGGGGTGGGTCCATGACACTCCTTGTCTCACAGGAAGTAGCTTGAATGTTGCTGGGTGTCATTCAGAGTAAACCAGCGGTGAGGATGGAGGAGGATGTAGAGGGGTAGGGTGGGGATGCAGTGTCCTATTAATAGGTGTGATGGGCTTTAAAGGGAACCTGTCACTATAAAAGGACCTTGAAATGTGTCCAAAGCCACAACTATTCGGACACAGTTGACACATAGCAGCATGTGGTGGATGCACGCACCATCTGTCCCTGAACTCCAACAATGAAGGAGAAGAATCTCCTGTAGGGTACAAGGGGTTTGCCCCTTGACACAGTCTGTCTCTGCAGCGTTCAATCCTGGTCCCCAATCATGATTCACTGTCCCAGACGAATGCTCACACACCTGCACATGGACGGGCGTTTTCAATGGAAACGATCTTATCAGCAAATACATTTTTGCAAATGTTGGTTTGTTGAAGGACATTCACCTTTACTACACGGAGCCTCAGGAGTCCGGTCTGACTGATGGAGAACAGTACAATGTCTAGTGTAATTGCTTTTATCTCAGCAGCCAACCCACCATACCTGATCACTGCACTGCATATACACATACCGCCACAAGAGCAACACTGTATATAAACACATGTAAAGGAATGAATACGACTGCACACGCAGCATGGCTTATGCTCTGTCCCGCCACTGTCCCCTCCCCATCACCCGGCCATTCATGGTCCCCATCCAAGAACTGTGCACCCTTCTGTGTACGTCTGCCCCTGGCTGCCTCTCCGATGGTGTGTAATTCATTGCATTTACAGCAGATGGGTTTCACCTTTTGAGCTCAGTCACCGTTCATGGAAAGGATAACCCGATTACGTGCGCTCGGCCGGGTCCCTCCATTATACAACACATGTGCTCCCCGTGTACGGAAATCCCAACACAGAACATCTGACTTTGTGCCATCCTGTAACTATCCCTATAGAACAGACAGGGGCAGATTTACTAAAGGCAAATAGACCTTGCACTGTGCAGTTGCTCCAGAGCTGACTAAATGAGGTGAAGCTTCACTTTGCAAAGAACACCCAATCACGTGCTGGGAAAATCACAAAAACTGCATCTCTGCTTGTATGTGATTGGATGACGGGAGTCAGCAGAGCTTTCCCGCGTTTACTGAGTGCAACTGCCCTTCACAAAGTGCACAGTCCATTTGCCTTTAGTAAATCCACCCCACAGTCATGTATAGCCTACTCCTTGGATCCCGCTGAATGATGTGCTGGGTAAAAAGACAAATTTACTACAATCAGCAGTGAGGATTGTAAGAAATTCAGAATCTCTTCTTCCCTCCAAACTGGGGGGGCATTGACACACACAGCAGCAGATCCAGTGGTGTATTTAGGTTTTGTGTTGCCCTTAGCAACACAAAAATCGGCTCCCCCCCTCCATGGAGAGACCCTGACACCGACCAACACCCCCCTCCCCCACAAAGAGAGCCTGACAATGACCAACAACACCCCAGCTTCCCTAACCGAGAGAGCCTTCCACTACCACCGCCCCCCCCCATACACTGGCAACCTCCCTTCCCACCCTGGCGAGAGAGAAGACACTCACCTTCACAGCTCCGGACATCCCCGGGAACAAGAGTCAGGCTCTGCATACACCATCATGCAGCCCACAGCCTCTCTCAGATCCCACCTGGTCCCCATGCTGTGTGTGTGTCTTTTCATCTATCCTGTCTTTAGGGGGGTGGCGCTGCCCCCATGAAAAATGCTGCTGCCCCCCTGAAAGATGCTGCCCTAAGCAAATGCCTTGTTTGCCTTGTGGTAAATACGCCCCTGTTTAGACCAATGATATGCATAGACTATAAACAGTTACCCCGGGTCCAGGGCGGATCAGCCTCCCTCCATAGACTATAAACCGTTACCCCGGGTTCAGGGCGGATCAGCCCCCCCTCCATAGACTATAAACCGTTACCCCGGGTTCAGGGCGGATCAGCCTCCCTCCATAGACTATAAACCGTTACCCGGGGTTCAGGGCGGATCAGCCTCCCTCCATAGACTATAAACAGTTACCCCGGGTTCAGGGCAGATCAGCCCCCCCTCCATAGACTATAAACCGTTACCCGGGGTTCAGGGCGGATCAGCCTCCCTCCATAGACTATAAACCGTTACCCCGGGTTCAGGGAGGATCAGCCCCCCTCCATAGACTATAAACCGTTACCCGGGGTTCAGGGCGGATCAGCCTCCCTCCATAGACTATAAACAGTTACCCAGGGTTCAGGGTGGATCAGCCACCCTCCATAGACTATAAACAGTTACCCCGGGTTCAGGGCGGATCAGCCTCCCTCCATAGACTATAAACAGTTACCCAGGGTTCAGGGTGGATCAGACTCCCTCCATAGACTATAAACAGTTACCCGGGGTTCAGGGCGGATCAGCCTTCCTCCATAGACTATAAACTGTTACACCGGGTTCAGGGCGGATCAGCCTCCCTCCATAGACTATAAACCGTTACCCCGGGTTCAGGGCGGATCAGCCTTCCTCCATAGACTATAAACTGTTACTCGGGGTTCAGGGCAGATCAGCCTCCCTCCATAGACTATAAACTGTTACCCGGGGTTCAGGGCGGATCAGCCTTCCTCCATAGACTATAAACTGTTACACCGGGTTCAGGGCGGATCAGCCTCCCTCCATAGACTATAAACCGTTACCCGGGGTTCAGGGAGGATCAGCCTCCTTCCATAGAATATTTCTGCACCTTTGCAAGTGGCTAAAACTGAATCCAATACTTCCTATTAGACCAAATCCAACATGTTGGACATCTATGGGGGGGTCACATGGTAACAAATCACACAGAACCGTGGTGTACTTGTTCAGTTCCAGATTTCGGACCCTGAGGTGCCCCTTACCTCAGACTCCTTATAATACCTCTCAGGGATATCATCATAGGCGATGTCGACAAAACACACTTCCCTCTCCAGGTCCTTCACTTCGTGATCAAATATCTGCAAAAAACAAAGCACAACACAGCAATTAGGCTGCTATGGCGGGGAGGACTGAAGAGCTTACATTCTAATCGGCCCTGTAGGAAAGTGGCTGGGAATATTGCTGAGTATGCTGCACAAGGGAAATGTCCCAATCACATGGAGCTGAAGAAGAGGCCCACAAATGCTGGGGGTTGTTATTGCAGAAACTGGCACCAATGCTGGGGGTTGTTATTGCAGAAACTGGCACCAATGCTGGGGGTTATTATTGCAGAAACTGGCACCAATGCTGGGGGTTATTATTGCAGAAACTGGCACCAATGCTGGGGGTTGTTATTGCAGAAACTGGCACCAATGCTGGGGGTTATTATTGCAGAAACTGGCACCAATGCTGGGGGTTATTATTGCAGAAACTGGCACCAATGCTGGGGGTTGTTTTTGCAGAAACTGACAACAATGTTGGGGGTTATTATTGCAGAAACTGACAACAATGCTGGGGTTATTATTGTAAAAACTGGCATCAATTTTGGGTTTATTATTATAGAAACTGACACCATTGCTGGGGGTTATTATTGCACTCAGTGACACCAGTGCTGGGGGTTATAATTCCACTTACTGACACCAATGCTGGGGGTTATTATTCCACTCACTGACACCAATGCTGGGGGTTATTATTCCACTCAATTACATCAATGTTGGGAGTTATTATTCCATTCACTTATACCAATGATGAGTTTTATTATTGCATCCACTGACTCCATTATTAGGGGTTATTAATGAACACACTGACACCAATGCTGGGTGCTAATATTGCATTCACTGACACCAATGCTGGGGGTTATTATTGCATTCATTGACACCAATATTAAGTGTTATTTTTGCAATCACTGACACCAATGCTGGGATTATTATTCCACTCACTGACACCAATGTTGGGGGTTATTATTGCACTCACTGACACCAAAACTGGGTGTCATTATAGCACTCACTGACACCAGTGCTGGAGGGGTATTATTACTGTCTTTGACATGAATGCTTGGGGTTATAATATTCCAACTTCTTCATTGTGCACTGCGATACGCTGCAATACGTGCAGCAATACTGACATTTTTGGGCTTTGAGATGTTATAACCTGACATCATCTCAGCCTAGAGAAAGCCACTGTCTGCAGCTCAAGGATGGCTTTTTAGGACAGGTTCACACTATAGAAACGTGTTCCGGATGCCTTTCTGTATGTGCATTTTTGACATGTTTTTAGCGTGTTCTGGTACATTTTTGATGCGTATTTGACACGTTCCGGTATATTTTTCATGTTTTCCGGTTCATTTTTTCCCCTTTCTTTTGCTTCAATTAAATTTCATAGTTGCAATGTGACATCTACATTGTTTCAGTAATCTTTGCAACACTGTGAACCTGATTCCTATGTGACAAATGGGCCGGTTTCTCCTACAGTTCCATCCCTGGTCAGAAGGTGGCAGAGTTTTCATCCCGTACTCTGGCTCTCTCTTGGTACATTTGCAGAGCTCACATGTTTATGAAGCAGAGGGAAGGACATGGCTATTCATGACACTGTCAGCTGGTATTATAGAGGGCTGATGAGCAAAGACCTTACCCCCGGCTGTACACACAGGGCTCAGGGCTCTTCATTGTGCTGTGCCCGGACAATGGCACTGAGGGATGCGGCACTGCAATGGTTAATTCAATTAAACTCCACAGAAGGGGGACGGATACGTGTGATCTCCTCATATATACACTGGATATGGCCGTCCACACTTACACATTCACAGCGAATGTAATAGAAGTGATAAAATAGTTCCTGATACAGAGATTGGCCCAGTGATCTCTGTACAGCACCGCTGTATATGTCAGAGCTATATACAGGTATAATAATAGTAGTGTGCGACTGTGGGGGAGGGGACATTAGAGTGTAAGCTCCTCTGGTACAGAGACTGATGTGACTGTGGGGGAGGGGACATTAGAGTGTAAGCTCCTCTGGTACAGAGACTGATGTGACTGTGGGGGAGGGGACATTGGAGTGTAAGCTCCTCTGGTACAGAGACTGATGTGACTGTGGGGGAAGGGACATTAGAGTGTAAGCTCCTCTGGTACAGAGACTGATGTGACTGTGGGGGAAGGGACATTAGAGTGTAAGCTCCTCTGGTACAGAGACCGATGTGACTGTGGGGGAGGGGACATTAGAGTGTAAGCTCCTCTGGTACAGAGAATGATGTGACTGTGGGGAAGGGGGCATTAGAGCGTAAGCTCCTCTGTTACAGAGACTGATGGGACTGTGGGGGAGGGGACATTAGAGTGTAAGCTCCTCTGGTACACAGACTGATGTGACTGTGGGGGTGGGGACATTAGAGTGTAAGCTCCTCTGGTACAGAGAATGATGTGACTGTGGGGGAGGGGACATTAGAGTGTAAGCTCCTCTGGTACAGAGAATGATGTGACTGTGGGGAAGGGGGCATTAGAGCGTAAGCTCCTCTGTTACAGAGACTGATGGGACTGTGGGGGAGGGGACATTAGAGTGTAAGCTCCTCTGGTACACAGACTGATATGACTGTGGGGGAGGGGACATTAGAGTGTAAGCTCCTCTGGTACAGAGACTGATGTGACTGTGGGGGAGGGGACATTAGAGTGTAAGCTCCTCTGGTACAGAGAATGATGTGACTGTGGGGGAGGGGACATTAGAGTGTAAGCTCCTCTGGTACAGAGAATGATGTGACTGTGGGGGAGGGGACATTAGAGTGTAAGCTCCTCTGGTACAGAGAATGATGTGACTGTGGGGGAGGGGACATTAGAGTGTAAGCTCCTCTGGTACAGAGACTGATGGGACTGTGGGGGAGGGGACATTAGAGTGTAAGCTCCTCTGGTACACAGACTGATGTGACTGTGGGGGTGAGGACATTAGAGTGTAAGCTCCTCTGGTACAGAGAATGATGTGACTGTGGGGGAGGGGACATTAGAGTGTAAGCTCCTCTGGTACAGAGAATGATGTGACTGTGGGGAAGGGGGCATCAGAGCGTAAGCTCCTCTGGTACAGAGACTGATGGGACTGTGGGGGAGGGGACATTAGAGTGTAAGCTCCTCTGGTACACAGACTGATGTGACTGTGGGGGAGGGGACATTAGAGTGTAAGCTCCTCTGGTACAGAGAATGATGTGACTGGCTCAATGTTCTCTGTACAGCACCGTGGTATATGTCAGAGATACAGAAGAGTCAGAAAACTCACACTGTCGTTGGATCCTTGATTATCTTCATATTTTGTCTCTATATGGATGGAGAATTTCGGAAGAAATGAACACTGTAAGGGAATAAAAAACAGATTATTACACAGGTGTCTTCCTAGAATCCCTATATTAGGTAGGAGGGTGTGGGGTCTGCACAGGAAAGGAGACCTCTAAGATTAGTGTACATGGGCAGACCATTGCACGGTGCCCCCCCCCCCCCCCCTCCAGTATACTGGGGTAAAGGAGGCTTACAGGGCACAGTCAGCACTCATTGTACTTCGTTCAGTTGATCTTTCAGGTAATGTATCTTTTCACTAACAGAAATATAAATGCATCTGTTGTAAATCTTTTACATGTGTAAATCAATGTACACACGTATGCTTAGAGCTCCTGGAAGTGAATGTTCATTTATAGCTGGAGTTCTGCTTTAAGGTATTAATTGGCCATCACGCCATGTGGTGCGCTCCGGCTCCGGCATTTGGGTCTGGAAATCAATTACTTCCACCAAAGACATTTATATACCTGACCAGGAACATTACCCAGCCATGTGGCATCATTAAAGGGTCATTCAGATTAATTATCTTGGCTGTTAGAACTTCCAGGAGGTGGTAATTAACTTTTATCCATTGGAAATGGAAGTGGCAAAATCACTCCTCCCCCCATTTCATGGCCTCACCATTCACTGTCATCCCTCCTCAGACTGCACAGAATAATGGCTGCCATCCAAAAATCCCTGAGAATCACCATTCCCCGTCTCCAACCCGCAGACAACCCCATGTGACGGACAATCTTCACTGTGTATCTATCTATCCCTCCCAGTAGACAGGAAAATAATGTCATCCTGCTGCTTTTCCCTGCATGCAAATCACAGGTTTACTTGGGTGAAATAAGTAATCAAGCAAGCCAGCATCCTTTTTGTTTCAGATTTGCTCCTCCATCACCTCTCACAGTTCTTCCAATGTACAGATCAATGTTATCAAAGTTAGATTTTCCATACCCTAAGGTCCCCCCCCCCCAGGTGGCATAGCATTTAGGTCATTTAGGCCATAAGCAATGCATTGTGGGAGGTGGAGGGAGACGTGCCTATCGTCCACTAGGGTGGAGAGGTGACATTTCAAGGGGCTCAGGTCAACACTGACACGGCACATCCTAAACCCAACCCTGTGCTATCACTGAGTCTTCTGAAGCTGGCAGTTTGCTGGGCTGGTTTTGTCCACAGGTAACAAAGACGTCTAATATTCCACTGCTGCAGTAAATTGTTTCAGCCAACACTGCCGTCTTGCTTGATAAGTGACAGATTCCTTTGTGCAGTTCTCTGGAATTGAAGAACCTCAATCAATTCTTGAAAAAAAAAAATTTGATATAGTTTATTTTTAGGACTCGCTGCCTCTCGCTGTTATTCTTCACCTCAAAATGTCTTGTGATTCCGCGTTTTCATTAAATACTCTCTAAGACCCCTCTTGAGATCAGTGGATTATTTCATCCCGCCACCGATGATCTGAGCGCTGTGAAATCTGTCCGTGGATTTATATGTAATATCTGCTGCGTCTTCTCCCCCTTGTGCTCCAGATTTGGAGGGGTCGTGTCAAATGTTATTTTTAGGACCTTCTAAGACGTCATAACACAAGATGTAAAAAGTATATAATATATCATTTTTGTGCCGTTGCCTGGCAACAGAGACTTCATCCCCATGTCTATCTTAGTGTCAGCATCTGCGTTTATTTAAAGCTACTCTGGGATAAGTAAACATTGTCTATATCCATTCATCCTGTGTATTCTTCTAGAATCTCGGGAGATTTGTGTATTTATTCCAGATCTGTGCAGTCATCTAGTGTGAGACTTCCTGGAATAAAGACCGCTCACTGCTGCGCTCACTGATTGTGCAGGGGGACTGGTCTTGCTCCACCCCCTCCTGTAGATTTCTGCAGTGGGTGGAGCCTGCTGGGTGCCTCCCAGAGTTCTGCTATCTGCACAGACTATGTACAGCACAGTGATGTCCTTGCTAGTTTTATATGGTAATATCTAGTTTTGGTAAGATGTTTGGTTTGCACAAAGTGGATTTATATCCTTTGTAGCTGCATAGGAATGTATTTCAGTAAAGGTTTTTGTGAGTTCTGCTTTAAGTAAAGTTTTGGTAACAGCCATCTGTTAGAGGGACATTATTTATACTAACCCCCAATGTAAGGGACATTCTTCCCACTGACCCCCCCCAATGTAAGGGACATTCTTCCCACTGACCCCCAATGTAAGGGACATTCTTCCCACTGATCACCAATGTAAGGGACATTCTTCCCACTGACCCCCAATGTAAGGGACATTCTTCCCACTGACCCCCAATGTAAGGGACATTCTTCCCACTGACCCCCAATGTAAGGGACATTCTTCCCACTGATCACCAATGTAAGGGACATTCTTCCCACTGATCACCAATGTAAGGGACATTCTTCCCACTGACCCCCAATGTAAGGGACATTCTTCCCACTGACCCCCAATGTAAGGGACATTCCCCCCACTGACCCCCCCCCAATGTAAGGGACATTCTTCCCACTGACCCCCAATGTAAGGGACATTCTTCCCACTGACCTCCAATGTAAGGGACATTCTTCCCACTGACCACCAATGTAAGGGACATTCTTCCCACTGACCCCCAATGTAAGGGACATTCTTCCCACTGATCACCAATGTAAGGGACATTCTTCCCACTGACCACCAATGTAAGGGGCATTCTTCCCACTGACCCCCAATGTAAGGGGCATTCTTCCCACTGACCCCCAATGTAAGGGACATTCTTCCCACTGACCCCCAATGTAAGGGACATTCTTCCCACTGACCACCAATGTAAGGGACATTCTTCCCACTGACCCCCAATGTGAGGGACATTCTTCCCACTGACCACCAATGTGAGGGACATTCCTCCCACTGACCCCCAATGTAAGGGACATTCTTCCCACTGACCCCCAATGTAAGGGACATTCTTCCCACTGACCACCAATGTAAGGGACATTCTTCCCACTGACCCCCAATGTAAGGGACATTCTTCCCACTGACCCACAATGTAAGGGACATTCTTCCCACTGACCCCCAATGTAAGGGAAATTCTTCCCACTGATCCCCAATGTAAGGGACATTCTTCCCACTGACCCCCAATGTAAGGGAAATTCTTCTCACTGACCCCCAATGTATGGGACATTCTTCCCACTGATCGCCAATGTAAGGGACATTCTTCCCACTGACCGCCAATGTAAGGGACATTCTTCCCACTGACCCCCAATGTAAGGGACATTCTTCCCACTGACCCCCAATGTAAGGGACATTCTTCCCACTGACCCCCAATGTAAGGGACATTCTTCCCACTGATCACCAATGTAAGGGACATTCTTCCCACTGACCCCCAATGTAAGGTACATTCTTCCCACTGACCTCCAATGTAAGGGACATTCTTCCCACTGACCCCCAATGTAAGGGACATTCTTCCCACTGACCCCCAATGTAAGGTACATTCTTCCCACTGACCTCCAATGTAAGGGACATTCTTCCCACTGACCACCAATGTAAGGAACATTCTTCCCACTGACCACCAATGTAAGGGACATTCTTCCCAATGACCCCCAATGTAAGGGACATTCTTCCCACTGACCACCAATGTAAGGGACATTCTTCCCACTGACCCCCAATGTAAGGGACATTCTTCCCACTGACCCCCCAACGTAAGGGACATTCTTCCCACTGACCCCCAATGTGAGGGACATTCTTCCCACTGACCACCAATGTGAGGGACATTCCTCCCACTGACCCCCAATGTAAGGGACATTCTTCCCACTGACCCCCAATGTAAGGGACATTCTTCCCACTGACCACCAATGTAAGGGACATTCTTCCCACTGACCCCCAATGTAAGGGACATTCTTCCCACTGACCCACAATGTAAGGGACATTCTTCCCACTGACCCCCAATGTAAGGGAAATTCTTCCCACTGATCCCCAATGTAAGGGACATTCTTCCCACTGACCCCCAATGTAAGGGAAATTCTTCTCACTGACCCCCAATGTAAGGGACATTCTTCCCACTGATCGCCAATGTAAGGGACATTCTTCCCACTGACCGCCAATGTAAGGGACATTCTTCCCACTGACCTCCAATGTAAGGGACATTCTTCCCACTGACCTCCAATGTAAGGGACATTCTTCCCACTGACCACCAATGTAAGGGACATTCTTCCCACTGACCACCAATGTAAGGGACATTCTTCCCAATGACCCCCAATGTAAGGGACATTCTTCCCACTGACCACCAATGTAAGGGACATTCTTTCCACTGACCCCCAATGTAAGGGACATTCTTCCCACTGACCCCCCAATGTAAGGGACATTCTTCCCACTGACCCCCAATGTAAGGGACATTCCTCCCACTGACCCCCAATGTTAAGGACATTCTTCCCACTGACCCCCAATGTAAGGGACATTCTTCCCACTGACCTCCCAATGTAAGGGACATTCTTCCCACTGACCACCAATGTAAGGGACATTCTTCCCACTGACCCCCAATGTAAGGGACATTCTTCCCACTGACCCCCAACGTAAGGGACATTCTTCCCACTGACCCACAATGTAAGGGACATTCTTCCCACTGACCCCCAATGTAAGGGACATTCTTCCCACTGACCCCCAATGTAAGGGACATTCTTCCCACTGACCCCCAATGTAAGGGACATTCTTCTCACTGACCCCCAATGTAAGGGACATTCTTCCCACTGACCCCCAATGTAAGGGACATTCTTCCCACTGACCCCCAATGTAAGGGACATTCTTCCCACTGACCCCCAATGTAAGGGACATTCTTCCCACTGACCACCAATGTAAGGGACATTCTTCCCACTGACCCACAATGTAAGGGACATTCTTCCCACTGACCCCCAATGTAAGGGACATTCTTCCCACTGATCCCCAATGTAAGGGACATTCTTCCCACTGACCCCCAATGTAAGGGACATTCTTCTCACTGACCCCCAATGTAAGGGACATTCTTCCCACTGACCCCCAATGTAAGGGACATTCTTCCCACTGACCACCAATGTAAGGGACATTCTTCCCACTGACCCCCAATGTAAGGGACATTCTTCCCACTGACCTCCAATGTAAGGGACATTCTTCCCACTGACCTCCAATGTAAGGGACATTCTTCCCACTGACCCCCAATGTAAGGGACATTCTTCCCACTGACCCCCAATGTAAGGGACATTCTTCCCACTGACCCCCAATGTAAGGGACATTCTTCCCACTGATCCCCAATGTAAGGGACATTCTTCCCACTGACCACCAATGTAAGGGACATTCTTCTCACTGACCCCCAATGTAAGGGACATTCTTCCCACTGACCTCCAATGTAAGGGACATTCTTCCCACTGACCACCAATGTAAGGGACATTCTTCCCACTGACCCCCAATGTAAGGGACATTCTTCCCACTGACCCCCAATGTAAGGGACATTCTTCCTACTGACCACCAATGTAAGGGACATTCTTCCCACTGATCACCAATGTAAGGGACATTCTTTCCACTGACCACCAATGTAAGGGGCATTCTTCCCACTGACCACCAATGTAAGGGACATTATTCCCACTGACCCCCAATGTAAGGGACATTCTTCCCACTGACCCCCAATGTAAGGGACATTCTTCCCACTGATCACCAATGTAAGGGACATTCTTTCCACTGACCACCAATGTAAGGGGCATTCTTCCCACTGACCACCAATGTAAGGGACATTATTCCCACTGACCCCCAATGTAAGGGACATTCTTCCCACTGACCCCCAATGTAAGGGACATTCTTCCCACTGATCCCCAATGTAAGGGACATTCTTCCCACTGACCACCAATGTAAGGGACATTCTTCTCACTGACCCCCAATGTAAGGGACATTCTTCCCACTGACCTCCAATGTAAGGGACATTCTTCCCACTGACCACCAATGTAAGGGACATTCTTCCCACTGACCCCCAATGTAAGGGACATTCTTCCTACTGACCCCCAATGTAAGGGACATTCTTCCCACTGACCTCCAATGTAAGGGACATTCTTCCCACTGACCTCCAATGTAAGGGACATTCTTCCCACTGACCCCCAATGTAAGGGACATTCTTCCCACTGACCCCCAATGTAAGGGACATTCTTCCTACTGACCACCAATGTAAGGGACATTCTTCCCACTGACCACCAATGTAAGGGACATTCTTCCTACTGACCACCAATGTAAGGGACATTCTTCCCACTGATCACCAATGTAAGGGACATTCTTTCCACTGACCACCAATGTAAGGGGCATTCTTCCCACTGACCACCAATGTAAGGGACATTATTCCCACTGACCCCCAATGTAAGGGACATTCTTCCCACTGACCCCCAATGTAAGGGACATTCTTCCCACTGATCACCAATGTAAGGGACATTCTTTCCACTGACCACCAATGTAAGGGGCATTCTTCCCACTGACCACCAATGTAAGGGACATTATTCCCACTGACCCCCAATGTAAGGGACATTCTTCCCACTGACCCCCAATGTAAGGGACATTCTTCCCACTGATCCCCAATGTAAGGGACATTCTTCCCACTGACCACCAATGTAAGGGACATTCTTCTCACTGACCCCCAATGTAAGGGACATTCTTCCCACTGACCTCCAATGTAAGGGACATTCTTCCCACTGACCACCAATGTAAGGGACATTCTTCCCACTGACCCCCAATGTAAGGGACATTCTTCCTACTGACCCCCAATGTAAGGGACATTCTTCCCACTGACCTCCAATGTAAGGGACATTCTTCCCACTGACCTCCAATGTAAGGGACATTCTTCCCACTGACCCCCAATGTAAGGGACATTCTTCCCACTGACCCCCAATGTAAGGGACATTCTTCCTACTGACCACCAATGTAAGGGACATTCTTCCCACTGACCACCAATGTAAGGGACATTTTTCCCACTGACCTCCAATGTAAGGGACATTCTTCCCACTGACCTCCAATGTAAGGGACATTCTTCCCACTGACCACCAATGTAAGGGCCATTCTTCCCACTGACCCCCAATGTAAGGGCCATTCTTCCCACTGACCCCCAATTTTAAGGGCCATTCTTCCCACTGATCCCCAATGTAAGGGACATTCTTCCCACTGACCCCCAATGTAAGGGACATTCTTCCCACTGACCCCCAATGTAAGGGACATTCTTCCCACTGACCCCCAATGTAAGGGACATTCTTCCCACTGACCCCCAATGTAAGGGACATTCTTCCTACTGACCCCCAATGTAAGGGACATTCTTCCCACTGACCACCAATGTAAGGGACATTCTTCCCACTGACCCCCAATGTAAGGGACATTCTTCCCACTGACCAATGTAAGGGACATTCTTCCCACTGACCGCCAATGTAAAGGACATTCTTCCCACTGACCAATGTAAGGGACATTCTTCCCACTGACCACCAATGTAAGGGACATTCTTCCCACTGACCCCCAATGTAAAGGACATTCTTCCCACTGACCAATGTAAGGGACATTCTTCCCACTGACCCCCAATGTAAGGGACATTCTTCCCACTGACCTCCAATGTAAGGGACATTCTTCCCACTGACCCCCAATGTAAGGGACATTCTTCCCACTGATCACCAATGTAAGGGACATTCTTCCCACTGACCCCCAATGTCAGGGACATTCTTCCCACTGACCACCAGGGGGATGTGCTGTTGACCACTGCTTTTAAAGGGACATTACAGTTTTCTCTGCCTGTTTTTCCTTTCATCACACCTATATCCACAAGCTGTAGATATAATCATTTTTATGGGATCTGAAAATAATTTCAAAGGTTTATCCATTGCAATAGGCTGAGAAGAAAGGCTGCTATGGGGTAACCCAGACACCCTAATACACAATGGCAGCCCTCAATGTAGACATCCGAAGGGGGAAGGGGGGTGGTAATGAAGGGTAGAATAGAGGAGGGCTTACCGTATACTCTGCACCCAGATCCCATCAGAGGCACAACATGGAAAAGAGAGAACAAGGAAATAATAAGGATACTGACAAGAAGTGAACAATATTCTGTCCAATGCACAGAGAAGATGGATGTACTCCTCACCTGTGATTGTGTACGGGTAATAGTTCCACGCCTTCTCTGTCACGTAGAAGATCTTCGGTACCACGGCACGTGCCCAGCTCGGGAGCTTACTGAAAATATACACATTGCATTGATTTTATACATTCTTTAATAACAGCCTACACAAACCATCAAATGCAGTGGATGTACTATAACATGTCTCACTCTGATTCCCTCCCCCAGTGATCAGACTGTACACTGTAACTTTGTAGAAGGGGAGGAGTCATTTCCTCAGTCTCCCCTCTCCCAGTGATCAGACTGTACATTGTAACTTTGTAGAAGGGGAGGAGTCATTTCCTCAGTCTCCCCTCCCCCAGTGATCAGACTGTACACTGTAACTTTGTAGAAGGGGAGGAGTCATTTCCTCAGTCTCCCCTCCCCCAGTGATCAGACTGTACACTGTAACTTTGTAGAAGGGGAGGAGTCATTTCCTCAGTCTCCCCTCCCCCAGTGATCAGACTGTACACTGTAACTTTGTAGAAGGGGAGGAGTCATTTCCTCAGTCTCCCCACCCCCAGTGATCAGACTGTACACTGTAACTTTGTAGGAGGAGGAGTCATTTCCTCAGTCTCCCCTCCCCCAGTGATCAGACTGTACACTGTAACTTTGTAGAAGGAGGAGCAGTCATTTCCTCAGTCTCCCCTCCCCCAGTGATCAGACTGTACACTGTAACTTTGTAGAAGGAGGAGCAGTCATTTCCTCAGTCTCCCCTCCCCCTGTGAACAGACTGTACACTGTAACTTTGTAGGAGGAGGAGTCATTTCCTCAGTCTCCCCTCCTCCAGTGATCAGACTGTACACTGTAACTTTGTAGAAGGGGAGGAGTCATTTCCTCAGTCTCCCCTCCCCCAGTGATCAGACTGTACACTGTAACTTTGTAGGAGGAGGAGTCATTTCCTCAGTCTCCCCTCCTCCAGTGATCAGACTGTACACTGTAACTTTGTAGAAGGAGGAGCAGTCATTTCCTCAGTCTCCCCTCCCCCTGTGAACAGACTGTACATTGTAACTTTGTAGAAGGAGGAGGAGTCATTTCCTCAGTCTCCCCTCCCCCAGTGATCAGACTGTACACTGTAACTTTGTAGAAGGGGAGGAGTCATTTCCTCAGTCTCCCCTCCCCCAATGATCAGACTGTACACTGTAACATGGTAGGAGGAGGAGGCGTTTCCTCAGTCTCCTCCCCCAGTGATCAGACTGTACATTGTAACTTTGTAGAAGGAGGAGGAGGCATTTGCTCAGTCTCCCCTCCCCCAGTGATCAGACTGTACATTGTAACTTTGTAGAAGGAGGAGGAAGCATTTCCTCAGTCTCCCCTCCCCCAGTGCTCAGACTGTACATTCAAGTTTGTAGAAGGAGGAGGAGGCATTCTCTCAGTCTCTCCTCCCCTAGTGATCAGACTGTACATTGTAACTTTGTAGAAGGGGGAGGAATCATTTCTTCAGTCTCCCCTCCCCCAGTGACCAGTACATTGTAACTTTGTATCAAGACATAAGGTGAGAGGCTGCAGCAGGGGGCTGATCTGTGTCAGACACTTGTGAACACTGCCAAGAAATTAGATTTGTATCCTGGATCTTGGCTGAAGATGGCTCCGCCCTTCTGGAGAGAAAAGCAGATGAAAGCATTGTCATGGGGAATACCGTGATACTGTGATAATTAATACAGGCAAGTGCTACACCAACACAATACTTAATACAAGAGTATATCTGCTGATCAGTCAGCTTTAATGCTATAAACATATCTCTTGGACTTGCACCGGCAGCCACATATCATACTTATAACACATGTAGAGATGTGCTGGTTGCTTTAAATCTTAAACAGCAGTTGCAAAGCATTTTTTTTTCTTTTCCCTCTTTGTGAGTGACAAACAGGAAAAGCAGGACTGTGCTCTGATTGGTTGTTGCTACAGCTGAGAAGGATCCACCCATAGCAGCACTGTTGCAGCTGAACTTATGATTGGCTGTGGAGGAAAGGAGAGAGGAAAAAGGAAGAAGAAGCACAAGTGGGGAAGGAGACATTTTGAGGGGACCGCATGGAGCAAGGGCTCCTGTCACAGAGTCTCACTCTCTGTGCTGCTACAGCCCATGGGCTGGGCTGGGAGTGTGTAGCAGAGGAATTGTTGCAGGAGGACAGTGTGCAAACCAAGGATTGTCCTGCCTGACGCTCAGGATTACAGCCACTCAAGTGCATGTGTCTCTCAAAGTCTGGAGCTGCTGAAAGAGAGAGGATTTCTACTGCTGTCTAAGGCTATCTAGAGGACAATCCAGAAACAGTGAGTACTCTGTGATGAGAGGGGATTTTGATATTGCTGCATTTGCTGCTTATCTCTGGAGAATGGTCATGAGAAAGCCTGCTCTCTAATTCTCAGAGTGACACAGATCTTGGAAAGCCCAAGCTGCTCAGAATTAGCTATTCTTGCTGCTGATTGATGAGAGAACTCTGTCTCTGTATATTACTGGTTTGTCTCCTCAAGACTTGTGCTGTGGCTGAAGAGTGTGTTTAGTTCCAAGTCCCCCCAGAAGTTTGCTGCTCTGAATATACTGAGCAAGTGTCAGTACATCAGGATTCCCCTGGATGGGGAAGATTTGTTGAAGTGTTTCCTATGTAATGTTCACTGGAAGATTCTGCTTAAAGGAGACTGTGCTATCCTGCTACCCCTGGACTACAAATACCCTCCCCTGCAGAGAGTGAGCGCTCTTCCATTGATTAAAGGGCCCCAACGTTGAGAGACTGTAAGTTTCATCCCACTGGCCAGTGGTTAGGTAGGACATTTCTGCTCTAGATAGCACTGCTATAGCAAATGTCAGTGAGCTGCTAAACCTCATTAACAGTCATTGTTTCATGTGTCAATGTCACTCTCATATGTCACCCTAGTCGGCGTGATACTAGTCAGTGTGATACTAGTCAGTGTGATACTAGTCAGTGGGATACTAGTCAGCGTGATACTAGTCAGCGTGATACCAGTCAGTGTGATACTAGTCAGTGGGATACTAGTCAGCGTGATACTAGTCAGCGTGATACCAGTCCGTGTGATACTAGTCAGTGGGATACTAGTCAGCGTGATACTAGTCAGTGTGATACCAGTCCGTGTGATACCAGTCAGTGTGATACTAGTCAGCGTGATACTAGTCAGCGTGATACTAGTCAGTGTGATACTAGTCAGCGTGATACTAGTCAGCGTGATACTAGTCAGCGTGATACCAGTCCGTGTGATACCAGTGTGATACTAGTCAGTGTGATACCAGTCAGCGTGATACCAGTCAGTGTGATACCAGTCAGTGTGATACCAGTCAGTGTGATACTAGTCAGCGTGATACTAGTCAGCGTGATACCAGTCAGCGTGATACTAGTCAGTGTGATACTAGTCCGTGTGATACTAGTCAGCGTGATACTAGTCAGCGTGATACTAGTCAGCGTGATACCAGTCAGTGTGATACCAGTCAGCGTGATACCAGTCAGTGTGATACCAGTCAGTGTGATACCAGTCAGTGTGATACTAGTCAGCGTGATACTAGTCAGCGTGATACTAGTCAGCGTGATACCAGTCAGCGTGATACTAGTCAGTGTGATACTAGTCCGTGTGATACTAGTCAGCGTGATACTAGTCAGCGTGATACTAGTCAGCGTGATACCAGTCAGTGTGATACTAGTCCGTGTGATACTAGTCAGCGTGATACTAGTCAGCGTGATACTAGTCAGCGTGATACCAGTCAGTGTGATACTAGTCAGTGTGATACTAGTCCGTGTGATACTAGTCAGTTTTTGGAGTCTTTGGCGAATGAAGAGTGATTTCTTACTAACTGTGTTATGGAAAGTGGTATCTGTGTTTTGTGTACATTACAAGGACTGTGGAAGGGTTGTATGTTGCCGTACACAAGGGCTGTGGAAGGGTTGTATGTTGCCGTACACAAGGACTGTGGAAGGGTTGTATGTTGCCGTACACAAGGACTGTGGAAGGGTTGTATGTTGCCGTACACAAGGACAGTGGAAGGGTTGTATGTTGCCGTATACAAGGACTGTGGAAGGGTTGTATGTTGCCGTACACAAGGACTGTGGAAGGGTTGTATGTTGCCGTACACAAGGGCTGTGGAAGGGTTGTATGTTGCCGTACACAAGGGCTGTGGAAGGGTTGTATGTTGCCGTACACAAGGACTGTGGAAGGGTTGTATGTTGCTGTACACAAGGACTGTGGAAGGGTTGTATGTTGCCGTATACAAGGACTGTGGAGGGGTTGTATGTTGCCGTACACAAGGACTGTGGAAGGGTTGTATGTTGCTGTACACAAGGACTGTGGAAGGGTTGTATGTTGCCGTATACAAGGACTGTGGAAGGGTTGTATGTTGCCGTACACAAGGATGAAAGGCGGTTCAGCCACCCGAGAGACTCGCCGTATGTAGTCCAGTGAGCACTGAAGTGCTGCTCTCCTCCATCTCTGGGATATTTTTAGTATTTAGCAGGTAAACGCTCTTATATAATCAGCGAGGCGAGGAGCAGATGGCATGAGGACTGGGCGCCACTTACCGTGTACAACCTGCCGTCTCTGCACAACACGCTGAAGAGTAACAGAGAAGAGAGGCATTCAATGTTCATATGTGCAAGTCAGGATCTGAGAGGAGACTTTATCCATCTTGTATGTTCACATCCCCATCAGTCCCTACATATTCCTTCTGCTGGAAAATATTCCACCATGTATGCAGGCACTTCATCTGTAGGATTCCCCGCAGTAGTCTCTGCCCCTCCCACAATGGGGAGATTCCCCCCAGTAGTCTGTGTCTCTGCCCCTCCCACAATGAGGAGATTTCCTGCAGTAGTTTGTGTCTCAGCCCCTCCCACAATGGGGAGATTTCCTGCAGTAGTTTGTGTCTCTGCCCCTCCCACAATGGGGAGATTTCCCTGCAGTAGTTTGTGTCTCTGCCCTTCCCACAATGGGGAGATTTCCTGCAGTAGTTGGTGTCTCTGCCCCTCCCACAATGGGGAGATTTCCCTGCAGTAGTTTGTGTCTCTGCCCCTCCCACAATGGGGATATTTCCTGCAGTAGTTTGTGTCTCTGCCCCTCCCACAATGGGGATATTTCCTGCAGTAGTTTGTGTCTCTGCCCCTCCCACAATGGGGAGATTTCCTGCAGTAGTTGGTGTCTCTGCCCCTCCCACAATGAGGAGATTTCCTGCAGTAGTTGGTGTCTCTGCCCCTCCCACAATGAGGAGATTTCCTGCAGTAGTTTGTGTCTCTGCCCCTCCCACAATGGGGAGATTTCCTGCAGTAGTTTGTGTCTCTGCCCCTCCCACAATGAGGAGATTTCCTGCAGTAGTCTGTGTCTCTGCCCCTCCCACAATGGGAGATTCCCCCCAGTAGCCTGTGTCTCTGCCCCTCCCACTGTATCCTGCGGGTGGAGTTGTCCTTTAAGCTGCAATCAGGATGTTTGTATGGTGATTGGTTACAATGCACAGCACTTGGTGCGCCTCCATTACACATATAGCAGGCAGATGATACTTGCAGCTATTGCTGTGTCTCCTAGGAGTGGCCGCAGTCCCTGGGGGGGTACATGACATTGATGTCCCTACACTGACCCCAGCCCCCCTTGTGAAGGATGGCAGCACGCTGTTCAGCAGACATGGCCTAGGCTCCCTGTGGCCCCCGCTGTGCAGACGCGATGTTTGAACAGTTTCTAAGCCGGAGCAGAAATGAATGAAGCCGAGATAAAATGTGACAAATTGAGGCTCCAGGGCAGGTCTGTCACCGATGAGATGTCACTGTGTGTGTATGGAGGGATCCCGACACAAGACGTGTATATATATATATACAGTACATCCAGGTCCCAACCACAGGACACACCCACCACCCCTATCAATGTACACGCAGCAGGCGGTGCCGGGAACTCTGGGTAATGACCGCGCTAATTACACCACACAATTATTTTAAAGGTTTTTTTTTTTTGCTTAAGAAAGTCATTAGGAGAGATTTATACTACTCCATGGAGACTCCACGTCTAATCGCCACGGAAACAAAGATCTTCCCTGTCCAAACGGTCTACAACACCCCAAAACCTGCCTCACATGGACAATACCCTCATTAAAGGGGACCTGTCAATGACATAACAAGTCTTCATGAATACATCCTGACACGTCACAAAGTGTACACAGAGCATCAATGTTCACCAAAGCTCCACCTCTCATCATTAACAAGACATCCATGAGCTCCAGGTAGTGACTCTGCCTAGGCTAAGATGATGTCAGCAGTCTACTGCAGGCAGCAGGAAGCATTTCCTCAGTCTCCCCTCCCCCAGTGATCAGACTGTACATTGTAACTTTGCCTAGGCTGGGATGATGTCATCAGTCTGCTGCAGGCTGGTGGAGGCATTTGCTCAGTCTCCTTTCCCCTGTACATTGTGACTTTGTAACAAGGTAAGAGGCTGATCTATGTCAGACTCCATAGCACACTACAGAAAGGTATTCAATATACAGGACGGTTCAATTAACCCTTTCATGACCAGAGGGTATTGATGCCTAGAGGCCCAGACCCAATTCAGCAGCTTCAGTCTTATGTATTGTCAACCTATCAATCACCCTACACCTAATAAAATAAATAAATAAAAAGATCTCTCTCCCCCTCCTTCTCTCTCAAACCCCCTCTCTTGCTCTCTCTCACACTTCCCCCCTCTCCCTCTCTCACACTCCCCCCTCTCTCTCACACACTCCCCCCTCTTGCTCTCTCTCACTCCCCTCCTCTCTCGCTCTCTCCCCCCCTCTCTCACACTCTCCCCTCTCTCTCGCTCTCTCTATCCCCCCTCTTGCTCTCTCGCACTCCTACCTCTCTCTCACCCCCGTCTCTCTCTCTCACTCCCCTCTCTTCCTCTCTCTCACTCCCCCCTCTCTCTCTCCCCTCTCTTGCTCTCTCTTGCTCCCCCCCTTGCTCTCTCTCGCTCCCCCCTCTCTCTCACTCCCCTGTCTTGCTCTCTCTTGCTCCCCCCTCTCTTTCTCACACACTCCCCCGCTCTCTCTCTCTCAATCCCCCCCTCTCTCTCCCCCTTTCTCTCTCACCCCCCTCTCTCTCCCTCTTTCTCACACCCCCCCCCCCCGCTCTCTCTCTCACCCCCCTCTCTCTCTCTCACACTCCCCCACTCTCTCTCACACCCTCTCTTCTGCCTCCCTCTCTCTCACCCTCTCAATCCCCCCTCCTCTCTCTTTATCACTCCCCCTCTCTCTCTATCACATCCCCCTCTCTCTCCCCCCACTCTCTCTCACACCCTTTCTTCTGCCTCCCTCTCTCTCTCGCCCTCTCAATCCCCCCTCCTCTCTCTTTATCACTCCCCCCCTCTCTCTATCCCCCCCTCTCTCTCCCCCCCTCTCTCTCTCTATCACTCCCCCCCCCCCTCCTCTCTCTATCACATCCCCCTCTCTCTCCCTCCTTTATATTGTGGAACTTATGTTGATGGTTATATATTTAATTATATAAATAGGTTTACTTTTTGTTAGTTTTGTAAATAATTATTTTGTATAATGATTTGTGAGATTGTATGAGAATGTTGTATTGTGGAGGCTTAGAAGTGATTGTCTGGTGCAGTTTGTAGGGGACACACCTGTGCAGCCACACCCTGTCTTTTGTATATAGAATGGTTCAATGGTGATAGAACTGCAGCTTGATGAAGAGCGATGCTTTGCCTGACACTGCGCAGTCGTGCTACTTTTGTATGAAGATGAATTTTTGAAGTAAAACAAACTTTATCGTAAGACTTGGAGATCCTGTTCTCATTTCCTTGTACTTGTATATATTTAAATATATATTTTTGTCAACCTACATAGATTGCTCTGATTGGTTCCCAACTGTCAGCGACAGCCGGGATTGAGAGCCATCACCTGCGCCAAATGTTTGCTGCTTGCTTTTACATTGTTTATAAACGCAACCCCGAAAACCGAATCTGGGTACATAACGAATGCAGGCAGGAAGGGGTTAAACTGATGGGAAAACAATCTGCAAAATGGATCCTTCCAGGAACAAATCAATGGTTACACGGCAATCAGGACAAATACAATGATTTTGGTTCAATTAATGAAAATCATTCTCCTGCCGTAATCGAGGCGGTCCGGCTGCCATCAGTGCGGCGATCTCTCTACCATACATAATTCATAAGACGCCAGCCACAGATTATTTCAAATGTTCTTCCAGCTGGCTAACCTTGTGACCTGACATTTCCACAGTTCAAATATCAGGAAAGATCAATACAGGACGCTGATCTCCCTGAAGACGCACCGTTTCATGTGTGAGGATAAAGGAAGAGGAGCCCACCTCCCGCCAGGGACTCCGTTATAGGGAACCGTGGACATGTGAAAGTCGGTGTCACTCTTTCCTGCTCCCTGCCTATAACACCAGTACAGGTATCCAGCTGCCAGCGGTCCTTCCATTCTTCAGAGTCGCTGAGTTCTCGGGTCTGTATACCCGCTGTGTCCATTTTGAGGGGTTCCCACCATCCCTGTGCTGAGTTCCCGGGTCTGTACCCCTGCTGTGCCCATTATGAGGGGTTCCCACCATCCCTGTGCCCATTATGAGGGGTTCCCACCATCCCTGTGCCCATTATGAGGGGTTCCCACCATCCCTGTGCCCATTATGAGTGGTTCCCACCATCCCTGTGCCCATTATGAGGGGTTCCCACCATCCTTGGACATGTATGTATTATATATTACAGAGAATATAACAGGAGGAGCTGATACACATAAACGTGGGCGGGACTTGAGTTGGTATTTATGGCGGGGGCTCTGTGCTGGAATGATATATACTAATAATGAGATATACGTTCCTATCATGATTCAGACACTTGTAGATTAGTATATAGCCGGCACATTATTTCTATGATCGGTAATCGATATGTATCTGTGCTGTGCGGTGTGATTTGTGATCTCCGGGTGGCACCTCGTTTGGTAATGAACAATCTGTGGGTGTGGCGAGAGTTCAGATACATTACAGTCACCAGCAGGGGTGGACTGACCATTTGGAAACTCGGGCACTGCCCGAGGGCCCGGGGTCAGTAGGGGGCCCCATGAGATGCCCCTGGTACCTTTTTCATAGGCTTTTTTGAGTTTGGGCAAGGACACAGGGGCCCCATGATCCCCTATTGCCCGGCGGCCCCATGAGTTGTCAGTCCGCCCCTGATCACCAGTAAGATCATCTTCCCAATGTTTTGTTCGTTTTGGATGGAGTGGGGATCTGTTAGGATTTTTCTTACATGTGTCCCCTTTAGGGTGATTGCTCTTCACTTCCTGTATTTAGAGACAGGAAATGAGAGGAGATCAGCGGTTCCTTGCACTGCTGCCATGCTACTGACAGGGTCACTTTTAGGCCTCGGGTCCCCAGTCCGCCGACTCTAAAGTGTTAAGAGTCTCCGCTGTATGCAGGAATAGAAGCTGACACTGCGATGTTACAACAAAATAAATCATCGCTCTGATTCTGCAACAACCGTCCCCTGAGGAGAGCTCACAGCCGCAAGATTTATGAGCTGTGCTCATAGGACGCAGAGCGTGCCTCTTTATACTGGATTATATGTCATGGATGTAGAAGGGATGCAGAATGCGGCGATTCTCAGGTGTCCTGTGTCAGGCAGTATCCAACCCCAGAGGATCACGGGACGAAACACACAGGGGGCAGCCATGACAGGTCAGGAGAAAGGTCATGTGACTGTACAGTACATCACCTTCTCACCTTCCAGTAGTTAATGTCCATGCGGCCAATTACCAGGTCCAAGCACTGTCCCATGGGGGTACTGTAAGCTCTAAAAATGGCCATCCGAAAACCCTCCTAACCCCGCCCACTTCCTGTCCCAGTGACATTTTCAGGAAGTGAGGGGGAGCTACCCCCCACCATCCAAAACTGGCTAGGTATAACCTTTAACACTGACTGTGACCTTTAACCCCAACCTTTGGCCCTATTCACAATCTGAACCCAATCCTTAGCACTATGTTAACCCCCTGAAATCCATCTCACCTTCTCCTTGCTGAACATATGGGGCCATCCTGCTCTGAGATCGGCACTGAAAGCTTCCAAAACTGGCTCAGCAGGCCTTAAAGGCAGCACCCCCCCCCCACCCTAGAATCCGGTCACGGCCCTGGCTGTGCCAGGCGTCGGCCATCTTGGCCAGTTCACTTTAACACTCACGCTCCAGACTATTCTTCACTCTGAAACTGAACATTACTGTTGCATAATTGCTCACTTAAATACTTGGTCAGCTTTTAATAAGAGCGGAGCACATGACCCCCCCCCCCAACCACCAAAGATGTCACTTTCCACCTTAATGGGCTCCATTGATTTTTCCTCTCCTGGATTTGTGAAGACGCTTTTAAAGTGCCATTGAATGAAAAAGTCAGATTTTCCGAAGTGCAGTCAGGGCGAGGAATGCATTAGCACGCAAGGTGGTATATTGGCGGGGGGACCTCTGGGGTGCAGCCAATCATGTGTCATAAATCAAGGAAAGTTTCCATTACGATGGCGATTTCAGACCATTTTGTGCTGAACGTTCCCCGAAGACGGAGGAGATGGAGGATATTTATGGCTTACAACAGCTACTTATGAAGAACCACAAGACCCAGCACAGATTTCACATGGGGGGGAACCAGTCCCAGCCACGACTATCCCCTGAGAATAACATTTCTGGACCATAAGGGCAACCCACTCTAAATTTTTTCCTAAAACCCCCGTTACCCCCTGCAAGACATCTTATCAGTCATGACTATCCTGCATGATGACGAAGCAGCTAGCCCAACATGGCTGCCTCCTCTGTATTCTTTAATGGAATCCCTGTTATCTCACAAAAAATAGATCTGGTCAATCACATGACTATCATGCATGAGGGTGAAGCAGCTGACCCAACATGGCTGCCCCCTCTGTGTTTATTCCTATAATCCCCCGTTACCCCCAGAAAAATAGATCTGGTTAGTCACATGACTATCCTGTATGACGATGAAGCAACTGACCCAACATGGCTGCCCCCTCTATATTCAATCCTATAATCCACCGTTACCCCCAGAAAGATAGATCTGGTTGGTCACATGACTATCCTGCATGAGGGTGAAGCAGCTGACCCAACATGGCTGCCCCCTCTGTGTTTATTCCTATAATCCACCGTTACCCCCAGAAAAATAGATCTGGTTAGTCACATGACTATCCTGTATGACGATGAAGCAACTGACCCAACATGGCTGCCCCCTCTGTATTCATTCCTATAATCCACCGTTACCCCCAGAAAGACAGATCTGGTTGGTCACATGACTATCCTGCATGAGGGTGAACCAGCTGACCCAACATGGCTGCCCCCTCTGTGTTTATTCCTATAATCCCCGGCTACCCCCAGAAAGATAGATCTGGTTGGTCACATGACTATCCTGTATGAGGGTGAAGCAGCTGACCCAACATGGCTGCCCCCTCTGTGTTTATTCCTATAATCCCCGGCTACCCCCAGAAAGATAGATCTGGTTGGTCACATGACTATCCTGTATGAGGGTGAAGCAGCTGACCCAACATGGCTGCCCCCTCTGTATTCATTCCTATAATCCACCGTTACCCCCAGAAAGATAGATCTGGTTGGTTACAAGACTATCCAACATGAGGCTGAAGCAGCTGACCCAACATGGCTGCCCCTCTCTGTGTTCATTCCTATAATCCCGTTACCAACTTAAAGGTATCACTGGTCAATCACATAGCTACCCTGCAAAAAGATGAAGCAGCTGACCCAACATGGTTGTCCCCTCTATATTCCTTCCCACAATGCACAGCGATTCACACCTGTACCCACCTGGGAGAATACACATGTATGGCACAGGGGGGAGAAGTATGTGAGGACACAGATTCTGGCAAAGGAAGAAGCAGCATATGAGCTCCATGTAACGTCTGGGTTTATAAACAACAAGGAGGAAGTTTGGAGAAAGCGGCAGATGGAGATCTGATCGCAGCTCCAAAATACTGAACATCAACATGACAGAGGGAGGAATCAGCTACAGAACACGGATACAACATGGGTTATGCACAGAATAATACTGTCACTCTCAGCTCTGTGGTGGCCAGAAGATACTTGGAAGATTGTTTCCTCTTCTGTACAGTGTTCCACGTACAGAAGGTGATACAAATACATAGGGTGATACAAATAATAGGGTGATACACAGAATGATACTTAAGATACATAGGATGATACATCTGATAGGAGGATACATTACACGGCATGATACATCTGATAGGAGGATACATCACACGGCATGATACATCTGATAGGAGGATACATCACACAGGATGATACATCTGATAGGAGGATACATCACATAGGATGATACATCTGATAGGAGGATACATCACACGGGATGATACATCTGATAGGAGGATACATAACACAGGATGATACATCTGATAGGAGGATACATCACATAGGATGATACATCTGATAGGAGGATACATCACACGGGATGATACATCTGATAGGAGGATACATCACACGGGATGATACATCTGATAGGAGGATACATCACAGAGGATGATACATCTGATAGGAGGATACATCACACGGCATGATACATCTGATAGGAGGATACATCACACGGGATGATACATCTGATAGGAGGATACATCACACGGGATGATACATCTGATAGGAGGATACATAACACAGGATGATACATCTGATAGGAGGATACATCACATAGGAGGATACATCTGATAGGAGGATACATTACACGGCATGATACATCTGATAGGAGGATACATCACACGGCATGATACATCTGATAGGAGGATACATCACACAGGATGATACATCTGATAGGAGGATACATCACATAGGATGATACATCTGATAGGAGGATACATCACACGGGATGATACATCTGATAGGAGGATACATAACACAGGATGATACATCTGATAGGAGGATACATCACATAGGATGATACATCTGATAGGAGGATACATCACACGGGATGATACATCTGATAGGAGGATACATCACACGGGATGATACATCTGATAGGAGGATACATCACAGAGGATGATACATCTGATAGGAGGATACATCACACGGCATGATACATCTGATAGGAGGATACATCACACGGGATGATACATCTGATAGGAGGATACATCACACGGGATGATACATCTGATAGGAGGATACATAACACAGGATGATACATCTGATAGGAGGATACATCACACAGGATGATACATCTGATAGGAGGATACATCACATAGGAGGATACATCTGATAGGAGGATACATCACATAGGAGGATACATCTGATAGGAGGATACATCACATAGGAGGATACATCACATAGGATGATACATCTGATAGGAGGATACATCACATAGGAGGATACATCTGATAGGAGGATACATCACACGGGATGATACATCTGATAGGAGGATACATCACACGGGATGATACATCTGATAGGAGGATACATCACACGGGATGATACATCTGATAGGAGGATACATAACACAGGATGATACATCTGATAGGAGGATACATAACACAGGATGATACATCTGATAGGAGGATACATAACACAGGATGATACATCTGACAGGAGGATACATCTGACAGGAGGATACATCACATAGGAGGATACATCACATAGGAGGATACATCACATAGGATGATACATCTGATAGGAGGATACATCACATAGGATGATACATCTGATAGGAGGATACATCACATAGGATGATACATCTGATAGGAGGATACATCACACGGGATGATACATCTGATAGGAGGATACATCACACGGGATGATACATCTGATAGGAGGATACATCACACGGCATGATACATCTGATAGGAGGATACATCACACGGGATGATACATCTGATAGGAGGATACATCACACGGGATGATACATCTGATAGGAGGATACATAACACAGGATGATACATCTGATAGGAGGATACATAACACAGGATGATACATCTGACAGGAGGATACATCACACAGGATGATACATCTGATAGGAGGATACATCACACAGGATGATACATCTGATAGGAGGATACATCACACAGGATGATACATCTGACAGGAGGATACATCACATAGGAGGATACATCACATAGGAGGATACATCACATAGGATGATACATCTGATAGGAGGATACATCACATGGGATGATACATCTGATAGGAGGATACATCACACGGGATGATACATCTGATAGGAGGATACATCACACAGGATGATACATCTGATAGGAGGATACATCACACGGCATGATACATCTGATAGGAGGATACATCACACGGGATGATACATCTGATAGGAGGATACATCACACGGGATGATACATCTGATAGGAGGATACATAACACAGGATGATACATCTGATAGGAGGATACATCACACAGGATGATACATCTGATAGGAGGATACATCACATAGGAGGATACATCTGATAGGAGGATACATCACATAGGAGGATACATCTGATAGGAGGATACATCACATAGGAGGATACATCACATAGGATGATACATCTGATAGGAGGATACATCACATAGGAGGATACATCTGATAGGAGGATACATCACACGGGATGATACATCTGATAGGAGGATACATCACACGGGATGATACATCTGATAGGAGGATACATCACACGGGATGATACATCTGATAGGAGGATACATAACACAGGATGATACATCTGATAGGAGGATACATAACACAGGATGATACATCTGATAGGAGGATACATAACACAGGATGATACATCTGACAGGAGGATACATCACATAGGAGGATACATCTGATAGGAGGATACATCACACGGGATGATACATCTGATAGGAGGATACATCACACGGGATGATACATCTGATAGGAGGATACATCACAGAGGATGATACATCTGATAGGAGGATACATCACACGGCATGATACATCTGATAGGAGGATACATCACACGGGATGATACATCTGATAGGAGGATACATCACACGGCATGATACATCTGATAGGAGGATACATCACACGGGATGATACATCTGATAGGAGGATACATCACAGAGGATGATACATCTGATAGGAGGATACATCACACGGCATGATACATCTGATAGGAGGATACATCACACGGGATGATACATCTGATAGGAGGATACATAACACAGGATGATACATCTGATAGGAGGATACATAACACAGGATGATACATCTGACAGGAGGATACATCACACAGGATGATACATCTGATAGGAGGATACATCACATAGGAGGATACATCACATAGGAGGATACATCACATAGGAGGATACATCTGACAGGAGGATACATCACATAGGAGGATACATCACATAGGATGATACATCTGATAGGAGGATACATCACATAGGATGATACATCTGATAGGAGGATACATCACATAGGAGGATACATCACATAGGAGGATACATCACATAGGAGGATACATCACATAGGATGATACATCTGATAGGAGGATACATCACATAGGATGATACATCTGATAGGAGGATACATCACACGGGATGATACATCTGATAGGAGGATACATCACACGGGATGATACATCTGATAGGAGGATACATCACACGGGATGATACATCTGATAGGAGGATACATCACACGGGATGATACATCTGATAGGAGGATATATCACACGGGATGATACATCTGATAGGAGGATACATCACACGGGATGATACATCTGATAGGAGGATACATCACACGGGATGATACATCTGATAGGAGGATACATCACACGGGATGATACATCTGATAGGAGGATACATCACACGGGATGATACATCTGATAGGAGGATACATCACACAGGATGATACATCTGATAGGAGGATACATCACACAGGATGATACATCACATAGGAGGATACATCTGACAGGAGGATACATCACACAGGAGGATACATCTGATAGGAGGATACATCACACAGGATGATACATCTGATAGGAGGATACATCACATAGGAGGATACATCACATAGGAGGATACATCTGACAGGAGGATACATCACACAGGAGGATACATCTGATAGGAGGATACATCACACGGGATGATACATCTGATAGGAGGATACATCACACAGGAGGATACATCTGATAGGAGGATACATCACACAGGAGGATACATCTGATAGGAGGATACATCACACAGGATGATACATCTGATAGGAGGATACATACCACAGGATGATACATCTGACAGGAGGATACATCACATAGGAGGATACATCTAATAGGAGGATACATCACATAGAAGGATACATCTGATAGGAGGATACATCACATAGGAGGATACATCTGACAGGAGGATACATCTGATAGGAGGATACATCTGACAGGAGGATACATCACATAGGAGGATACATCTGACAGAAGGATACATCACATAGGAGGATACATATGACAGGAGGATACATCACATAGGAGGATACATCACATAGGAGGATACATCTGACAGGAGGATACATCACATAGGAGGATACATCACATAGGAGGATACATCTGACAGGAGGATACATCACATAGGAGGATACATCACATAGGAGGATACATCACATAGGAGGATACATATGACAGGAGGATACATCACATAGGAGGATACATATGACAGGAGGATACATCACATAGGAGGATACATCTGACAGGAGGATACATCACATAGGAGGATACATCTGACAGGAGGATACATCTGATAGGAGGATACATCTGATAGGAGGATACATCACATAGGAGGATACATCACATAGGAGGATACATCACATAGGAGGATACATCTGACAGGAGGATACATCACATAGGAGGATACATCTGATAGGAGGATATATCACATAGGAGGATACATCTGACAGGAGGATACATCACATAGGAGGATATATCACATAGGAGGATACATCACATAGGAGGATACATCTGATAGGAGGATACATCACATAGGAGGATACATCACATAGGAGGATACATCTGATAGGAGGATATATCACATAGGAGGATACATCACATAGGAGGATACATCTGACAGGAGGATACATCACATAGGAGGATACATCTGACAGGAGGATACATCTGATAGGAGGATACATCTGATAGGAGGATACATCACATAGGAGGATACATCTGATAGGAGGATACATCACATAGGAGGATACATCACATAGGAGGATACATCACATAGGAGGATACATCTGACAGGAGGATACATCACATAGGAGGATACATCTGATAGGAGGATATATCACATAGGAGGATACATCACATAGGAGGATACATCACATAGGAGGATACATCTGACAGGAGGATACATCTGATAGGAGGATATATCACATAGGAGGATACATCACATAGGAGGATACATCACATAGGAGGATACATCACATAGGAGGATACATCTGATAGGAGGATACATCACATAGGAGGATACATCTGATAGGAGGATATATCACATAGGAGGATACTTCACATAGGAGGATACATCTGACAGGAGGATACATCTGACAGGAGGATACATCACATAGGAGGATACATCTGACAGGAGGATACATCTGATAGGAGGATACATCTGATAGGAGGATACATCACATAGGAGGATACATCTGACAGGAGGATACATCTGATAGGAGGATACATCACATAGGAGGATACATCACATAGGAGGATACATCACATAGGAGGATACATCTGACAGGAGGATACATCACATAGGAGGATACATCACATAGGAGGATACATCACATAGGAGGATACATCACACAGGATGATACATCTGATAGGAGGATACATCACATAGGAGGATACATCTGATAGGAGGATACATCTGATAGGAGGATATATCACATAGGAGGATACATCACATAGGAGGATACATCTGACAGGATGCAGCCACTGTTCCGCTGACAATTTCCCTGGCTCATTATTCCAATTGAAGTTGATGGAGACAGCTGCTGCTGACAGGCCCCCATGGCTCATATATGGGACGATCCAGCAGGAGTATGCTGAAATGTGCGCTGTGTATGGCTAGTATAAGAAGCACATGTGTACGGACAGAACAGGGTGCTGGCCAGAAAGAGGCCATTTAAACCTGAACATGAAACGTGAATGAGTGGGGGGTGTTTCCTGCCTTCCATTGGGATTTGTAGACCCACGTGTCGGAGAACCGCCATTGATGGCAATGAAAGGAGAATTACAGATGAATGAACATGGCGTATGAAAACTCCCATAGTGAGTGAAACGCTGCCAGAATTCAGGTAGCATTGCAACCGCAAGAAAAGCAGAGCTTCAACAATGTATTTGTTTCAGGTACACCCCATTTTCAGGCACCAGAGCCAGGATGTATTAATGAGCTCACAGCTAAAGACTGTGTTAGCAGATTTTCCTGACATCGCCCATGAAATTCTTACATCGGGGCATTTGCGCTGTGTCTCGAACACGCTGAGCTGTGAAAATGATATTAATGACCTCGCGCACGTGCCTGACCGCCTGCGGTAGGCGCTGCGAGGGATGAACGGCGATGCAGAAATTGTGGATTCAGCAGATCTGACCCTGGAAGAGTATGGGGAGAGACACGATGTCCCTTGAGGAGCCTGTCAGGGCCGGGGAGTGTGACAAGCCTCCTCTCTTAATCTATTGTGCCCTTGAACTTGGTGCTGAGTCCCCACAATGTGCCAACCTCCGGGGTCACCGCCAACGTCAGCCTGCCTTCCATTCTCTGCGAGCGGCTCCGAGCCAATTCCGAGTCCTGCTGTATCAGCACTAGAGGGGCCATGAACCCTGCAATCTTCAGATACAACAAGACGGAGACCAGGAGCGCCGCGCCGCGCAGGGCGCCTTATCTGCAGATGTCACCGTACATTAACTCATGCAGATCCCACCTGCTGAGAATTCTGCGGGCAGCGCCTAATCTCACCGCCACACAGACAAATTAACATCTTCATGTGATGTACCGCCTGTCTTTAGAAGTCGGGAAAATCATTGTTCCTTTGTTTGCCATCCCCTGACTGGTGTGCCGGAGAAATCTCACCTACAATTTTATGTCGTCTGACACTGAAAATTATAACATGGAAGTAAAAGACCAGGAAATGTCAAAGAAAATAAACAAAAACAGAACAACAGAACGTAAACATTTTTAGTTTTCCTCCATTGAAATAAACATTCCTCCCAGGTTTCAACTGTTTAGCTGCTTGGTTGGCTGGGCCACAAAGATGTCACTCTGGTACCTGTTGGCCAGAGAGATGCTGCCATCTTCTCCTGGTCTGCCTTCTGGGTTCCAACTCTTTGGCTCCTTGGTTGGCTGGGTCGCAATGACTTCACTCCTACACCTATCAGTCAAGGGCACTGCCACCTTCATCTGGTCTTCCTTCCAGGTTCCAACTCTTTGGCTGCTTCATTGGCTAGGCTGTGATGATGTCACTCTGGCACCTGTCGGTCAGAGACGCTGCCATCTTCTTGTGAAATTCCTCTCAGGTTCCAACTCTTTGGCTGCTTGGTCGGCTGGGCCTACGATGATGTCACTCTGGCACCTATTGGTCACAGATGCTGCTATCTTCTCCAAGTCAGCCTCCTGGGTTCCAACTCTTTGGCTGCTTGGTTGGCTGGGCAGAGATGATGTCATTCCCACACCTATCAGTCACAGGTGCTGCCATTGTCTCCTAGTCTTCCTTCCAGGTTCCAACTGTTTGGCTGCTTGGTTGGCTGGGCAGAGATGATGTCATTCCCACACCTATCAGTCATAGGTGCTGCCATTGTCTCCTAGTCTTCCTTCCAGGTTCCAACTCTTTGGCTGCTTGGTTGGCCGGGCTGTGATGAAGTCACTCCGGCAAATGCACATGGAAGTCACCTCGTCATGGTACAGAGTCGTGCCCTAAAAGGTGTGCAACAAATGCTGACAGGCAGGAGGAACGGTTTATGACCAATCAGGCCTGTTCTGTCATTAAAATCCTACCTGTCAACAATTTTTTTATTTTAAGTTTAATCCCACTTTAAACTTTGAGGGCAACACGGTACAACACTACTACTAAAAGTAAGGTAAGGATTCCAAGAATTATTCCCAATCAGCTTTATAAATAACTGAAACAATTCTAATCATTATTTCTGATGCTAAAACATCAATATCATCATTTTATTAATACGGCCTCAAATGCCTTAAAACAGGACCAGGATGTCCAATGGATCTATCTACAGATATGACTCTTACCAGGCAAGATGGTGCAGAGCCCTTACAGCTTTATTAGAAAACAGAGAGACAGGAAATGACATCATAACCATGTAGTTTCATTTGGGAAGAACATTACATCAATAAAGCATTAATCATACAACACCGCCTAGTGGCAGAAATAGTAATAACAGTATACTATCTGAAAGAGGTAGTTGCACCTATGTCTGTAAAAACAGCATGCTAACAATATCACCACTAGTTACACCAGCCACAAATAGACTGATTCAGCCACCCAATGTCCTTCTGAGAAGCATATTGCCTGGTCTGAAGGAATTGGAGTCATTAATTTCTGACAGATATGCATTCAACATACAGGGGATAGGAGAAGGGATCACACAAAACCACAAAGACATGCCAATGCATGTACACCCCATCGTACACTCCATCGTGGCCATTCTTTGTTCAAGGGAACATTTTTAGGATTCAGATTCATTTAGCATATGTCAAGGTCCTACCTTTTCCCTGAGGTTATGTTACTCCATGTGCTGGCATCCATCTTGGATTTCTGCTGAGCATGGTGGGAATCTTTTATGCCTTCAGGTCTCTGAGGTCCATCCCCCAGAGGGGTGTGGCTGAGTACATATAAGCCTGTGATCCGCACATGCTCTTTACACTTGTGTCTTTGTCTTGCTACAGCTCTGTGTATACGCTCGTGACTCTTCTGGTATCTGACTCGGCTTGTGACTAAGACCATTCTCTGTGTTTTCCTTCGATCTGAATTCTGTTGCTGAACCCGGCCCGTGACCTGTGATTCTCTGTCTACTGTTCTGTACCATTTTGTCCCGTTGTTGTCGACCCGGCCTGCCTGACTATGCTATTGTCATTCTCACCAGCTACACGCCATTGGCGGCGGCCATTACTGCAGCCGGGGTGTCTCGGGGGCCGCGACCTGGTTCCGGGCTGCGTCAAGTCCATCCCCACCATCAGGGGCCCTGGTGAAGGGCAGCCTGGGACTTAGACTCCGCGCCCTGAGGGACTTCGGTCTGTTGGTGGTGGTTGTCGTCAGCCAATGCGTTACTATGCCACTAGGCCTACCTGTCCGTTCCACAGCCCTGCCCTGACAGCATACCAAGGTGATCCATTAAATGTGACTTTACAATACCAGATCAGAAAATAAACCTTTATTGCCTTTTTTTAATGTTCTCTGACTGGAGGGTATTATGTTGAGTTTGGGATTTGGGAATTAGAACTTGGCCTGAAAAGAGAATTCTGAGAGCAGCGTGAATGATGGACCTCTCACCTGTTGAGGTAGACCCTCTTCTCGGTCAGCTGTCCTGAGCCGTGGACCGGATCTTCATACGGCTCATTCTGGACCACCTCCACTCCCTCGCCCCGGTCACTCTGCTCATGACTGTGCTTGCTGATCATGTACAGCTGCCCGATTCTGTACTGCAAATAGAAAGATGGAAATTACCAGAACATCCTGGAGACAATTGGGACTCTATAATAATGAAACAAAATGAAATATAATATTAACAAGTGAAATGTTCACTCTGTTGTATCTGACGTTGGGATTTAATAAAAACCCGTAATTAATGATTCCGATCTCTTTTAGAGTGAATGCATCACTGCACACAATAGGGTTGATTTACTAAAGTAATAAAGAATGTTAGATCCATCAAAGCAAAATGTTAGCATTTCAGAAATCATCTGCATGCCAAGATGAGGACGTCTGATATTCGGCTGATATTCGGCAATGCTCATCATGCTGTTAACCCCTAAACCCCTGACTGCTGCAAGCCATCACATATATCAAACAGTACACTGCCAGCCTGTAGTCTTCTCCTGGTGTGTTTGTTATCTGTACATGAGGATGGACGTATGGACATTATATCAGACCTTCCAACCACACCACTGTGGCTGGTGTGATCTGAGAACTAAAGGGGGGCTAATCTGAGCAATGAAGGGGAAGGGGTCATGTGAGTCTAAAGGGGGTGGGGGCTATTTAGGGTCTGCAGGGGGCTAATCTGAGGTCTGAAGTGGGCTAATCTGAGGAGGTAATTTGCGGATGGGGGGGGGGCTGTTCTGTGGTCTGAAATAAGGCTAATATGAGGTCTAAAGGGGTGGATCAGGGGTCCATAGAAGGGCTTTTCTGAGGTCTGATAGGAGTTTATCTGAAGGTGGGGCTGATCTGAGGTCTGAGGGGGGGCTATTCTTAGGAGATAATTTGTCATAGCGGGACTGATCTGAAGACTGAGGAAGTTGTTTGTGGAAGAGCTGATCTGAGGTCTAAAGGGAAACTGATCTGAGGTCTAAAAGAAAACTGATCTAAGACGTGAAGGGGAGGGGCTAATTTGGGGTTTAAAAGTGGTCAAGTTTGAAAGGTTAATATGTACAAGGAGTTAGATCTGAGGTCCGAATGGAGGCTAGTCCGCAGGGGTAAATTGAAAAATGGGGGCTGATATGAAGTCGGAAGAGGTAATTTGTGAAAGGGGAGACTGATAAGAGGTCTGAGGTGGAAATTTGTATAAGGGGGGCTGATCTAAGGTCAGAAAAGATCATTTGTGGAAGGGGGGCTGATCTGAGGTCAGAAGAGATCATTTGTGTAAGGGGGGCTGATCTGAGGTCAGAAGAGATCATTTGTATAAGGGGGACTGATCTGAGGTCAGAAGAGATCATTTGTGGAAGGGGGGCTGATCTGAGGTCAGAAGAGGTAATTTGTGTAAGGGGGGCTGATCTGAGGTCAGAAGAGATGATTTGTGGAAGGGGGGCTGATCTGAGGTCAGAAGAGATCATTTGTATAAGGGGGACTGATCTGAGGTCAGAAGAGATCATTTGTGGAAGGGGGGCTGATCTGAGGTCAGAAGAGGTAATTTGTGTAAGGGGGATTGATCTGCAGTCTAAAGGAGAGCTAATCTGAAGTCTAAAGGGAGGCTAATCTGAAGTCTAAAGGGAGGCTAATCTGAGGTCTAAATTGGAGCTAATCTGAGGTCTAAAGGGAGGCTAATCTGAGGTCTAAAGGAGAGCTAATCTGAGGTCTAAAGGGAGGCAGATCTGAGGTCTAAAGGAGAGCTAATCTGAGCTCTAAAGGGAGGCAGATCTGAGGTCTAAAGGGAGGCTAATCTGAGGTCTAAAGGGAGGCAGATCTGAGGTCTAAAGGGAGGCTAATCTGAAGTCTAAAGGGAGGCTAATCTGAGGTCTAAAGGGAGGCTAATCTGAAGTCTAAAGGGAGGCTAATCTGAGGTCTAAAGAGAGTCTAATTTGGGGTCAATAGGGGGTGTAGTCTGAAGGAGTATTTTGAGAAAACCGGGGGTGATCTGAAGTCTGAAGAGGTGGAAAAAGGGGGTAAACTGAGGTCTGGAGGGGGTCAAGTCTGAAGGCATAGTATGTGAAAGGGGGCTTCTCGAAGGTCTAAAGGAGGAGTTGATGTGAAGGTCCTTTAAGAAAGGGGGATGAGAAGTCTGATGAAGTGGTTTGTGGAAGGGGGCTCACCCTGCAATGTATATGGTATGTCACATTTTCCTGATCACTGTGCCATACATTACATACTCCTGACCAAAGTCTTGCCTCCGCAGTACCTGTTTGCTAAATTGCCCCCGAAGCGGTTTAATGACTATTATAGGGTAAGCATATGTAATGGGGCGCAGTAAGGCTTTCGCTTTGTGGGTACAAGGACAGCAGACAACATTTGCAGCGCTGCCCATTTTTCATAGCGCCGTACCGCCACTACGAAGCAACACCCGACTCCTATTTATAAAGACCAGAAAATAAATGGCGTTTAATGTATAGCGGTTATGGCCACATTTTAGGACATGAGAAATGAAGAGAGACGAAGGAAAAGCAGAGAGAATGATGGAAAAGGTAAAAGGCGCACAGCCACGTTCAGCAGAGTCAGTCCGCCGCTCTAATGGTCGGGTCGTGCCCAGTATAGGGAGATGTATATTATCAACAACAAAGCCGACAGAACGCCAGCGGGAACCGGCGACACATTTGGATTACTGAAATATTGTTACCTTTGTTGAAGTGCGGGGAAATGAGATCACCAACTGCCCACAGCAGCTTCATACAACTGCAGGAAGTGACATTTCCCATGAGAAATGGCATTTAACCGCTTTCATAAATAGGCCCCTTGTTATACTTCCCATCCATCCGCATCGTTCGGAGTATTCCGCATAAACTGACATTCTATATTAGGGGATGGATGGAGGGTGAACTGGCAGAGGAAACATTCTGCTCCCCCCCCAACCCCGCCATATATGAGGATACCTCCGAGGAGTCTCTGCAGACGGTCGGGGTTAATACAGCAGCATGCTCAACTGGTCTGTCACTAATGACATGCTAATTACCTCTGGGATCACGGTATATTAATACACGCTCACAGGATGCAGCGTGACAGACAACATATATACCATGAATAATGTGTGCAAGGCATTCACCCTTCACAGGCAGCACTGTGGAACTACATGTCCCAGCATCTCCTTCACACTGAGGGAAGCCTATGGCAGTAAACCAACTGTGGCCCTCCAGCTGTTTGTGGAACTTTTAGTCCCATCAGGCATTGCAAGACTGACAGTTACAAGCATGGCTCCCAGAGGCATGATGGGAAGATTGACAGTTACGGCAGAGGGGATTTGTAGTCCAACAACAGCCGGAGGGCCACAGCTTGCCCATCCCTGCTGGAGAACTACAAATCTGAGCCGGCTTTCATGAAAAAAACAAAACAAAAAATAAAGGTGGTGAACTACAAGTCCCAGCATGCTTTGTCCTTGCTGCTGTGAGCCCAAAATTATATGCATTATTTTCCAATGGTTTGACAACTGGCAATATATTCTAACAGGTAGAAAAGGCATTCTGCTACTTGTAGTCCCACAATGGCTGCTGCAAACACTCATACTGAGATCAATGTGAGTTTGGGCTGATTTCTCTAGAAAACAGCTGAAATTCTGTCAGCTGCCAGCTCAACAAAATTCAATGTAAAAATTGTCTGAGCCTGGTAGAAAATTGCTGGCTGGACAGTGACTGCATCCAATCAGATCCTACCAGATGCAGTTGCTGCTCGGCTGTGTCATTGCAGGCGCTGGAAATAGACTGAAATGGGTTCCATCAATCTAGGCACAATGATAGGATTCTGATAGCTGATCACAGACAGGAGGATCTCGTGAGGCTGCCTGCTCAATGCTTCCCTTAACAATGATTGTGTGAGGTCACTAATTTGATGCGCCATTTGCTTTACCCAAATTACACGTTTAATCAGCAGAACGAGAGAGAGAGAGAAAAGAGATGAGATCTGACTGCTGGGAGAAGAGAATGCATCACCAAATAACCACTGCTGTACTACCAGAGAGGCATACCATCCAATGTCATCGTCCCAGGAGCCCCAGGTGTTAGGGTGTCATTCTTCTAGACCCCAAGTGTCAGTGTGTCATTGTTCTGGGATCCCCATATGTCAGTGTGTCATTGTTCTGGACCCCCAAGTGTCAGGGTGTCATTGTTCTGGGATCCCCATATGTCAGTGTGTCATTGTTCTGGACCCCCAAGTGTCAGGGTGTCATTGTTCTGGGATCCCCATATGTCAGTGTGTCATTGTTCTGGACCCCCAAGTGTCAGGGTGTCATTGTTCTGGGATCCCCATATGTCAGGGTGTCACCAAATGTCAGGGTGTCATTGTTCTGGACCCCCAAGTGTTAGGGTGTCATCATCCCAGGACCCCCAAGTATCAGGTGTCATTCTTCTAGACCCCCAAGTGTCAGGGCGTCATTGTTCTGGGATCCCCATGTGTAAGTGTGTCATTGTTCTGGACCCCCAAGTGTCAGGATGTCATTGTTCTGGGATCCCCATATGTCAGGGTGTCACCAAATGTCAGGGTGTCATTGTTCTGGGATCCCCATATGTAAGTGTGTCATTGTTCTGGACCCCCAAGTGTCAGGATGTCATTGTTCTGGGATCCCCATATGTCAGGATGTCATTGTTCTGGGATCCCCATATGTCAGGGTGTCATTGCTCTGGGCCACTGAGTATCATTGTTCTGGGATCCCCATATGTAAGTGTGTCATTGTTCTGGACCCCCAAGTGTCAGGGTGTCATTGTTCTGGGATCCCAAGTGTCAGGGTGTCATTGTTCTGGACCCCCAAGTGTCAGTGTGTCATTGTTGTGGACCCTCAGGTGTTAGGGTGTCATTGTTCTGGACCCTCAAGTGTCAGTGTGTCATTGTTCTGGACCCCCAAGTGTCTTTGTGTCATTGTTCTGGTTCCCAAAATGTCAGTGTGTCATAGTTCTGGACCCCCAAGTGCCAAGGTGTCATTGTTCTGGACCCCCAAGTGTCAGTGTGTCATTGTTCTGGACCCCCAAGTGTCAGTGTGTCATTGTTCTGGACCCCCAAGTGTCAGTGTGTCATTGTTCTGGACCCTCAAGTGTTAGGGTGTCATTGTTCTGGTTCCCAAAATGTCAGTGTGTCGGATCAGGCAATCTTGTGACTAATAAACACATTCTGACCCCCCAGCTGATTCCAAACATGAAATCATTTTCTATCAGTAGCCTCAGCACAAACTCCATAAATTGCCCTCCACCTGATCCGCTCGGACACCACAGATGTAACATCCAGTGACGTCCTCCCCGGGGCACCTCCTCACTGAGCAGCTGACTGGCAGTTCTTGTATTGAGATAATAAGCGGAGGTGTCAGAGTGCGCGGAGCGATGGTCGCATTACATCCCAACAATGGGCCTGCAGGAGGACAGCTCTGCACCATTATCATGCCCCATCTTCTGGGTGAAACACAAATACCTCCACTAATGGGGCTGAAATAGGAATTTGGATGTCAAAGTGGAATGTGGTACAAAAAATGGTGAAATCAGCCATTTTTACACTACACAAGTCTTCCAATTCCATGCATTTCAACTGTGAATCTGCTGGGCCACGGCTTGAAAGGAGACGTATGGGCTTAAAAGAAAACATACAGTTGCAAGAAAAAGTATGTGAACCCCTTGGGACTACTTGGAGTTTTGCATGAATTGGGCATAAAATGTGCTCTGAACATCATCTAAGTCACAACAATAGAAGAACACAGTCTGCTGAACATAATACTACACAAATATTAGATGTTGCCATGGTTTAATTGCACATAACATGTAAATATTCACAGTGCAGGGAGGAAAAAGTATGTGAACCTTTGGACTTAATAACTGGTTGACCCTCCTTTGGCAGCAATAACCTCAACCAAACGTTTCCTGTAGTTGCAGATCAGACCTGCACAACGATCTGGAGTCATTTTGGACCACTCCTCTTCACAAAACTGTTTCTGTGTAGCAATATTCTTGGGATGTCTGGTGTGAATCGCTCTCTTAAGGTCATGCCACAGCATTTCAATCGGGTTGAGGTCAGGACTCTGACTGGGCCACTCCAGAAGGCGTATTCTGTGCTGTTGCAGCCATTGTTTTGTTGAATTACTTGTATGCTTTGGGTCATTGTCCTGTTGCATCACTCATCCTCTGCAGAGCTTCAGTTGGCAGACAGATGGACATACATTTTCCTGCAAAATGTCTTGATAAACTCTGGAATTCATTTTCCCATCAATGACAACAATCCGTCCAGGCCCTGAGGCAGCAAAGCAGCCCCAAACCATGATGCTCCCTCCGCCATGTTTCACAGTGGGGATGAGGTTTTGATGTTGGTGTGCTGTGCCTTTTTTTCTCCACACGTAGTGTTGTGTGTTCTTCCCAAACAACTCAATCTTGGTTTCATCTGTCCACAGTATATTTTGCCAGTAGTGCTGTGGAACATCCAGGTGCTCTTTTGCAAACTTCAAACGTGCTGCAATATTCTTTTTGGATAGCAATGGCTTCCTCCGTGGTGTCCTCCCATGTACTCCATTCTTGTTTAATGTTTTCCTTATTGTAGATGTGTCAACAAAAATGTTAGCATTTGCCAGAGATTTCTGTAGGTCTTTAGCTGACACTCTGGGATTCTTCTTTACCTCATGCAGCAGTCTGCGCTGTGCTCTTGCAGTCATTTTTACAGGACGACCACGCCTAGGGAGAGTAGCAACAGTGCTAAACTTTCTCCATTTGTAGACAGTCTGTCTTACCGTGGACACATGAACATCAAGGCTTTTGGAGATACTTTTGTAACCCTTTCCAGCTTCATGCAAGTCAACAATTCTTGATCGTAGGTCTTCTGAGAGCTCTTTTCTGCGAGGCATGGTTCACATCAGACAGTGCTTCTTGAAACCAGTAAACCCAAAACAGGTGTGTGTTTTTTAAGGGCAGGACAGCTGTCAGCAACACATCCAATATCATCACACTGATTGGAGTCAAGGTTGGCTCACTCCTGGCTCCAATTAGCTCTGGGAGATGTCATTAAGCTAGGGCCTCGCATACTTTTTCCTCCCTGCACTGTGAATGTTTACATGTTATGTGCAATTAAACCATGGCAACATCTAATGTTTGTGTAGTATTATGTTCAGCAAACTGTGTTCTTCTATTGTTGTGACTTAGATGACGTTCAGAGCACATTTTATGCCCAATTCATGCAAAACTCCACGTAATCCCAAGGGGTTCACATACTTTTTCTTGCAACTGTAGGTACTCACCTCCATGCTGCCCCATCAGTGTAATGCTGCAGCTGCCCATGTCGGTTGTAAGACCGAGGACTGAGCATCACATGACCTCTGATCGCTCATTTCTCGGTCAGTTCCGAGTGGAGAGCAGTGACTGTCTGTCACAGCTCTCTGCTTCACCTCTCTAGTGTTCCCAGGAGTTCTGGGCAGGAGAGGGGGCGGGCACGGCTGGCTTTCTTTCTCAGCTGGATCAGGGGTTGATCCCGACAATTTCGTCTGGATTCGTCCAGAGCCTGGAGCTGTTCTGCTTCTTCAGCTGATGGCAGGCAATAGCAGTAGCTGGGTCACAGAAGGACAAAAGGAACCGTACTCGAAGTATGGCCAGGACATCAAGTAGCACATAAGGGACAGAGATGACAATATCTGGTCTGCACGAGGAGCTTGGGTATCATCAGATGTGACCCAAAGGGCACAAAATGGCAGACTATGCAAGGCTAAGAACTGTCTCTGAGGAAGAGGGGACCTCCCTCGAAACGTGTCAGCCATTTTGAGTGTCTTCCTGTGGTTGGGACCAGGTCATGCAGAACACTGTGGATACTGAGGTGCTTGAGATGTAATGCTGTTTGTGGATATACATCTGATTTATCACTACAATAAAAAGTCATGTGCAAGGCTGGTGCACCCTCTGTTCTTGTTTTTTGGTGCGTCTTCTGGGTTTCCCCATCCTTCAGGAATGTAGAAAGGTTTTCCCAATATTGGAGTAGCTGAAGATCTGTGGTCCATTATTGCTGGAGAATTTCTCTTGAGCGTAGGAGGTTGGGGGTTTTTTGGTTCACATGGCTCAGCAGTCAGTGTTCCCAGAACACCTGTTTTCTGATTGGTCCAGAAGAGATGTTTAGCAGTGGTGCGGTCTGGTACATTAGAAGGATTTCGAGATGAATATTCAAGGACTTGACCAGAACTTTCTCTCGCTCTCTGTATTCCAAACTTCATTACAACCTCTGATTTTTGTGTCAGTAAGGCTCTCCATAATGCCGAGTATCCTGCATTGCAGCCTTTATTCCGGCTCTCCATTTCCTTCCCCATATATATATATATAAATTCTCTCAGTCTGGAAGGGACCAATTACTGGATTCTGCCATACAGCGGAGTGATGGGGCTCCTGGGACAAAACATTTTTGGCTTTATTTCAGCCGTATGTAATGTTAATGCACCTTGTCGTAGTTCTGAATGGATTACAGCTCAGAGGAGGCAGACGGTGGCGGCGAGTTTTGTTGTGCTTGCTAACGGCCCCCCAGATTCCAGCTATTGTCTTACAGGCCGGCTTCAATCCAACAGGAACAATCTCCATTCAGATTCACTAAAGACACAATCTGCTCGGTAGCTGCAATTTACATGGCACCCATTAGTGAATCTGCCTCCTCCATTCACAGAACCCCTGTGGTTGTCAGTCCCCAGTCTGAAATCTGTGCTCCGTGGTTCCCAGCCACGCCCTCCCTACACTTCGCAGAGATGGTCTACTACCCCAACACAGCAGCATTTCCGGATCTTCTTACTCTGCATAGTAAGAGCTCATTTACACTCCCCCACTCAGTAGTAAGCCCCAGCTCTGCTGATCCCCCACTCAGTAGTAAGCCCCAGCTCTGCTGATCCCCCACTCAGTAGTAACCCCCAGCTCTGCTGATCCCCCACTCAGTAGTAACCCCCAGCTCTGCTGATCCTCCACTCAGTAGTAAGCCCCAGCTCTGCTGATCCCCCACTCAGTAGTAACCCCCAGCTCTGCTGATCCCCCACTCAGTAGTAACCCCCAGCTCTGCTGATCCCCCACTCAGTAGTAACCCCCAGCTCTGCTGATCCCCCACTCAGTAGTAAGCCCCAGCTCTGCTGATCCTCCACTCAGTAGTAACCCCCAGCTCTGATGAGCCCCCACTCAGTAGTAACTCCCAGCTCTGCTGATCCCCCACTCAGTAGTAAGCCCCAGCTCTGCTGATCCCCAACTTGGTAGTAACCCCAGCTCTGCTGATTCTCTGGTTTGCTGGTCCTCCTCTCTCTCTGGTCCTGCTCACCTCCCGCTATATTGCTCCCACGCTGCACACCACGTGTGACATGGCCAGTTTCTCCTGCTACAGTCTTTGATCCCCGCTCACCTTCCACTATATTGCTCCCATGCTGTACACCATGTGTGACATTGCTAGTTTCTCCTGCTCCAGTGCCCCAGCTCTGTTGATCCTCTGCTGCTCAGTTCTCTCTCTCTGGTCCCCCCTCACTTCCACTATAGCATTGCCATGTTGCTCACTACCTGTGCCGTCTGCTAGTTGCTCTGCTCCAGACCCCGCTCACCTTCCTGCTTCTCCATGCTACACCCCAGATGTAACATCTGCATCACACACTCCCAGAATATATATACATGAACCAGAAGTGACTGCAGATGATGTATTTCCGGTTTACTTGTTGGTTTCCCAGTGCACCCTGGAATATCTCCAAAACAAAGCCAACTCTGAATAAAAGCCTCTCAAAAGCTGAAAGGATCTATTGTGAGAGGAGGAGATGCAAGAGGTGGAATCAGTACAGGAATCACAGCGTGCAGGTAGCAAGATACAATGGGATATGTAGTCCTTGGAAATGGAGAAGCTGCAAAGCATGCTGGGAATCCAGGAAGACTTGGAAGGAAAGAAGAGGATGAGTATCTGGAGGGGGAGACAGTACCAGAATCAGCAAGGTACCATGGGATATGTAGTCCTTAGAAAAGGAGTTGAAGTTTCAAAGATGCTGTGAATCCAGGAAGCTGTGGAAGGAGAGGAGGAGCTTCAGGAGGTGGAGTCAGGACAGGAATCAGCAAGGTACCATGGGATAGGTAGTCCTTAGAAATGGAGAAGCTGCAAAGCATGCTGGGAATCCAGGAAGTTGTGGAAGGAGTGGAGGAGCTTCAGGAGGTGGAGTCAGGACAGGAATCAGTAAGGTACCATGGGATATGTAGTCCTTAGAAAAGGAGGAGAAGTTGCAAACATGCTGGGAATCCAGGAAGCTGTGGAAGGAGTGGAGGAGCTTCAGGAGGTGGAGTCAGGACAGGAATCAGTAAGGTACCATGGGATATGTAGTCCTTAGAAAAGGAGGAGAAGTTGCAAACATGCTGGGAATCCAGGAAGTTGTGGAAGGAGTGGAGGAGCTTCAGGAGGTGGAGTCAGGACAGGAATCAGTAAGGTACCATGGGATATGTAGTCCTTAGAAAAGGAGGAGAAGTTGCAAACATGCTGGGAATCCAGGAAGCTGTGGAAGGAGTGGAGGAGCTTCAGGAGGTGGAGTCAGGACAGGAATCAGTAAGGTACCATGGGATATGTAGTCCTTAGAAAAGGAGGAGAAGTTGCAAACATGCTGGGAATCCAGGAAGCTGTGTAAAGAGACATCCAGCAGACAGGCAGCACTTACAACATGAAAGGAGATTTTTCAAGCCATCTTATATTGGACTGTCAGTGATAACTATTGTTTGTATTGATATTACAAAGCTAATATTATGCTGTGACCGGAGATCTCCTTTAATTTCTACAGATTTCCTATAATTCCTTTTTACCTTTTTGATTTAAACTACTCATACAGAAGGTGGACAATGGGAGTACTACTGAGAAAATGGAGGGAGAGCCTGATGTGGGTTCTGATAGTTTCATGTTTCAGCAGAAGAGAATGGAAGCTGTTCCGGCCAAGCTCCAGCATGTGTCAGGATGGCAATTCTTATTATTATATACTGATGGTGACGGTCAGTGTCCAAGCAGGAAAACCGGCTTCCCCAAGTCTGATTGTAGGGCCCTTTCACACAGATCGGTTTTTGACGCATTTTTGGGGTTTAAAAAGCAGAAGTATGAAGAATGTACCCCTTTAAATCCTATAGAACTCTGCACACTGCCGATGTGCTGCATTTTGAAAAGTCCTGCATGCTGCATCTTTGCTGCAGTTTTTTAAAAGCATCTTCCACTGCAAATTAAAAGCGCATCAAAAGCTGATCAGTGGGAAAGAGCCCTAAAATATGAAAACTGAACGCCCCTCCCCCTTCCCAGAGACAGATCACCTGCAAGAGTTATGGAAAATAAAGCTTTTACTAAAAAAAAATAATCTCAGCCCCGCCTTTGATGCTTCCTGGAGGCAGGGGGGGGGGGGGGGGTACTACCACGCCTCCCCGCTGCCTGCTGGGTTAGTAGGGTGAACAAATCCCCGGAGAGTTCACTGCATTGCAGGGGTAGAGCATTGTGGGATGTCCCAGGAGGCAGCATGGAAAGCACTCCATGTCACTGCAGCAGAGTATTCTCTCTCGCAGGACTCTGGGCCCCGATACTTCCCGTTACATTAAAGCTGAACATCCGGCAAACAGATGAAGTACATGTATGGTAGCAGTTTACCCTGCCACAGGATTTGTATACTGTCTATCCAGTCCTGGGATTTACACAGCTCTGCAAATCAGCACAGCCTGTCTAGCAAAAGAAGGAAGATGACTATTCTCTGCTGCAGTTTCACTTTCACTTACAGGTCCCCTGCCTACTCCCAGTCTGTGACTAGGAGGGTTCTCAACTAGGGTTCCTGAGCTGGGGCTGATTAACTTCCCATGTCATGGTGCCTGGAGTTCCAGGGCCACAGCCACTTGGCAGAGCCAGCAGCATCACACCAATCATGGTTTTAGCTGCCTGTAAGGGGGGCATTCTCCCTTCTGGCCACCAATAGAGGGCATGGTCCCACTGAGCACCAAGGAACTGTATTTTAGCAAAGGGATCCCCAAGACCTAAACATTCTATGTAAGGGTTCCCCTGGGGTAAAAAGGTTGACTAGACAGTGAAAGGAGAAGCAGCAGGATGATGAGCCCTTCTCTCTGTCAGTCTGCTCTTTCCTCCTATCAACATGCTCCCTGCAGTGCTGTACTTCTGATTGGCTCTCTGTGCTGCTTCTCCCTCCCCGTGTCTGAGCTCTGAATAAAAAAATTAAATCATGTATTAAATCAGAGGTCTCCAAACTTGCCAAACGAAGGACCAACTTACTGTCCAACAGCCTTGGAGGGGGCCGCACTGTGGACAGTGTGAGTAAACAATGCCCCACCATTAGTATTAGTAGGAGGAATAGTGCCCCATCATTGGTGTCAGTGGGAGGAATAGTGCCCCATCATTGGTGTCAGTGGGAGGAATAGTGCCCCATCATTGGTGTCAGTGGGAGGAATAGTGCCCCATCATTGGTATCAGAGGGAGAAATAGTGCCCCATCATTGGTGTCAGAGGGAGAAATAGTGCCCCATCATTGGTGTCAGTGGGAGGAATGGTGCCCCATCACTGGTGTCAGTGGGAGGCATAGTGCCCCATCATTGGTGTCAGTGGGAGGAATAGTGCCCCATCATTGGTGTCAGAGGGAGAAATAGTGCCCCATCATTGGTGTCAGTGGGAGGAATAGTGCCCCATCAATGGTGTCAGTGGGAGGAATAGTGCCCCATCATTGGTATCAGTGGGAGGAATAGTGCCCCATCATTGGTGTCAGAGGGAGAAATAGTGCCCCATCATTGGTGTCAGTGGGAGGAATAGTGCCCCACCATTGGTGTCAGTGGGAGGAATAGTGCCCCATCATTGGTATCAGTGGGAGGAATAGTGCCCCATCATTGGTGTCAGTGGGAGGAATAGTGCCTCATCATTGGTGTCAGTGGGAGGAATAGTGCCCCATCATTGGTATCAATGGGAGGAATAGTGCCCCACCATTGGTGTCAGTGGGAGGAATGGTGCCCCATCATTGGTGTCAGTGGGAGGAATAGTGCCCCACCATTGGTGTCAGTGGGAGGAATAGTGCCCCATGTTACGCCCACATCTAGTACCATGCTCCAGCTCCTGCCCCCTGCAACCCCCCCTTGACATTGGGCATGGGATCCTCTCCCCCACACCCGCTGTCACATTTCCATATCAGAGTCCTGTCAGCCACTGCAGCACACAGCTCATAGATCTCAATGGACTATGACCGCTGGTACAGAGGTGTAGACCTGACACCCAGGATATACTTGATTGAGTATGCAATGCTCTGCAGGCTCCTCTCCTGCAATTCTTACTTTTCTTTCCGGAAGGTGACTGTAGCCTGTGTGCCGTAGTAGACCTGGTACTGGGTGTCTTCCTACATGATGGAGTTCATATTTAACCACTACAGAGAGAGCCCCTCCGTACCGCCATCGGCGTTCTCCGCCTTCTCCATCCGCTCCTCGCCAGTATGAGGTGCCATATTTCTACCTTGGCACGGAACAGTCAGAGTATTGATCGCTCTTCTTCCTGCGCTGCGGAAATCTATGGGAATGCAGATGTTGGCTGACAGCGGAAGAAGGATGGGAATCCCCTGGGCTGAGTCAGCGGTATATCCCGCCATATATTACAGGACTGGCGGTACGGAACATTCGTGGAGGCGGAGAAGAAGGAAAAGGAGAGATTTACATACAGCGGTGAAATCATTCCACACCCAGGAACACGACACCCCGTCTTTCTGTCTATGTATGTGAACCTCCATTGAAAGTGACAGATCCCTCCGGATCAGGAATCGATGTAAACCCCGCCACTAAAGTCTCATAACACCTCCAACATCTTCATGTCGTTTCAAATTTATTTAATTAAAATAATCCCGGTGATCCTGCCATGAAAGTCCTTGTTCAGGCACTTCCTGTTATAGGGTGACAACACTCTGTCGCGGTCTCCACTATGTGCTCCTATGTTGTCACCCTGTCATGGGGGCTTCCAATAGAGACACAGATTACATAGACATGGTCTGCTGTTGTCACCATCAAGAAATGCCATGCAGCCATTGCTGGAGAGCATGTAGACAGGAAGCAGCTGCACAGAGGAGATCTGTAGATGAAAATCCGACCCCATAACAACTTTACTATGTTATTGCTTTTCCAAAATGCATTTTCTGAGTTTTTTTTTTTAATCTGCAGCTTCTGTGAAAATAGCTCCGCTTTCCCTTTCCTTGTGCAGGGTGACTGGTCTGGTCTCCGCCCCCTCCTGTAGTTTTCTGCAGGCAGCCTATAGTCGGTGGAGCCTACTGGGCCCAACCCAGAGCTCCGCTTTCCCTTTCCTTGTGCAAGGTGACTGGTCTGGTCTCCGCCTCCTCCTGTAGTTTTCTGCAGGCAGCCTGTAGTGGGTGGAGACTGCTAGGCCCCTCCCAGAGCTCTGTTTTCCCTTTCCTTGTGCAGGGTGACTGGTCTGGTCTCCGCCCCCTTCTGTTATTTTATACAGGCAGCCTGTAGTGGGTGGAGTCTGCTGGGCCCCTCCCACAGTTTTGCTTTCTCTCTCCTTGTGAAGGGTGACTGGTCTTGTCTCCGCTCCCTCCTGTAGATTTCTGAAAGAAGCCTGTAGTGGGTGGAGCTTTAAGGGCCCCTCCCACAGCTTTGCTTTCTCTCTCCTTGTGCAGGGTGACTGGTCTCGACTCTGCCCCCTCCTGTAGATTTCTGCAATAAGCCTGTAGTGGGTGGAGCCTGCTTGGCCCCTCCCACAACACAAGCTATGCACAGCACAGTGCTGATGTCACTGCTACGTTTACAAGGTAATAGCTGGGTCTGCAAAAACATTTGGCGCACACAAAGTGGATTTATATCCTTTGTGGCTATTGAAGAATAGATTGGAGAATGAAAGTTTTTGGGTCCAGAGTTCCTCTTCAAACTCCACGTATCACTTCTGGACGGACTGATCCTTTAAAGGCACAGAACACTTTGTGGATGAATGCAGCATCTGCAGCGTGTTTTGGTGTTATTACACGGATGTGTGTCTGCGGTCACCAGCATAACAATCTCATTAATGCAGAGTAGTTGGTGTCGCTCCTGCCGGGGCCGACGAGGCGAAAGTGAAGGGCAGGAATAAAAAGATACTTTAATTAACAAAGCTATTTACAGTACAAGTGAGGAGCGTCCCCTACAAGTGTCATTAGCAGTGCTGAGCGGTGCGGGGGACTCCGCTCTCCAGAGTCCGCTCTCCAGAGTCCGCTACAAATCAAACACAGCGTGATTGAGCCGTGCAGATGAAGAGGACCACGACTTCAGGGGAATGACTTTCAGATTAGACTCCTAATTACACATCTCAGTCGTGACTACCAACCTCCGACCACATACATCAAAGGACCGGAGTCTGTGTCCTTGTACTAGTCACTGCAGTCATGTCACTCCCTGTATATTACAACTGTAGTCTCTGCACCACAGGAGCTTACACTCTAATGCAGGCCAAAGATGGGGCGAAAATTGGATGGTTTTCACACCGTTAATGGGTTAATTGGTCGGCCGGCTTTTTTCTGGATTTTGGCACATTTTTTTAATCAGTAAACCTGGAAAAAAATTGGCCAATTTCGCCGATCGGCCGATTTTCGCGGCAATGATGGGCAAACTGGCTGATCTTTTTACCAATAAAAAAAAGAAGAAAACGAAGAAGAAGAAGGAAGATGAAGGAAGGAAGAAGGAAGAAGGAGGAGAAGGAGGAAGAAGGAAGAAGAAGAAGGAGGAAGAAGAATTATTATATTTGATATGAAAAAGTCTTGCGGTTGCAACAATGTATCTATTTGTATCCGAATAAAAACATTTGTATATGAAATGGATACAAATAGATACATTGTTGCAACCACAATACTTTTTCATGTCAAATATAATAGCGGAGCTCTCTGCAGGGACAGAAGTAATTAAATGCCGGTCGTAGATGGGACGAAAATCGGTCAATTTTTTTTACCGTTGGTGGTAACATCGGCCTATTGAACGACCGATTTTTGTTTTGTTTTTCTTAAAAACGGCCATTTTTTTACCCATCTATGGCCTGCATAAGTCTTGCTTAACATTGCTACGACCTGAAAGTCACGACTTTGCCAGGCAACTTCAGTACTACTCTGATGCGACTTTCAGGGAATGCTGGGTAATCTTCCTGTAATGTCAAATCCAAATCATATCAATATAGATGAGGATCCGACTTGGAGGCGACTTCCATTAAAGTCTATGGGCACAAGTCAGATAGAAGTCGCCTGGAATTAGCTCAGGAACCTTTTCTAAAGTCGGGGCAACTTCAGTCGTGCTCATTAAGATGACGGGAGACAATACAGCAACGGGAGACAATACAGCAACAATATAACGGGAGACAATACAGCAACGATACAAGAGGGTTAGGAGGGCCCTGATCCTGGGAGCTTACAATCTAAGAGGGAGGGGCTGGTGGTACAAAAGGTAATAACTGTGGGGGATGGATTGGTAGGAGAAATAGAGGATTCCGTTATTAGCTGAGGGTGGGATACGCTTCCCTGAAGAGATAGGTTTTCAGATATCGCCTAAAAGTGGGCAGAGTAGGTGATAGTCGGATAGATTGGGGTAGAGAGTTCCAGAGGATGGGGAGGCTCTGGAGAAGTCGAGCATGGGTGGAGACAAGGAAGCGAGAGAGCAGGAGGTCATGGGAGGAGCGGAGAGGACTGTTTGGATGATATTTGGAGACAAGATTGGTGATGTAATTGGGGGCGGAGTTATAATTGGTTTTCTATATTATTGTTAATGTTTTGAATGACTAACATGGGATTTCACAGGTCATGTGACTTGGGGGTCTCAGAAGTCGGATCCCAAGTCGTGGCAGTGTGAACCGAGCCTTAATATTTGAAACGCGTTGGCTCTCTGGCTGAATAAACCAACAATCCAAGCAATATGGTTGTGGGATGAATGTCGGCTATGAGGGACACCACTGGAACTAGGCTGTGCTGTGCTTCAACTTTCAATATGATACTCAAAATCCTTTGTGGTTTGTTCAGAATCCACCATGGAAATTGTGTTGTTTATACATTTGGTATACTTTGTTCAGAATCCACCATGGAAATTGTGTTGTTTATACATTTGTTATACTTTGTTCGGAATCCACCATGGAAATTGTGTTGTTTATACATTTGTTATACTTTGTTCGGAATCCATCGTGGAAATTGTGTTGTTTATATATTTGGTATACTTTGTTCGGAATCCACCATGGAAATTGTGTTGTTTATACATTTAGTATACTTTGTTCGGAATCCATCATGGAAATTGTGTTGTTTATACATTTGGTATACTTTGTTCGGAATCCACCATGGAAATTGTGTTGTTTATACATTTGGTATACTTTGTTCGGAATCCACCATGGAAATTGTGTTGTTTATACATTTGGTATACTTTGTTCGGAATCCATCATGGAAATTGTGTTGTTTATACATTTGGTATACTTTTTTCGGAATCCATCATGGAAATTGTGTTGTTTATACATTTAGTATACTTTGTTCGGAATCCATCATGGAAATTGTGTTGTTTATACATTTGGTATACTTTGTTTGGAATCCACCATGGAAATTGTGTTGTGTATACATTTGTTATACTTTGTTTGGAATCCACCATGGAAATTGTGTTGTTTATACATTTGGTATACTTTTTAATCTATACAAATAAATACAGATACTTTAAAGAAAAAATGTGTTAGTAGGTTGCCTCCAAAATGCCCTCAAGAGTACGATTATTTGACATTTATATATCTCTGACATCTATCGCAGGGAATAGTGATTGGAAGTGATCCCGCTGCTTCGAGGGGTCCTCATCCTGACATGTTATCTCAATTCTTCCTCTACAAGGACAGGCCAGCTTACCCCCCCCCCCCCCTGTGCCCTCCATGCATGGCTCCCGGGGGTCATCAGATGATCCGAATCTTCAACTTTCCATTGTGCTCAGGAGACGGAACCTTCTGTGAATTGCACTGACAATGGTAGATATTGTGTGTGTGTGCAAGGAGACGGGCGCAGAAATCACATTATGTACCAATGATGACCTCTCAATGTAATTCACTGACTATGACAAGTCCTGCTGTGTGTTCACAGACACTTCCCTGCGCAGGAAATACAGATGACAGCACATGATGAGGGCACATGATGACAGCACATGATGACGGCACATGACGATGGCACATGACGACATCCCAACCAATGGCCGCTACTCTGTACTCATCCCAACCAATGGCCACTACTCCGTACTCATCCCAACCAATGGCCACTACTCCGTACTCATCCCAACCAATGGCCACTACTCCGTACTCATCCCAACCAATGGCCACTACTGCGTACTCATCCCAACCAATGATCACTACTCCGTACTCACCCTAACCAATGGCCACTACTCCGTACTCACCCTAACCAATGGCCACTACTCCGTACTCATCCCAACCAATGGCCACTACTCCGTACTCATCCCAACCAATGGCCACTACTCCGTACTCATCCCAACCAATGGCCACTACTCCGTACTCATCCCAACCAAAGGCCACTACTGCGTACTCATCCCAACCAATGGCCACTCACGTACTCATCCCAACCAATGGCCACTATTCCGTACTCATCCCAACCAATGGCCACTACTCCATACTCACCCTAACCAACGGCCGCTACTCCGTACTCATCCCAACCAATGGCCGCTACTCCGTACTCATCCCAACCAATGGCCGCTACTCCGTACTCATCCCAACCAATGGCCGCTACTCCGTACTCATCCCAACCAATGGCCGCTACTCCGTACTCATCCCAACCAATGGCCGCTACTCCGTACTCATCCCAACCAATGGCCGCTACTCCGTACTCATCCCAATCAATGGCCGCTACTCCGTACTCACCCTAACCAATGGCCGCTACTCCGTACTCACCCTAACCAATGGCCGCTACTCCGTACTCATCCCAACCAATGGCCGCTACTCCGTACTCATCCCAACCAATGGCCGCTACTCCGTACTCATCCCAACCAATGGCCGCTACTCCGTACTCATCCCAACCAATGGCCACTACTCCGTACTCATCCCAACCAATGGCCACTACTCCATACTCATCCCAACCAATGGCCACTACTCCGTACTCATCCCAACTAAAGGCCACTACTCCGTACTCATCCCAACTAAAGGCCACTACTGCGTACTCATCCTGACCAATGGCCACTACTCCATACTCATCCCAACCAATGGCCACTACTCCGTACTCATCCCAACCAATGGCCACTACTCCATACTCACCCTAACCAATGGCCACTACTCCATACTCACCCTAACCAATGGCCACTACTCCATACTCACCCTAACCAATGGCCACTACTCCATACTCTTACTATTTGACCTCTGTGTGGCTTTTGATACTGTTGATCATCCCCTACTCCTTAAAAATCTCCACTCTCTTGGCTTCCGAGACTCTGCTCTCTCCTGGTTCTCCTACCTATCACAGTGCTCCTTCAGCGTTACCTATAACTCTGTCTCCTTCTCTACACTCCCTCTTTCTGTAGGGGTCCCTCAAGGTTCCGTCCTTGGACCCCTACTCTTCTCCATCTACACCTCCTCCCTTGGTCACTTGATAAACTCCCATGGCTTTAAGTACCATCTCTATGCTGATGACACACAAATCTATCCTCACCTCGCCCCTTCAGTCTCCTCCTCACCTCGCCCCTTCAGTCTCCTCTCGCATTACTAACCTACTAAGTGACATATCGGATTGGATGTCACTCCACTTCCTCAAACTCAATATTTCTAAAATGAAGCTCATACTATTCCCTCCAGCCCGTGCCCCCTCCCCTGACTTCTCCATCAGGATCAATAATACAACCATCAGTCTCTCCCCTCATGCCAGGGCACTAGGTGTAATCCTAGACTCCCATCTATCCTTTCAGCCCCAAATCCAATCACTGTCCAAATCTTGTAGACTTCACCTCCTGCAACATCTCCAAGATACGCCGTTCTTCACCACCGAAACCGCTATCTTTGATAGGTTATTTCCTTTTAGCTCTGTGAGCTTTCACATCCAGGGTGAGCCATTGAGTGCCATATATATATATATATTTGATTAAATACTTTGTATTGGATATATTAAAGTTGTTTGGTAATTGTATAATTTTTTTTGATATACCTTTAGACTGCCTCAGCAGTTGAAATCTCTTCAAAAAACTTTCCTGAAGAAGCCCGTGAGGGCAAAACATGTAGGGAGTAACTACAATTATATAATCAAGTTTGAATCTCAGTTCTACTCCTAATACTGAAATTGTTTTTATGTTTCTCTGTTTTTTCCTTTTTTTTCAGCTGGCCAATCAGAAACCAGCCTGAAGAATTGGGCACAAAGCCGCAAGCAGTTGAATGGCTGCTACAAGTCAGATCTCGGATGGTAGTGTCTGCTGATCCCTTGTCCTCCTTGTTACAGGAAGGCTGATATCAGGACAGGATTGAGCCGAGTGGAAAGTCTGACACTGGTAGCGTCTATGGGTACAATGTGTGCAGCCTCCCCTCACCCATCAATAATTCATGGAGATGATAGCGACAAGGGAAGACGAGATCTGTACTGAGGACACTGACAGGAGGGCTGTGAGGAAATAATGAGGACACAGGGGCCCCGGGGGGGACAGGTAGGATAGACGTGTGAGAGCCCCACTTACAAGACAGATGTTTCCTAAATGGCTGGAAGCAAATCTCTTCCCAACCAGAAGGAGAGAGAAAAACTGGAGGGGATACAGCCTGATAAATATTTACTGAGCGCAATCACCCACAGACGGGAGAGGACGCACTGCGGAAGGAATACTCTGCACAACACTGGCCAAGATTTCCTCTGTTGCGAAGTGAGGAGACAGCCAAAGAAGTGTAGAGAACACACATCCAATCCTGCCCATGGTGGGGGATCCATAGGGAACACACATCCAATCCTGCCCATGGTGGGGGATCCATACAGAACACACATCCAATCCTGCCCATGGTGGGGGATCCATACAGAACACACATCCAATCCTGCCCATGGTGGGGGATCCATAGTGAACACACATCCAATCCTGCCCATGGTGGGGGATCCATACAGAACACACATCCAATCCTGCCCATGGTGGGGGATCCATAGGCAACACACATCCAATCCTGCCCATGGTGGGGGATCCATAGTGAACACACATCCAATACTGCCCATGGTGGGGGATCCATAGTGAACACACATCCAATCCTGCCCATGGTGGGGGATCCATACAGAACACACATCCAATCCTGCCCATGGTGGGGGATCCATAGTGAACACACATCCAATCCTGCCCATGGTGGGGGATCCATAGTGAACACACATCCAATACTGCCCATGGTGGGGGATCCATAGTGAACACACATCCAATCCTGCCCATGGTGGGGGATCCATACAGAACACACATCCAATCCTGCCCATGGTGGGGGATCCATAGTGAACACACATCCAATCCTGCCCATGGTGGGGGATCCATAGTGAACACACATCCAGTCCTGGCCATGGTGGGGGATCCATAGTGAACACACACCCAATCCTGCCCATGGTGGGAGATCCATAGTGAACACACATCCAATCCTGCCCATGGTGGGAGATCCATAGTGAACACACATCCAGTCCTGGCCATGGTCGGGGATCCATAGTGAACACACATCCAATCCTGCCCATGGTGGGAGATCCATAGTGAACACACATCCAATCCTGCCATTGGCTCCCAGCACCGTCAATCAAAGCCAGTGAAGAGGGAACGGGGCCGAGTACTGCTGTCTGTGTCAATGGAAGCAGCGGGGATGGGAATAAGCACACACGAGTGCCTCCATGGGAAGGGGCTTCCAATGGGGGCACTGGACATATAGGAGGGACCAGGGGCCTTGGCGGTAGACCTAAGAAGAGGAGTTTCGCGGCAATTCCATTTCATAGAGCAGTAAGTATAGACATGTTTGTTATGTTTTTGAAAAAAACATTTTGCCTGTACACTTGCTTTAAGATACGACCATCTTGTAAATATTCTGGTTATTGCACCGTCATTTTCTGTCTTCTTTTCTATGTTCCCTCCCTCTTGTGTTGTACTTCTGCTTCCTTTTCACACTGTCTTTATTTGGTTGAATATGGCTGCTTGTCTCTAGGCCACAAGTAATTGCTCACATCCGGGAAAGCATTACCATGTTTTGACCTGCAAATACCATCCTTTCCTCATCTGCCAATCTTGTCTGCTGTAATTAAGCTGCACTCAATAAAGATCTTCATGGATGAGAAAAGGTGTTTGGTGAGTTCAGCTATCTGATAAAGACTGTCCTCGGTGATTGTATCTGCTTCTACAGGCCTGGCATGGAGGTCTCAGCAAGGGACACATCACTAAAACAGTTGGAGTCAGAATTTAAAGTCTATCTAGAATCTCTGAGAACAAATCTTACCCAAACTCAACTGCTCTATTCACCACATGGAGACAGGAGACGGCTGCACTGGCTGAGGCATCCACTCCTCACAGCAAATATCCACAATACAAGTAGACGGCAACTCGGAAAGCTTCTTAATGGAAATGTTTATTGGTTACATAAATACAGGATCCATAACTGACTTGACAAAGCCTTATTCACAGCATGCCGAAACGCGTCAGCTTTATGGATCCTGTATTTATGTAACCAATAAAGATCTCCATTAAGAAGCTTTCCGAGTTTCCGGCTACTTTATTGTGGATCTCTAAAGTCTATACTCTCCATGACTTTATCCTCTCCACAGACCCTAATGTTCACAGCTCTTCCCATACTCCTTCCTCTCCTCCTCTCTATCTACAGTCCCTACACTCCTCCACTTCCCATCTCTCCAAAGGCCAATCGCCACTCTCCCCATTTCACAATGCTCACATTCCTTCCTCTCCTCCTCTCTGTCTACAGTCCCTACACTCCTCCACTTCCCACCTCTCCAAAGGCCAATCGCCACTCTCCCCATTTCACAGCTCTTCCCATACTGCTTCCTCTCCTCCTCTCTATCTACAGTCCCTACACTCCTCCACTTCCCACCTCTCCAAAGGCCAATCGCCACTCTCCCCATTTCACAGTCCTCACATTCCTTCCTCTCCTCCTCTCTGTCTACAGTCCCTACACTCCTCCACTTCCCATCTCTCCAAAGGCCAATCACCACTCTCCCCATTTCACAATCCTCACATTCCTTCCTCTCCTCCTCTCTGTCTACAGTCCCTACACTCCTCCACTTCCCACCTCTCCAAAGGCCAATCGCCACTCTCCCCATTTCACAGTCCTCACATTCCTTCCTCTTTCTGCCCTCTTTACTGTCTCCTGTGTCTATAGTCCATATACTCCATAATCTGACGTTGTTCCCCTCGCTCTCTATACTCACCCTTCTCTCTATTCTCCTTCTTCAGTCCCTTGACTATTCTTTTACCTGTCTTGGGTCGTCTCAGTCTGTAGTTGATTGTGGTGGTTGCATGATTGTGTGATCACTAAGCCGGCATCTCAGTCCAGGATATTGCCTGAAAGAACATGGTGCCATCCTTCTGGAGAGACAGGCCCTCCCATTCATCATTCTTCTTTTCTTTAGTTAGTATTCCTTTAGCTCGCCCTCTAACCAGGGGCGGACTGACCATTCGGGCACTGCCCGAGGGCCCGGGGTCAGTAGGGGGCCCCATGAGATGCCCCTGGTACCTTTCATAGGCTTTTTTGGGTGTGGTTTGAGTGTGGGTGAAGACACAGGGGCCCTATGATCCCCTATTGCCCGGGGCCCCATGACTTGTCAGTCCACCCCTGCCTCTAACCATACTATTTACCCTACAGAACATCTAGAGAATGGAGAGTAACCTTCGATATAACAAGAAGAGGGATTGGGATGTGGGTATGGGCATTTACCTCCTTGTATGGGGTATATCATTTGCTTCATTGGACCATTTTATGAAGTATTTTGGAGACAACAGAGGTGGGACCTGGCAGTGTTGTGGAAGTGGGTGTTGTTCGGCAATTTTTCTGATTTCCTTCCCCTCCGCCTACAAACAGATGTTCATATTCTCACTCTCCAAGTTTCAGAGACTTTTCCTCTATATAATGTCAGAATAGGTATTGACCAACACCACTTGTCACATGACAGCCGCTGGTATCATGTGACGCAGAAACAGCCAAGCACGCGTGCAGATGTTATCTCCGAGAAAGTTTCCATGTCATTCGGAGCCAAAACTTTTCCATTCTGATGGAACGCACATGTCTCAATATCGGCTTTATCATCTCATCAGGGAGAGGAGTCTCCCCTCACATCACTCCAGAGACACAACAAAGGGACATGCAAAGGCAAGTCCTCCACTCCAACCCATCCCCCATCTGTAATCATTACCTGCATGAGAAGCCTCAGATGGAAACTGACATTCTCTGATTACAAACTACATTCCTGACATTTCATTGGTGACAAAACCCAGGTCCACAGGACCCTGCAAATACACAGCACTAATCTGTGACCAGACACACTGACACTTGGGGGTCCAGAACAATGACACACGGACACTTGGGGGTCTCAGAACAATGACACCCTGACACTTGGGGGTCCAGAACAATGACACCCTGACACTTGGGGGTCCAGAACAATGACACCCTGACACTTGGGGGTCCAGAACAATGACACCCTGACACTTGGGGGTCCAGAACAATGACACACAGACACTTGGGGGTCCAGAACAATGACACCCTGACACTTGGGGGTCCAGAACAATGACACACTGACACTTGGGGGTCTCAGAACAATGATACCCTGACACTTGGGGGTCTCAGAACAATGATACCCTGACACTTGGGGGTCCAGAACAATGACACACAGACACTTGGGGGTCCAGAACAATGACACACAGACACTTGGGGGTCCAGAACAATGATACCCGGAAACTTGGGGGTCTCAGAACAATGATACCCTGACACTTGGGGGTCCAGAACAATGACACCCTGACACTTGGGGGTCCCAGAACAATGACACACAGACACTTGGGGGTCCAGAACAATGACACACGGACACTTGGGGGTCTCAGAACAATGACACACAGACACTTGGGGGTCCAGAACAATGACACACAGACACTTGGGGGTCCAGAACAATGACACACGGACACTTGGGGGTCCAGAACAATGACACACGGACACTTGGGGGTCCAGAACAATGACAAACTGACACTTGGGGGTCTCAGAACAATGACACCCTGACACTTGGGGGTCTCAGAACAATGACACCCTGACACTTGGGGGTCCCAGAACAATGACACACAGACACTTGGGGGTCCAGAACAATGACACACGGACACTTGGGGGTCCAGAACAATGACAACCTCCTAACTCTGATCAGCATCTCTCCTCTTCGCTCTGATCCCGGCATCTCTCCTCCTAACTCTGAGCAGCATTTCTCCTCCTCGCTCAGATCCCAGCATCTCTCCTCCTCGCTCTGATCCCGGCATCTCTCCTCCTCGCTCTGATCCCGGCATCTCTCCTCCTCGCTCTGATCCCAGCATCTCTCCTCCTCGCTCTGATCCCAGCATCTCTCTTCGCTCTGATCCCGGCATCTCTCCTCCTAGCTCTGATCCCGGCATCTCTCCTCCTCGCTCTGATCCCGGCATCTCTCCTCCTCGCTCTGATCCCGGCATCTCTCCTCCTCGCTCTGATCCCGGCATCTCTACTCCTCGCTATGATCCCAGCATCTCTCCTCCTCGCTCTGATCCCAGCATCTCTCCTCCTCGCTCTGATCCCAGCATCTCTCCTCCTCGCTATGATCCCAGCATCTCTCCTCCTCGCTCTGATCCCAGCATCTCTCCTCCTCGCTATGATCCCAGCATCTCTCCTCCTCGCTATGATCCCAGCATCTCTACTCCTCGCTATGATCCCGGCATCTCTCCTCCTCGCTCTGATCCCGGCATCTCTCCTCCTCGCTCTGATCCCGGCATCTCTCCTCCTCGCTCTGATCCCGGCATCTCTCCTCCTCGCTCTGATCCCGGCATCTCTCCTCCTCGCTCTGATCCCGGCATCTCTCCTCCTAGCTCTGATCCCGGCATCTCTCCTCCTCGCTCTGATCCCGGCATCTCTCCTCCTCGCTATGATCCCGGCATCTCTCCTCCTAGCTCTGATCCCGGCATCTCTCCTCCTCGCTCTGATCCCGGCATCTCTCCTCCTCGCTATGATCCCGGCATCTCTCCTCCTCGCTATGATCCCGGCATCTCTCCTCCTCGCTCAGATCCCGGCATCTCTCCTCCTCGCTATGATCCCGGCATCTCTCCTCCTCGCTATGATCCCGGCATCTCTCCTCCTCGCTATGATCCCGGCATCTCTCCTCCTCGCTCAGATCCCACCATCTCTCCTCCTAGCTCTGATCCCGGCATCTCTCCTCCTCGCTCTGATCCCGGCATCTCTCCTCCTCGCTCTGATCCCGGCATCTCTCCTACTCGCTATGATCCCGGCATCTCTCCTCCTCGCTCTGATCCCGGCATCTCTCCTCCTCGCTCTGATCCCGGCATCTCTCCTCCTCGCTCTGATCCCATCATCTCTCCTCCTCGCTCTGATCCCATCATCTCTCCTCCTAGCTCTGATCCCATCATCTCTCCTCCTAACTCTGATCCCAGCATCTCTCCTCCACGCTCTGATCCCGGCATCTCTCCTCCTCGCTCTGATCCCGGCATCTCTCCTCCTAGCTCTGATCCCAGCATCTCTCCTCCTCGCTCTGATCCCAGCATCTCTCCTCCTCGCTCTGATCCCATCATCTCTCCTCCTCGCTCTGATCCCGGCATCTCTCCTCCTCGCTCTGATCCCATCATCTCTCCTCCTCGCTCTGATCCCATCATCTCTCCTCCTAGCTCTGATCCCATCATCTCTCCTCCTAACTCTGATCCCAGCATCTCTCCTCCACGCTCTGATCCCGGCATCTCTCCTCCTCGCTCTGATCCCATCATCTCTCCTCCTCGCTCTGATCCCGGCATCTCTCCTCCTAGCTCTGATCCCAGCATCTCTCCTCCTCGCTCTGATCCCAGCATCTCTCCTCCTCGCTCTGATCCCAGCATCTCTCCTCCTCGCTCTGATCCCAGCATCTCTCCTCCTCGCTCTGATCCCAGCATCTCTCCTCCTCGCTCTGATCCCAGCATCTCTCCTCCTCGCTCTGATCCCAGCATCTCTCCTCCTCGCTCTGATCCCACCATCTCTCCTCCTCGCTCTGATCCCAGCATCTCTCCTCCTCACTCTGATCCCAGCATCTCTCCTCCTCGCTCTGATCCCACCATCTCTCCTCCTCGCTCTGATCCCATCATCTCTCCTCCTCCTCGCTCTGATCCCAGCATCTCTCCACCTCGCTCTGATCCCAGCATCTCTCCTCCTCGCTCTGATCCCACCATCTCTCCTCCTCGCTCTGATCCCAGCATCTCTCCTCCTCGCTCTGATCCCAGCATCTCTCCTCCTCGCTCTGATCCCATCATCTCTCCTCCTCCTCGCTCTAATCCCAGCATCTCTCCTCCTCGCTCTGATCCCATCATCTCTCCTCCTCGCTCTGATCCCAGCATCTCTCCTCCTCGCTCTGATCCCACCATCTCTCCTCCTCGCTCTGATCCCAGCATCTCTCCTCCTCATTGCTACTCAGCTCAGGAATGGCAAAGGAATTTGGCAAATGTTCCATTTCTGACCTAGAAATATGCAGAGCTGACGTCAATGTGTCCTCTGAGTGAATCTCAGATTTCTCTGAATCTCCCGGTTACAATAGAATTCCTCCATTCTGAATGTCAGAGAATTAGTTATCAGTACAGAAATGTCTCGAGCCGCCACAAATGATGCCTCCATGGTGGCGTCCACCTGGAGTGTGCAGCGTGCAGGGACATTGGCGAGACAAAGAAAAGTTGTGTTTTGGGGAGAAGTGATGGAGAGGAGTGTGAGCGGCACAGATGGGGGAACAGGCCGGCTCCATATGTTCTGGAACCAATGGGGGATTTCAGGAAGGAATCTGAGGAGTGTGGTGCGGGAAGCAGCTGGTCCATAGGATGAAGCAGGCTGATGATTACAGTACGGCGTGAAGTCATTAACACATCGTCAGCATCTTCTATGGAGTCGTTAACACCACACACGGAGCTTTGTTGTAATCCCAGCAAGGAATAAGAAATATTTCAGTGACACGGCGCCCCATTTGTGGTACTGGTGGACGTACGTTCAAACCCACCCCTCCCCCGGGTCCATTACCTGCACTGGATTCCTCCAAAAACACTTCCATCCAAATCCCCATAACGAGTAAACGGAGCATCCATCCACCCAAGGTCGATATTTACTGACTCCTGTGCTGTGTGCAATTACACGGCTGTGAAGTTCAACCTATTAAGTGTTATTGCCTTGAAATAAGAGGCAGCTCTGTAGGCCGAGAGCAGCAGCTTCCATCGGAGGCTATTTTACTGCATGATGAGTACAAGGAAATGAGGAAGGAATCATAACAAACAGAGAAATGATAATACAAATCCCCAGGTATCACTGACACCCCTCACACATGAAATACACAATGTATACCTGCCTAGGTGTGCGGACCTTCCCAGCGGACGTCTCCCCGAAGGGGGCAACCCCATAACACACCTATCAGATACAGAAATACGTTTTATCTTTTTCCATTTGGCTTCTGACACTTTGGAGAACATGTGTGGTGGGAGGTCGATCGAGGACAAGTCTGTCAGGCTGAGTAATAACATTGTCTAACCTTTAAAGGACACAACCAATTATTCATATCATATGCTAGTAAAGACGGCCTGATCTACTGCAGACCAACATCGAACAATTACCCAAGAACTATGAGAGACGCACTACAAAAATACCCCGATGTACAGAACAGACACCGATACCGAGAATGACACCCGGCATCAGGGACAGGAGAAGTGGGGCTCTGCAGGGTCCATACATACAGAACAGACACTGATACCGAGAATGACACCCGGCATCCGGGACAGGAGAAGTGGGGCTCTGCAGGGTCCATACATACAGAATAGGGACCGATACCAAGAATGACACCCGGCATCCGGGACAGGAGAAGTGGGGCTCTGCAGGGTCCATACATACAGAATAGGGACCGATACCAAGAATGACACCCGGCATCCGGGACAGGAGAAGTGGGACTGTGCAGAGTCCATACATACAGAATAGGGACAGATACCAAGAATGACACCCGGCATCCGGGACAGGAGAAGTGGGGCTCTGCAGGGTCCAAACATACAGAATAGGGACCGATACCAAGAATGACACCCGGCATCCGGGACAGGAGAAGTGGGGCTCTGCAGGGTCCATACATACAGAATAGGGACCGATACCAAGAATGACACCCGGCATCCGGGACAGGAGAAGTGGGGCTCTGCAGGGTCCATACATACAGAATAGGGACCGATACCAAGAATGACACCCGGCATCCGGGACAGGAGAAGTGGGGCTCTGCAGGGTCCATACATACAGAAGAAGGACCGATACCAAGAATGACACCCGGCATCCGGGACAGGAGAAGTGGGACTGTGCAGAGTCCATACATACAGAAGAAGGACAGATACCAAGAATTACAACCGGCATCCGGGACAGGAGAAGTGGGACTGTGCAGAGTCCATACATACAGAAGAAGGACAGATACCAAGAATGACAACCGGCATCCGGGACAGGAGAAGTGGGACTGTGCAGAGTCCATACATACAGAAGAAGGACAGATACCAAGAATTACAACCGGCATCCGGGACAGGAGAAGTGGGACTGTGCAGAGTCCATACATACAGAAGAAGGACAGATACCAAGAATGACAACCGGCATCCGGGACAGGAGAAGTGGGACTGTGCAGAGTCCATACATACAGAAGAAGGACAGATACCAATAATTACAACCGGCATCCGGGACAGGAGAAGTGGGTCTGTGCAGAGTCCATACATACAGAACAGGGACAGATACCGAGAATGACACCCGGCATCCAGGACAGGACAAGTGGGACTGGGAAGAGTCCATACATACAGAAGAAGGACAGATACCGAGAATGACACCCGGCATCCAGGACAGGAGAAGTGGGACTGTGCAGAGTCCATACATACAGAATGAGGACAGATACCGAGAATGACACCCGGCATCCGGGACAGGAGAAGTGGGACTGCAGAGTCCATACATACAGATACCGAGAATGACACCCGGCATCCGGGACAGGAGAAGTGGGACTGTGCAGAGTCCATACATACAGAATGGGGACAGATACCGAGAATGACACCCGGCATCCGGGACAGGAGAAGTGGGACTGTGCAGAGTCCATACATACAGAAGAAGGACAGATACCAAGAATGACACCCGGCATCCAGGACAGGAGAAGTGGGACTGTGCAGAGTCCATACATACAGAAGAAGGACAGATACCAAGAATGACACCCGGCATCCAGGACAGGAGAAGTGGGACTGTGCAGAGTCCATACATACAGAAGAAGGACAGATACCAAGAATGACACCCGGCATCCAGGACAGGAGAAGTGGGGTGGGCTGGTGTGACTGAGCCCTTAGAGGTATATTTATAAAGCAGTGAATGTGACATTCACCAAACATTCACTGCAGGTGTATCTTCCTGGTATATATGTTTTCTTTGACTGTGACTGATTCACCTGCGGAGAAAGTTTGGTGAATGTCACAGCTTTATAAATGGGCTGCTTAGTGTCTAGTGAACAAATGGTGGGGTCACGGGAAGGAGTCGGAGGACACATTGTTATGGACAGAAGTAAACATGGATTTTCCACAACACGTGGACACGGCTGGAATTGGTCGGGGAGCAGCGTGACGCACGTCTGAAGTGTGAAGGGTTTTCAGAGCACTCACCTCCCATCTTCTAGATTCCCTGATAGACATCTCCCTTGTACTGGCTTAAGGACTTGCGTCAGGCCGGGGGGGGCCCCCACCAGGATCACCTACATTTGTTAATATTATGATTATCAAGTGTATTGTACTTGTAAACAGGTCATTCCACAGGGTACACCAGGCCAGGATGGGGCCCTCATCTCACAGGGTACACCAGGCCGGGATGGGGCCCCTCATCTCACATGGTTCACCAGGCCCGGATGGAGCCATTCATCTCAAAAGGTACACCAGGCCGGGATGGAGCCATTCATCTCAAAAGGTACACCAGGCCGGGATGGAGCCCCTCATCTCACAGGGTACACCAGGCCGGGATGGGGCCCCTCATCTCACAGGGTACACCAGGCCGGGATGGGGCCCCTCATCTCACATGGTTCACCAGGCCCGGATGGAGCCATTCATCTCAAAAGGTACACCAGGCCGGGATGGAGCCATTCATCTCACAGGGTACACCAGGCCGGGATGGGGACCCTCATCTCACAGGGTACACCAGGCCGGGATGGGGCCCCTCATCTCACAGGGTACACCAGGCCTGGCTGGCGCCCCTCATCTCACACGGTACACAAGGCCAGGATGGAGCCATTCATCTCACAGGGTACACCAGTCTGGGATGGAGCCATTCATCTCACAGGGTACACCAGGCCGGGATGGGGCTCCTCATCTCACAAGGTACACCAGGCCGGGATGGAGCCACTCATCTCACAGGGTACACCAGGCCGGGATGGGGCCCCTCATCTCACAAGGTACACCAGGCCAGGATTGGGCCCCTCATCTCACAAGGTACACCAGGCCGGGATTGGGCCCCTCATCTCACAAGGTACACCAGGCCGGGATTGGGCCCCTCATCTCACAAGGTACACCAGGCCGGGATTGGGCCCCTCATCTCACAAGGTACACCAGGCCAGGATTGGGCCCCTCATCTCACAAAGTACACCAGGCCGGGACAGAGCCCTTCATCTCACAGGGAACACCTGGCTCGGATGGAGCCCTTCATCTCACAGGGTACACCAAGTTGGGATGGAGCCCTTCTTCTCATAGGGAACACCTGGCCGGGATGGAGCCCTTCATCTCACAGGGTACATCAGGCCAGGATGAGGCCCTTTATTTCACAGGGTACACCATGCTTGGATGGGGCCCTTCATCCCACAGGGTAAACCAGGCCTAGATGGAGCCCTTCATCTCACATGGTACACCGGGCCTAGATGGAGCCCTTCATCTCACAGGGTACACCAGGCCGGGGTGGGGCCTTTATTCTTATAGGGTACAGCAGGCTCGGATGGGGCCCTTCACCTTACAGGGTACCCCAGGCTGGGGTGGGGCCTTTTATCTCACAGGGTACACCAGGCCGCGATAGGGCCCTTTATCTTACAAGGTACACCAGGCCGGGGTGGGGTCTTTCATCTCACAGGGTGCAACAGGCCGGGGTGGGGTCTTTCATCTCACAGGGTGCACCAGGCCAGGATGAGGCCCTTTATCTCACAGGGTACACCAAGCCAGGATGGGGCCCTTTATCTCACAGGGTACACCAAGCCAGGATGGGGCCCTTTGTCGCAGACAGTAAACCAGGCCAGGGTGAGGCTTTTCATCCCAGATAGTAAACCAGGCCTGGATGGGGCCCTTCTTTTCCAGGACGAGGGTAAAAAAACTTTAGTGTAGAAATGTTATATATTTCAATTTGTTAGCAGAACATGGAACACCTTCATTTGATTGGTGTTGTGAATGCAGAAGACGTTCCTCAGACAGAGGATGAGACAGACCACATTTTATGTATTTTTATGGGCAGTTGGCGAGCCAGATTATGGCAAGAATAGGAACGTTGTGAAGTACAGACTGCGCTGTATGAGTGGGCGGAGGACAGGTGGCATGCAATGATTTTCTGTTTATATGACGTCAAAGAAAAGAGTGGGAGGGTTAAAGCGCAACTCTAGACACAAAAACTTTCAATTAAGTATATTCCTCAATCACCACAAAAGATATAAATCTACTTTATGTGCATCAAATGCCTTTACAATTCCAGATATTACCGTCTAAATGTAACAGTGAAATCATCACTGTGCTGTACATAGCCTGTGCAGTGAACAGAGCTGAATGGGATCCCCATTTTACCAAAACACCCTACTTAGTCAATGGTCCCAGGAGAGACCAGAATATGGTTCAACTTATCAGCAATAATAGTACAGGTTACAACTAGCTCTTAAAGGCTAACTCCACCCTCTGTGCCATGTTACACCCATATTTATGTCATAAATAGATGTTACCATAGTTAGATTTGGGAACCCTGTAGTAAGTTTAGGCAGTAAGTACCTAAGTAGATGCTAGAGGTCCCCAGATTAGTGAGTGGGGTGTACCGTAGACACCAAAGAAGTTCCTAGTCCTGCCCCTGCCAGTGTGGGGCGTCTGTACAAATAGTCTTGCAAATGGCCATTTGTGGTTAGTTGGTCATGGGAAGCAGTCCAGACCCAAACCAGCAAAGATAAAATCTTAGGAGCTTAGCAAACAACGAGAGGTACAGGACTTCTCACATCCCCTGGATATGGGATGTAGAACTTTGGCAAACCCCTCAAGCGTGTGGGCTGCTCCTCGACTTGGCTCTCTGCTTTTCTGTTATTTGTTTGCAACTGAAGGAACGTGCCGTCACCATTAGGATGGCTGAAAGCATGGAAATATGTACAACTGTGCTCCAGTAGAGTTGTAGAGGCTCTTCCTTCTCCTAACACCATAATGGGAATATCTTGTGGAAGGGGTGTTGCTGGGTCCATTGCCATAAGGCCTGATCAAGGTATGGAATGGGCTACTGGGTGGTGCTGGACAGACCAGGCCACGGGCCTCCTGGGAAGTGTCTCTTACAAGGGAGAGACCGCATGCTCATAGTTCCCCAGTGAGTCTAGGGGGGACCAACTAATGCTGGCCAGGAATGGGTTGTTGTAAGGCCTAAAGCATGAAACAGACTACTGGGTGCTCTTGCGCCCAGAGCACCTCAATGAGTCTAGGGGGAACCAACTGATGCTGGCTAGGATTGGTTTGCCTTAAAGCCTGAGGAAAGTATGAAACAGGCTATTGGGCTGTACTGGTCTGGCCAGGCCATAGGTCTCCTGGGGGTGCCTCTTACATAGGATCCAGAGAAAGATGCCATGCCCATAGTGCCCTAGTGAGTCTAGGGGTAACTAACTGATGCTGGGAAGAATTGGATCACTAGGCAGGAGGAAAGTATGAAAAAGGCTACTGAACTGTGCTAATCTGGCCATGCCAGAGGCCACCTGGGGGTGCCTCTTACATGGAGTCCAGGGAAAGATCCTGAGCCCATACCACCTCAGTGAGTATAGGGGGAACCAACTGATGCTGGCCAGGATTTGGTTGCCTCAGGGTCTGAGGAAGATATGAAATAGGCTACTGGGTTGTGCTGGCCTGGCCAGGCCAGGCTAGGGCACTCCTGGGAGTGCCTCTTACATGGCGTCCAGGGTAAGATCCTGTGCCCATACCTCCTCAATGAGCCTAAGGGTGACCGACCCATGCTTAGCAGGAATGGGTTAAAGAGTGCAGGCCCCTTTCCTGAGCCTCCAACAAACAAATCCAAATCCCTTAGTGCAGAAGAAAGCGCTTGATAGATTGTTTTGTTCTTTTTCCAAGAGGTCTATATGACGCACTATATATTATAGCATCTATGAGGACCTCTAAGTGCACCTCGTTCTCCCCCCAGAGTTTCCAAAACAACCGTTCTGTTACCAGGAAGACTCGTATTGCATGAAATAGGCATTTGTAAATATTTCAGGAAGGGATTATGAACATATAAGGTAGAATCTTAGAATAATAACCGCAGAAGAACAGCTGGAGAATTGTCACAGCCCAGTGTAATGATACGGTGTGTCTGAGCCCTGCTTCTACTCCACACTTCTACTACTCCACTGGGTTCCAGGATTCGTCCAATGAAAGGTCATTTCATATATTTGTTTTCTTCTCCTGCCTTTTGCTGCAAAAATTATGAAACATTATGACTATTGGAAGGGCAGGAGATAGGTTGAGGATTAAAGGTTAGGTTGAGGGATAGATTTAGGATTATGGATGGAGTGTTAGGGGTTAGGTTTAGGATTATGGATGGAGTGTTAGGGGTTAGGTTTAGGATTATGGATGGAGTGTTAGGGGTTAGGTTTAGGATTATGGATGGAGTGTTAGGGGTTAGGTTTAGGATTATGGATGGAGTGTTAGGGGTTAGGTTTAGGATTATGGATTGTTAGGGGTTAGGTTTAGGATTATGGATGGAGTGTTAGGGGTTAGGTTTAGGATTATGGATGGAGTGTTAGGGGTTAGGTTTAGGATTATGGATGGAGTGTTAGGGGTTAGGTTTAGGATTATGGATGGAGTGTTAGGGGTTAGGTTTAGGATTATGGATGGAGTGTTAGGGGTTAGGTTTAGGATTATGGATTGTTAGGGGTTAGGTTTAGGATTATGGATGGAGTGTTAGGGGTTAGGTTTAGGATTATGGATTGTTAGGGGTTAGGTTTAGGATTATGGATTGAGTGTTAGGGGTTAGGTTTAGGATTGTTGGTCGAGTTGAAGGTTAGATTTAGGTCTATGGTTTGAGGTGTTGGTTAGGTTAAGGTTTAGGCAAATGGTTAGGGGTTAGGTTTAGGATTATGGATGGAGTGTTAGGGGTTAGGTTTAGGATTATGGATTGAGTGTTAGGGGTTAGATTTAGGATCATGGATTGAGTGTTAAGGGTTAGATTTAGGATCATGGATGGAGTGTTAGGGGTTAGGTTTAGGATTATGGATGGAGTGTTAAGGGTTAGATTTAGGATTATGGATGGAGTGTTAGGGGTTAGGTTTATGGATTGAGTGTTAGGTTTAGGATTATGGATGGAGTGTTAGGGGATAGGTTTATGGATTGAGTGTTAGGTTTAGGATTATGGATGGAGTGTTAGGGGTTAGATTTAGGATTATGGATGGAGTGTTAGGGGTTAGGTTTATGGATTGAGTGTTAGGTTTAGGATTATGGATGGAGTGTTAGGGGATAGGTTTAGGATTGTTGGTCGAGTTGAAGGTTAGATTTAGGTCTATGGTTTGAGGTGTTGGTTAGGTTAAGGTTTAGGCAAATGGTTAGGGGTTAGGTTGGGGTTTAGGGTAGAAATTAGGGTAAAAATTGGTTTAGTTTTAGAATTTAGGTTGAGGAATAGGGGTTAGGTTAAGGGTTTCAATACATGAAAGAGGTTGACCACACTCCAATAGATGGAAAATCCAGTGAAGTTTAATGAAAGAAATCAATCATACAAAACATCACAGCTCAAAGCAGGCAGGAAACACAGATGTTAGCATGCTCAATCATATTGCGTGAAACACGTTAACATGTGTTCCCTGGCTGCTTTGAGCTGTGATGTTTTGCATTATGGATTTTTTCATTAAACTTCACTGGATTTTCCAGCCATTGGAGTGCGGTCAACCTCCGTTCATGTATTAAAGTATTCACAGATGCAAACCAGACCTGAACCTAATGGCATGGTTAGGTGGCAAGTATACAAGGTGTTTGTATGTTATCTGTGGGTTAATGGTTTGTGGTGGGGATGAAGTTAGGGTGTGGGCTGAAGATTAGGGATTAGATTGAGGTTAAGGGGTTAGACTGCGGATAAGGGGATAGTTTGAGAATTAGGGACTAGGTGAATGGTTAATCTGAAGTTATGGAATTAGGTTTCAGATTTGGGGATAGTTTGAGGGTTAGGGGTAAGATTAAAAGTTAGTGGCTGGGTTGAGGAAAGCGTGATCATTTAAGGTTGAGGGGTTTAGGGCTAGTAGTTAGGTTGCGGTTTAGGGGTTAGGCTGAGGATTAGGGGATTTTTGAGGGTCAGGAGTTAGGTTAGTTGTTGGGTGGAGGTCAAGTGGTTAGGCTGTAGATTAGGAGTTTGGTTAAAGGCAAGTGATTAGGTAGAGGATTAGGAGTTAGGGTTGAGTTATAATTCTGTTTAGGACTATTAGTTTGAATGAGAGTTAGAGGTTAGGCTACATGTTAGGGGTTAGGTTTAGAATTATGGGTGGAGTTGAGAGGTTTAGGATTAAGGGTTAAAATGTTGGTTAGGGGTTAGCTGTGATTTGGTTTCGAATTTAGGAGTTAGGTTTAGGTGCTATGCTGTTGATTAAAGTACAGGTTGAGAATTAGGGCTTAGCCTGAGGAACAGGGAACAGTTATAGTTTGAGAATTAGGGGTTAGGTTAATGGTTAGTGGTTAGGTTGAGGCTACAGAATTAGGATGCAGATTGGGGGATAGTTTGAGGGTTAGGGGTAAGGTTAGGACTTAGTGCTTTGATTGAGGATTACGTAATAGTTTAAGGTTGAAGGGCTGCTTAAGGGCTAGTGGTTAGGTTGAGGTTTAGGGGTTAGGTTGAGGATTAGGGGATTTTTGAGGGTCAAGGGTTAGGTTAGTTGTTGGGTGGTGGTTAAGTGGTTAGGCTGATGGGTATAGGTTTGGTTAAGGTTTAATGGTTAAGAGGAGGATTGGAGGTTGGGGTTGAGTTATAGTCCACCTTTAGGACTATCAGTTTGATCGAGAGTTAGAGGTTAGGTTAACGTTTGGGGTTAGGTTTAGAATTATGAGTTGAGTTGAGAGTTACATTGAGGATTAAGGGTTACATTGAGGGTTAGTATTGAAGCAGTTTAGAATTTAGGAGTTAGGTTTATGGGCTATGCTGGAGATTGATACAGGTTGAGAATTAGGGGTTAGGTTGAGGATTGGGGGTCCATCAGGGGTTAGAATGAGTATTACTGTTAAGCTTTAAGATCCATGCTGATGATCAGCAAGGGGAAGATAGGTAAAGGCACACTTTCTTTGGGTGTCCAGAATAAAATTTGCTGCTTAGCTGTCCTACCATACATAATACTTTAGCAATTTAAGAGTTCTTGTTTAGAGCCAACCCGTGGACCCCCTTAAACTTAAAGAAAAATTCTGGCCTTAGACAAGTCAGTATGAGGTGTCTACCATAACCTTTACTAGGCAGAACAGCATCTTCTGTGTAATTCTATGCAGCCATTCTCAGTTTGGTTTATGGAAGAAACTCTATTGTCATCCTTTAACAGCTGTGCCCTGTCCAGAGACTGACCTCAGGTGTTTTCTCCCAGCTCCTGAGTGTACATATCTGTATCAAATATCAGCAAAGTCCTGCAGTTCTTTACTATCCTCTCAAAATTGGTAATTTGTTTGACCTGAAATTTCATTGCAGAGGATGAAATTCAACAAAGAAAAAGCAAAGTGACACCGAACAATGAGGAACTCTTCTCCATGATAAATACTCTTTCATACAACTTGTCTATCCAGAAGAAGTGGAGTTGGACAAGGTCTGTTTTAAAGGGGGTCAGATAGATCATCTCCTCTAATATTTCAGATCCCAGGTTGTCGCTACTGAGCCCATAATCCACCATTAAGAAGCTTTCAGTGGCTGTACAGGAAAAAAGCGCCAGTGAGTCCTCCATATGTCACTGCGCAAATCCTAACAGAGAAATTTCAACCTTTTACACTAAAGCAAATGCAGAAAAAACATGCGTTGGTACTGATATGACTTCATTACATAACGAATGTATTTTAAACATTGCTGTCACAGTTAGACTGGTAGTACTAGACCTGTGAGTATATGAGGCCCCAGGGCACTAGCCTTTGCAGTTGTTCTACTATGTCTCCGGCACCGGGAGAGGCTTACAGAAGGGGACCTTACCACAGAGGAACTGTCAGTCCCCAACCTGCACAAGTCTTATAGATGTCCCCCATCTAAGAAACACGGCGCCGCTGAACAAGACATCCCGCAGTCTGACCTTCCTGTCATGTGACCAGTAAATGGCGCCAAGCGAGCGTTCAGACCCATCAGTCTCTCCCAGCTGAGAAACAGCTGTTGTGTGTTCCATAAGACCTGTCTCTTCATCACATCACACTGTGTGGGTGCTAAGACAGGTCCTCTACTGCCGGTCAGTGCGTCGGAGAGCTGTCCCAGTGCTGGAGGCCGACGGCTGATTGTCCATTTTCCTAAAAGATCCCACTGAGGAGTACTGCCATTCATGGACCCGGGCAATCAGGACACGATTCCTCACACACTGGACAATCCACATGCACAAATTCAGAAAGAAATCTATTGTCCAGTACATTGAAGCAGACCAAACCCAAAAGTCTCAAGGAAGATTTAACAGGTTAATGCTATTTCAAGTTATGGGGGGGACAAAGTCTCCTAAACTTGCTATTATGTTGTCACCCTGTCATATACCCCCCTGGTGGCCATGCTGATACATATTGGTCAGGCATGGTCTGCAATTTTCACCATCAGGAAACCAGTCCAGACCAGTGATGTTCACTTCCTATTGTGGGATGACAACTCTCTCACCCAACTGTGCTCTTGCGTTGTCATCCTGTCATATACCCCCCTGGTGGAGACTACAAGTGGCTGTGCTGATACACATTGCACTGTCAAGGTCTGCCATTTTCACCATCAGGAGCTGCTCCAGACCAATAGTGTTCAGTTCCTGATATTTGATAACAATGCCTCTCAACTGTGCTCCTACATTGTCTCCAGTGGGGAGGGGGGTATACGACAGAGTGACAACGCAGGGACACAGTTGGGAGGCATGGACAGAGTGTGGTCATCTCATATCAGGAAGTGAACATCGTTGCTCTGGACCTGCCTCCCGATGGTGAAACCGATGAGCCATAGCTGTGCAATGTGTCTCCCATGACTACCTGTCTCTACCAGGGGGGTATCTGACAGAGTGACAATGCAAGAACACAACTGGTAAACATGGACAGAGTGTTGTCATCCCATAACAGGAAGTGAAAATCAGTGATCTGGACTGGTTTCCTGATGGTGAAAATGGTAGACCATACCTGTGTAATGTGTATCAGCACGACCACTTGTCTCCACAGGGGGGGTATGTGACAGCGTGACAACACAGGAGCACAGTTGGAAAACAGTGAGAGAGAGTTGCCATCCCATAATAGGAAGTGAACATCATTGGTCTGGACTGATTCCTGATGGTAAAAATGGTGGACCATACCTGTGCAATGTGTATCAGCACAGCCACTTGTCTCTGAGGGAGGGAGGGGGGGGGGTATGTGACAGTGACAAATGCAGGAGCACAGTTTGGAGACGGAGAGAGTTGTCATCCCATAATAGGAAGTGTACATTATTGGTCTGGACTGGTTCCTGATGGTGAAAATGGGGGACCGTGCTTGTGCTATGTGTATCAGCATGGACGCCTGTCACTCATATACTCCCCCCCCCCAGTGGAGACAAGTGGCCATGCTGATACTCATTGCACAGGCACGGTCCGCAATTTTCACCTTCAGGAAACCAGTCCTGATCACTGATGTTCACTTCCTATTGGAAGAGACAGCATGCATTTATTATTTTATGGATTGATAATTTGTTTATCACATTTAAAAATAATTGGCATGATTTAGGTATTTTCCTCATGAGGATATTGATGTTTAACACCCCGGTCACACTGGGTGCGACTTGGCATGCCACTTGAATGCCAAGTGGCTTGGAAATCGTATGCCAAGTCACACCCTATTGTCCGCAATTAAAGAGGTCGCATCGGTGCGGTTCCGACTTGGTCGGAGCAGCACCGATTTCTAAAGTAGTACATGCATTACTTTTCGTGTGATTTGCATAGACACTTGTGTCAGATGTCTTGAAAATCGCACCTGAAATCGGCAGGTCCCCTGACTCTAAAATCGTGCGACTTCACTGTAAGTCCCACAACTTCAAAGTCGGGCTTGATGTGACCGACGTGTTAATGTAGCGCAGCACTTGTACAAGTCATTATTTCAGTTTGATGTGAGAACGCACATTATTGCCTTGCAGCAACATTTAGTATATTGGGATAATGGTGTTGGATGGATTTCAGGTGCCTTTCACTTTTTATTTCACTCTGTCATATGGCCTCTAGTAGAGACAACAAGCGCCGGTGGTAAACCAGGAGAGAAAGGCAACGCCTGTGTGCTCCACGCTGATATTGCGGCTTCTTCCAGGGACGGACGCCGTGGATCGGCTCCATTACACCTCCACACCTTAGGAAGATCCTGTATACTGCACCCACGGCTTCACCATCCTGCTGTCATCTTGTACACTGGCGGTACCCTACAGGACGGATTAGGAGCGGTCTCACATCCAAACACAGATGAGCTTCATTTTATTGTTGTTCTTGTGAGTGTTTTTATTCCTACGAATTAAACGTTACTGTCACATACTGCACTTAGCTTGGCGCCTCCTGTTCCTTTTCTCTCCTGATCTCTGCATACAGAGCTGGCCCAGCTCCTAAGGACAGCTGCCGCTATATTATGCCTACCCCAGAGACTCTATTATAGACTTTATTCATCTTACGCATACTATATGTTATATGTGTTTATCATGTGCTAGCACTATATATACCTGAGCAAAAAACTACCATAAACTTGTGTATACGTGACATTTATGCTCCAGTACTCCCCCCCCCCTTCTTTATTAGAGTTTATATACCTCCAAGCACTAGCCTTTCCTCTAATTTTGTTTGTGCTAAACCACTGTCAGGAATGGACTTGCCAATAGTGGTGAGACTCACCTGCCTTGTGGGCTGCAGTACCAGGGCTGGCCAGCGGGTGCTCTCAACAACCAGAGGTTCACTTCGGCAATTAGCCATCACCTGGGGCTGATTGCAGGTGTATTTAAGGGATGGCAGACCTGCAGTCTGGGCCTTGGTGTGTGTTTTTCCATGGACCCCTGTATCTTGTAACCTGCGTTCCTGTTTCTGCCTGACTTGTTGCCGACCCTGCCTGATCCTGACCTCTGCTGACTTCTCCTGTTTGATCCCTGGCTTGTGACCCTGACCATTCTCTGCCTGACCCCCTGTACCTACCTGCCCGATAGTTATCGACCCGGCCTGCCTGACTATGTTGTGCTCTATATGTGTATGTACCTGTGTATCTATATCAGTTTAGGTTTGGGTTTGTTTCACCTTGTTGTATGTATTTGTGTTAGCTTGGGGTTTGGTGCACTGCGTTTATGTTTGTATTGTTAGTCTCAATAAATTGTCTGATTTATACCACATCTGAAGCTTGCGTTTCCCTGTGTCAGTCCACACAACTCTGGTCACACCCGCATCCCTGAAAACCACATTGTGTAAGCATGCGCCTTTATTGTCAGAAAGCCAGTCCACAGCAATGATGTGTTACCAGGGGCGGACTGACAACTCATGGGGTCCCCAGGCAATAGGGGATCCTGGGGCCCCGTGTCCTTGCCCAAACTCAAGCCTATGAAAAAGGTACCAGGGGCATCTCATGGGGCCCCCTACTGACCCCGGACCCTCGGGCAGTGCCTGAGTTTCCAAATGGTCAGTCCGCCCCTGTGTGTTACTGATGCTGGAACGAGGGCATGTAGACAAAAAATGGTTCATAGGGGCTGCAGGAAATCATCAGCACCGAGGCAGGTAAAAGGTAAAAAAATGATACAAAAGGGATAAGAGGCGCATGGTGTGGCAGTCCATGTATGTTTGATGAGCTCCAAATGGGCAGGGGTAAGGGTAGTCCAGGAAGCACGAAGGGCAAGCTGCGTAGGAGCGAAGCATAACTCTGCAGAAGGGAAACAAAGAAACACAGCGCCTCTAAGTGTGTACTGTGAAGGTATAATAGATTATAGATTCTATTAAAGAGGCGCTGTGTCACTTTGTTTCCCTTCAAAAGGTAAAAAATGGAATATTATGGAAAAAATGGCAATAGTTTAAAATACACAGTGCACAACTAATCATCACCCTGTTGGGTTTATAGAGGATCTATATCCACATAGCGTCCATCCTTCCATGAAGTCTACTACTGTATGATTACTTTGTCATTTCTTCTTTTATTTTATATATATTTTTACTTGTTCGAAATAAACTACTACCCTGAATATAGACATATAGTCAGTGAGAGCGCCTACACAGGTGTTCATGGAAATATGACGCAGAAAGGGCAAATATGACCTTCAGGAAAATTTCAGTAAATTTTCCTGAAAGTCATATTTGCCCTTTCTGCGTCATGAATGCAATTATTATTATTATACAGGATTTATGGCGCCAACAGTGTGCTCAGCACTTTACAATACAACGTGAGACAATACAGCAACAATACAGTTCAATACAAGAGGGAAAGGATCATGTCTCTGCTACACCAGACCTAACATCACAGCATCCGCCAACCAAATGTACCTGCCCCGATCCCTGGAATGTGGTTGGTGCATATAGAGAAGTATCTCAGCTCCATGACAATAACAGGTTGGTACGCTGGGCTCATTGGAATTGGTTTATTAAAACTGGAGAGAGCAAGATCTGGTGCCGCTGTGCATGGCAGCCAATCGGCTTCTGACTTCAGCTTGTTCAGTGAAGATTTGACAATAAAACCTGGAAGCTGATTGGCTCCCATGCAGAGCCACACCAGATTTTGCACTCTCCAGTTTTAGTAAGTCGCCCCCGTTGTGTTTAATGGTATGAAGGATGCAGATATTTGATGGTAAGTTCTGGTACAATGGACTTTCTGCATCCTGGGTGCGTCTGATGGAGGACTCAGACTAGTGAGCGCTCTCTGCCTAACCCACTGCTGACTAGGTAACAAGAATGATTTCCTGTTATTGAGGGATACATTTATTAACAGGAAGTCTCTGAACAGAGATCCGTCTGTAATGCATTCTGGCCTGATTGTATGAGACTGGCTTGCTTTCACTCATAAAAAAAGTTTTTTCCCGCAGTAGTTGGTGTCTCTGCCCCTCCCACAATGGGGAGATTTCCCGCAGTAGTTTGTGTCTCTGCCCCTCCCACAATGGGGAGATTTCCTGCAGTAGTTGGTGTCTCTGCCCCTCCCACAATGGGGAGATTTCCTGCAGTAGTTGGTGTCTCTGCCCCTCCCACAATGGGGAGATTTCCCGCAGTAGTTGGTGTCTCTGCCCCTCCCACAATGGGGAGCTTTCCAAGCAGTAGATTGTGTCTCTGCCCCTCCAACAATGGGGAGATTTCCTGCAGTAGTTGGTGTCTCTGCCCCTCCCACAATGGGGAGATTTCCTGCAGTAGTTTGTGTTCTCTGCCCCTCCCACATTGGGGACATTTCCAAGCAGTAGTCTGTGTCTCTGCCCCTCCCACAATGGGGAGATTTCCAAGCAGTAGTTTGTGTTCTCTGCCCCTCCCACAATGGGGAGATTTCCCTGCAGTAGTTTGTGTCTCTGCCCCTCCCACAATGGGGAGATTTCCTGCAGTAGTTTGTGTTCTCTGCCCCTCCCACATTGGGGAGATTTCCAAGCAGTAGTCTGTGTCTCTGCCCCTCCCACAATGGGGAGATTTCTCCCAGTAGTTGGTGTCTCTGCCCCTCCCACAATGGGGAGATTTCCCGCAGTAGTTTGTGTCTCTGCCCCTCCCACAATGGGGAGATTTCCTGCAGTAGTTGGTGTCTCTGCCCCTCCCACAATGGGGAGATTTCCCGCAGTAGTTTGTGTTCTCTGCCCCTCCCACAATGGGGAGATTTCCAAGCAGTAGTCTGTGTCTCTGCCCCTCCCACATTGGGAAGATTTCCAAGCAGTAGTCTGTGTCTCTGCCCCTCCCACATTGGGGAGATTTCCCTGCAGTAGTCTGTGTCTCTGCCCCTCCCACATTGGGGAGATTTCCAAGCAGTAGTTTGTGTCTCTGCCCCTCCCACATTGGGGAGATTTCCCTGCAGTAGTCTGTGTCTCTGCCCCTCCCACAATGGGGAGATTTCCTGCAGTAGTTTGTGTCTCTGCCCCTCCCACAATGGGGAGATTTCCTTGCAGTAGTCTGTGTCTCTGCCCCTCCCACAATGGGGAGATTTCCCTGCAGTAGTCTGTGTCTCTGCCCCTCCCACAATGGGGAGATTTCCCTGCAGTAGTCTGTGTCTCTGCCCCTCCCACAATGGGGAGATTTCCTGCAGTAGTCTGTGTCTCTGCCCCTCTCACAATGGGGAGATTTCCCTGCAGTAGTCTGTGTCTCTGCCCCTCCCACAATGGGGAGATTTCCTTGCAGTAGTCTGTGTCTCTGCCCCTCCCACAATGGGGAGATTTCCCTGCAGTAGTCTGTGTCTCTGCCCCTTCAAGGGGTGATCTATGAGTTGTATAATGGCTGCAGTTGGGTGGGGTTTTGGTGGGAATATCTCACTACTGGCGTCCCTGGGAGAAGTAATGCAGTTTTAGGTGGAGCAGCCTTCCCAGTGAAATGAATGGTTCCTGGAGATACTCTGTAATGGTATCCCACCCCAAATTAAACTCTGCCTGGACCCGTAATACCGCAGCAATCGAGGGCCCCGGGCTGGGACGTGTTAATTCTCATTTCAGGACCTTTATGAAAGGCGTCTTTGAGATGCATTTTATCTCCGCAGGGAATCTGAATTTGGACTGCCGCTTCGCGTCCCCAAAAATAACTCCACGGCTTTGACATCAGGTCTTCATATGTTCTATTTAAGGATGAAATTAATTTTCGGAGATCAGGAGGCAATTTGCATTTTCCATTGGAAGGGCGAAAGAAAAATGATTTTGTGATACTTTATCTGACAAATGACGCGGATTGTGTGAATGAAAGGAGGGGGCAGGGAACATCTGGAAAAGAAAACTCTTCTTAAAGGAACTGTCAGCAATCAGAAGACACGGAGTGCTTCAGTGACCTTGTGAAGACCAGGGAGATCACTGAAGTCCTCCATACATGGCTACAGCCATGGTGAGAGATGTAATCCTCGGGGGCTGTCCTACCTCAACTACACCTGACCAGGAAGTGGGTGGAGCACTGGGAAAGGGGGGTGGGTCCACGAAGGACAGCCCTTGAGGTTTATATTTTCCACCAAGGCTGCTTCTAACGGGTTCTTATAACTCTGCTGGGCTCTGCAAACCTTCCATGGACATTATGAGAAAGTGTCACCGCCCTCCCCCCAGCCTGACTGTCGCTGCCCCGCCCCTTTCATTCATTGGATTTCAGTTCTTTCAATCATGGAGATTCTGCATTACAGGTGGCATTACTTATTATTTACCTACTCCTCCAGACTGACACCCATCCCTCAAGACGTTTTGATATTTGCATAGCTCCTCACACTGCGTGGATCAGGATGGAGGGCTCTTGAGAGGAGTACTGAGGTGGGGGTGCTGTGATGTTTTCAGGAAGCTATGTACAGCCCCCTGCCAGCCCCTCCTATCAAAAATGAGCTGTCTGCATTGCATTGAGAAGTACAGAGACCCAGTGACAATGTTACTGGATATAAAATAAGGTACACAACAAAATTGGGAAAGTATTTAAAAATGTCGTTAGTTCATGGACATCTTCTACACGGCACTGTGCTGACCCCTCCCATCAGCTATGATATGCCTGCACCTCATACAGAAGCACAGAGACCCAGTGATAACATCACCAGGTCTAACATATGGCATGTCACAAAAACTGAAAGGTTTTATTTAATAAATGACTCTGTTTGTTCTTATTGGGTAACACGTGTAGAATAAAGGAGAGATGGGAAATGCCCCCATGGCATGAATCTTCCAATATACAGGATCCAGTGATCACAGATCTCCTCCATGCATTCTGGGATGAACTGATGAACCATCGGGGGGGGGGGGGGGGGGGGGGGGGGGGGGTGGAGAAGCTGCAGCTGCCATCTCAAAGTTCGGAACTGTGGAAAGTCATCGAACATCTGCTTGTCTCCCCCTCCCCCGCACCAACAATTCATCAGCCCAATTTACAAAATCAGCTATTTTAGGAAAATTACAGCTTGTTCCTCACTTCGCTTGTTAAACGCATTTGCTGTAGCGCAGCGGGACAGGCGGTTTGGGGAATACTGTGGCCTGTCCTGGCAGACAGGGGTGGGCGGGGGAAGTCCTCGGGGACCATCAGAGGCGTCATTCTAATTCTTTTGCCTAAATAGAGCAAAAATAAAGAGTTGGTGATATGAGATATAAACTGAGGAAAAGGAGAATTCGGCCGCCCTCCAAACCCCCCCCCCCGCCCCCTCTATGTGGGGACTGGTCCGGGATCCAACAGCATTGGGGAATAAGTGAGGGTGGAATGAATATGAAGAGAGCTCAGCTTCATCTGGATGGTAATGATTCATCTACATGGATGAAATGAGGATCGATTGAACCCAACCCCCACACAGGTTCATTCCAGATCTAGATGGAGTGTGGAAGAAATAGAACCTCTGCCCCCCCATCACTCCTCCCAGGGGGATCTCCCAATACTATGTTTTGAGATTTGGAGAGGGTGAGGAAGGGTTAGAACCTCTGCCACCCCCCAGAATATATTAGAGCTTTGTTGCACGTGACAAAGCTCTGCCCCCGGGAGATTCCCCTTTACTTCCTTTATTTTGCATTTGGATGGAGCATGGAAGGGTTAGAACCTCTCCCCCTCCCAGGAAGATCTCTACCCCCCCCCCCCCCCCCCAGAATACATTTAAAGCTTTGCCGCACATGTGACAATCTGATTGTACAATCTCCTTTACAACTATGTAATGCAAGGTCCTGCCTGACTGGATACAGATTAATTGGATAGACCAGGTAGGTAATGCAAGGCCCTGCCTGATTGGATACAGATTAATTGGATAGACCATGTAGGTAATGCAAGGTCCTGCCTGATTGGATACAGATTGATTGGTTAGACCAGGTAGGTAATTCAAGATCCTGCCTTATTGAATACAAATGGATTGGATAGACCAGGTAGGTAATGCAAGGCCATGCCTTATTGGATTACAGATTGACTGGATAGATCAGGTAGGTACTGCGAGGTCCTGCCTGATTGGATAGACCAGATAGGTAATGCAAGGTTCTGCCTGATTGGTTAGACCAGGTAAGTAACACAAGGTCCTGCCTTATTGGCTACAAATGGATTGGATAGACCAGGTAGGTAGGTAATGCAAGATCCTGCCTTATTGAATACAAATGGATTGGACAGACCAGGTAAGTAATGCAAGGCCCTGTCTTATTGGATACAGATTGATTGGGTAGACCAGGTAGGTAATTCAAGGTTCTGCCTGATTGGATAGACCAGGTAGGTAATGCAAGGTCCTGCCTGATTGGTTACAAACTGATTGGCTAGACCAGGTAAGTAATGCAAGGTCCTGCCTAATTGGATACAAACTGATTGGATAGACCAGGTAAGTAATGCAAGGTCCTGCCTGATTGGATACAAACTGATTGGATAGACCAGGTAAGTAATGCAAGGTCCTGCCTGATTGGATACAAACTGATTGGAAAGACCAGGTAAGTAACACAAGGTCCTGCCTTATTGGCTACAAATGGATTGGATAGACCAGGTAGGTAGGTAATGCAAGATCCTGCCTTATTGGATACAAATGGATTGGATAGACCAGGTAAGTAATGCAAGGCCCTGTCTTATTTAATACAGATTGATTGGGTAGACCAGGTAGGTAATTCAAGGTTCTGCCTGATTGGATAGACCAGGTAGGTAATTCAAGGTTTTGCCTGATTGGATAGACCAGGTAGGTAATGCAAGGTCCTGCCTGATTGGATACAAACTGATTAAAAAGACCAGGTAGGTAATGCAAGGTCCTGCCTGGTTGGATAGGTCATCATAGTACATAGTTTTGGTAAATCTAAAGTTGATTGTAGGGTCTGATGATACGGTGACCCTCTGGTTGACTGAAGCTAACCTGTCTACGTCACAAAACCAATTGACAACCTATTAGTCAGATCTGGGTGGAGTGATCCTTTCAGCTGTATGGGGTCACCTTAGGGACATGACTTCCAGGCGACAGACCAGAGCAGGATTGTAATCGATGGAAAGATGAGAGGAGCAGCGGGCTGCAGGTGTTGAGACTCCGCCGCCGGAGAAGATGCTTTGTCTCTGTCTCGTTTGGATCGGTGGTGATTGATGGTCGCACGGAACGGCGAGGACACTCAATTGTGTCACTTTATTACAGTCACATTCGTTATAAAATCCCCCCCATCCAATGCAGTACAGACAGGTGGATGTGCTCCATCCAATACGGAGGACGCGCTCCATCCGATACGGGGGACGTGCTCCATCCAATACGGGGGACGTGCTCCATCCAATACGGAGGATGCGCTCCATCCGATACGGGGGACGTGCTCCATCCAATACGAAGGATGCGCTCCATCCGATACGGGGGACGTGCTCCATCCAATACGGAGGATGCGCTCCATCCGATACGGGGGACGTGCTCCATCCAATACGAAGGATGCGCTCCATCCGATACGGGGGACGTGCTCCATCCAATACGGAGGATGCGCTCCATCCAATACGGAGGATGTGCTCCATCCAATACGAAGGATGTGCTCCATCCGATACGGGGGACGTGCTCCATCCGATACGGGGGACGCGCTCCATCCGATACAGAGGACGCGCTCCATCCAATACAGAGGATGCGCTCCATCCGATACGGGGGACGTGCTCCATCCAATACGGAGGATGCGCTCCATCCAATACGGCGGATGCGCTCCATCCGATACGGGGGACGTGCTCCATCCAATACGGAGGATGCGCTCCATCCAATACGGCGGATGCGCTCCATCCAATACGGGGGACGTGCTCCATCCAATATGGAGGATGCGCTCCATCCAATACAGAGGATGCGCTCCATCCAATACAGAGGATGCGCTCCATCCAATACGGAGGATGCGCTCCATCCAATACGGAGGATGTGCTGAGAATTCCAATCCTGAGGAGGAGCAGACAGAGGAATACGATGAAACAAACTCTCATTATCTGCTCTCATGATGATTTATGTAAATGAGGGGGAGGATACATGATTTGAAAAATCCAATCACTAAACTAATTATCAATCTTTGTAAATCAGCAGCTTTCTTTCAAATAATCCACGGTGATCCCACCATGAAGGTCCTTGTACGGACACTTCCTGATATAAGGTGACAACACTCCGTCTTTGACTCCCAATTGTGTTACTGTGTTGCCACCCTGTCACATGCACCCCTTGTGGTGACAACTAATACCTGTGCTAGCACAGTAGGCTTTCTTTAAATATCCCCAGTGATCCCGCCATTTATGTCCTTGTTGGGGCACTTCCTAACATAAGGTGACAACGCTTCGTCCTTGTTTCCTAATTCCTGTGTGGCCCCCCCTCTCACATGCTCCCCTGGTGGTGACAACTAATACCTGTGCTAGCACAGTAGGCCTTTTTTAAATATCCCCAGTGATCCCGCCATTTAAGTCCTTGTTGGGGCACTTCCTGATATGAGGTGACAACGCTTCGTCCTTGTTTCCTAATTACTGTGTGGCCCCCCCTCTCACATGCTCCCCTGGTGGTGACAACTAGTACCTGTGCTGACACAGTATACTCCATCATTGTCAGGACAACAGTCCAGAGCAGCCTTTTTACCCCAGGGGAGCCATTGAAATAATGTTTGTCTCCAGGAAGCTCTGCTACAATGGAATGATTGGTGACGAAGTGTGAAGAAGGATTCTTATATTGGCTGTCAGTGGAAAGAATGGCCCCAGCTGACAGTGAGGAGTTAATGAGCGCCCGGCCTGGTGCCAGCTCTGTACCAGAGTGCCGAGCCAACCGTCTGCCGTGATCTATGTGAGGAGGCTGTACCCTGAGATCTCTCCAGATTGCAGAGGATTCCTGCCATGGCACGGCACCGGTGCCCAACATTCAGCACCCGGCATGTGTCTCAGCCCCGCTACTACCAGAGCAGGCGCCATTACCAACCGACAGCTGCCATCTCATTTAATGATAACCTGCCCTGATAGAGGTGAAAGCATTGCGGTCTGTCCTGTCCCTGAACTACAAATCCCAGCAAAGCGCACCTTCCTCCCTTTTCCTTTTATTCCATCACAGTGCGTATTGTCTGAGGTTGTTGCGGGCAAAAACGCGTCAGCAGATGCACGGGGGTGCCATTAATACTTAATTACACTACAATGTGTCCACTAAAGAGCACCATGTTTGTTGGCGTGGCAGGAAAACGCGCAGTTTGATTCCTTGTACTGCTTCTCCCTCCCCCTCTCTGAGCTCTGCTGTACAGTAGACTACAAGTGGCTGACATCAGGTCACATATAGATGCTTACACTGCCTGTATGTAAAAAATACTTCACATGAGGTCTTAACCACGTGGCGAGCGCCCGGCATGCACGGGCGTCTGCTGTAGGCAAAGCGATGTACATCACTGCTTACTTCTGGGTTTAGGGCACAGCAGGAGTCTGCCAGCAAGTCCCAGCCAATGATTCATGGCCGGGACCTGCAGATCGGCTGTGTCCAATCACAGCTCAGAGCCCTGTGTTGGTAAACAACACAGAGCTATGTACAGAGGGAGCGATCTGTCAGTCTCTCATCCCTGCAAAGCAGCACATTGAACACACATTACACGTTAGGCACACGTTAAGTCCTAGACAGAGGTGGACTGACAACTCATGGGACCCCCGGGCAATAGGGGATCATGGGGCCCCTGTGTCCTTGCCCAAACTCAAAAAAGCCTATGAAAAAGGTACCAGGGGCATCTCATGGGGCCCCCTACTGACCCCGGGCCCTTGGGCAGTGCCTGAGTTTCCAAATGGTCAGTCCGCCCCTGGTCCTAGATGTTAACGCCTTACCAGCCCATGCCATTAGCACAGTGACAGTGTACAGTATGATCACTGTATTAATGTCACTGGTGATTGTTTCCCCCCGTGTCAGATTGCCCGCCGCACTATCGCAGTCCAGTTATAAGTCTCCGATCGTTAGTATAAAAATACTAATTCCAGTATATATCCCATAGTTTGCAGGTGCCATACCTTTCATGCAAACCAATCAATATACACCTATTGGGATATGTAGCAGAATACATTTTTACCTAAATTTATGCACAAATTTGATTTATTTAAGGTTTTTATTGGATGCTTTGTAGAAGAAAGTAAAAAATATTGTTTGTTTTTTTTTCAACATTTTCGGTTTCTTTTTTTTTCATTTATATAATAAAACCCAGAGGTGATCAAATACCACAAAAAGAAATCACTATTTGTGTGAAAAAATGATATAAATGTTGTTTGGTTACAGCGTTGCATGACCGCACAATTACCAGTTAAAGTAGCACAGTGCCGGATAGCAAAAAATGTTCTGGTCAGGGGTAGAATTTTGCAGAGATGAAGTGGTTAATGATTACAGAGCCAAATTCTTTTTTGTCTTTTATATCTGCCTGGAGGTCACCCCCTATGTGGAATATTGGCACCGCAATCAGGATACGGCTGGGAAATGCCCAGAGCAGTTGTATAAACTGCCATTGATATATCTCCGGAATGTTTTTAACCCCCTTCTCTTCATTGAAGACTGACTGGCGTCCACCTGTCCCCTCCCCCCCCCCCCCGGGGTGACATCACGGATCTCGCTGGACGCAGTTGAATAGACGTCTGTCTCAGACAGGAAAGTTGCAGTTTTCTTCTGTGCTGTCCCGGAATGTTCTGTCCTTCCGCACACAATGCTCTGACCTGCAACGCTGCCAAGGTCACCTATTATTCCGTACGCCAACGGGGCCCCTGGAGAGAGAGCCGGCACCAAGCCCTGTCCTCGTCGAAATCTGGAATTCGCTCAGAGACTGAAAATAAAGAGCGAAATAGCACAACGCGGGACGCAGAACGCCCAACTATCTGTGTTCTTCAGACAGTTCCTATGTCCGATGTGTAATGATCATCAGATTTCCCAGATCCCCGGCACAATACACCAACCGGACTGTGCAGAGAGCGCGGGGGACTGTAGACTCCCCAGGCTTCACACGGGACCGTGTCATATCCCATGCCCAGCAGAGTTTAGGTCGCCATTAGATCATGTATTAACGGGATCCAGCTAGCAATGTTCATGCATGTCGCATGTCGCACATGGAGCCGCCCCTTTCACTTGAATGCATGTTTGTCACCCAAAATAAGCTCCTGATCCTCTTTCGGCCAGAAGCTCTGTGCACTTTTTAAACGTGTGCTTTGCCATGATAGATGACGGGGGCATTAAGTAGTGGATGCGTATGGAAAGTTTTAGGAGAATAAAGCCCCTTTCACACGTATGTCCGTTTTTCATCTGTCCGTTTACAGATGAAAAATGGACACCCATGTATTTCTATGGACTAGCGGATGTAAACGGATGATCATCTGTTTACATCCGTTAATGTCTGCATCCGTTAACATCCGTTTTTTTGAACGGAAGAAAACCCTGTTTTGTATCCGTTAACAAAAATGGAACGGAAGAAAAAACGGGTGTAAATGGATGAAAGACGGAAGTAAACAGATAAAAATAGATGTAAATGGATGGAAACGGACAAAGACGGATGTAAACAGATGAAACATGGATAAAAACGGATGTAAGCGGATGTAATTGGACAAAAAAAAGGAAGTAAAAACGGACAAAAATGGATGTAAATGGACAAAAATGGATGTAAGCAGACAAAAAAGGATGTAAATGGATGTAAACGGACAAAAATGGATGTAAGCGGATGTAAATGGACAAAACCGGATGTAAATGGACACAAATGGATGTAAATGGACAAAAACAGATGTAAGCGGACAAAAACGGATGTAAATGGATGTAAACAGACAAAAACAGATGTAAATGGACAAAAACGGATGTAAATAGATGTAAATGGACAAAAACGGATGTAAGCAGATGTAAACGGACAAAGACGGATGTAAATGGATGAAACATGGATAAAAATGGATGTAAATGGACAAAAAAAAGGATGTAAACAGACAAAAAAACGGATGTAAAATGACGAAAACCAGATGTAAACAGACAAAAAAACAGATGAAAACAGATAAAAACAGGTGAAAATTGTATGAAAAAAGATGAAAAACGGATGTAAACTACTGAAAAACTGATTTGTTTTTTTTCTTGGAAAAAAACGTGACTAAACTGATGAAAAACACAGAAGGCCTGTGTGAAAGGACCCTAAGCATATTTTTCAGTGTCACGGAGATTTGTCAGAACTCGGGACTGTGAAACATTTTATTGGTTGTTATTGCAGAAAACTCAAATTTTTCATCTAAAAAGTCACCCCAAAGCCAAGTAAGATCTCAGTAAGGCTGGGTTCATGCTTGTGTGGGGGGTTGCAGCTGTGGCTCCGCACCTATTCCCGCTGCTACAACCACCCACACAGAAGACCACACTGCTGTTCAGGAGATCCGTGCGGGTGCCATCAATCCTATTGGAACCCGTACACAGCAGCAGCTTCCCGGACTGCACTTGTGGTTTTCGTGCTGGTTGCGATTTGAAAAATGGAGCAGGGACCTTTTGCATGTGTTTCAGCAGTCCATTTAAATGAATAGGCTGCCATGCCCGCACAAAACACGTATGGCAGGGTGACAACTCAGGAGAACAATTAGGAGACATTACAGACTGTTGTCACCCTATAAAAAAAAGTGTCTGAACATGGCAGGATCACCAAGGATTTAATGACTTCTGCAAAATTGAAAAGCCTTAATTGGGTCTAAAATCAAAAAGCTACTTTGTCTGTACTTCTGTGGATCACAGGAGTGCAGTTCATTCTGCACTCCTGTGACCTGTTTTCAGCCTACAATAGGCTAAAGCCTGCTCTTGACTGACGTCACTCAGCCAGTCCTGGTTCTGGAAAGATCACGACTTTAATGTCGGGATCCATCCAGATGCCTGGACCGGTACCTGGCTTAGCCTCTCAGTGCACTGCTAAGAGCCTGAGCCAACCACTCCCTCTCCCTCCACAGCACTGGAGGGACAAAGCAGAGATCTGGAGACAGCCACCGCCTCTCTGCAGACTGAAGACTGAGAACTGAGCGATTAGTGCTGTTTGATGGCTCAGTTCTCAGTCTTAGAGCCAGCAGGGGCAGATGCAGCATTTACGTAGTGAGTATGAAAGTTTGTTTTGCTTTTTAATTCATTTCATTCATTTTCTGCATCAAGGTAAAAAAAACTCCCACTACCTGTTCTACCCTGCCCCCCAAATACTTACCTGACTCCTGTCACCGATCCAGCGCTGTCCTGGTTGCAGCTTCACCTCTCTCACTGACTCTAACTGCTGTCAGTCAAATCCTATGAGGAGGGAGCAGGGGCGTGGCTTAGCAGAGCCGTATGTCTCTATGAGCGCGCACAAATGGGCGCCTCTTTAGAACCCAGATTGCCTAGGGGCACCCAGAGGAGTAAGGAACAGTGCGCACCATCAGGGACCCACCCTAAGGGACTGTTCTGTGCACAGAGCACGCCAGTATAATATCTTTTTTTTTAATTTAAAATAAATGAATAGCCTTTAATATGCCATTTTTTTACTTTCTACTATAAAACATCCAAATAAATATTTTTAAAAATCTAATTTATTTGTACATTTTGGTCACGATGTATCCTGCTACATGTCTGTGGTAAAAAAAAATCCCAATGAGTGTATATTGATTGGTTTGTGTGAAAGTTATACTGTCTACAAACAATGGAATATAGACTGGGATTGTTATTTATTTTTTTATACTAGTAATGGCGGTGATCAGTGACTTATAGTGGGACTGCGATAGTGCGGCAGGCAATCTGACACTAACTGATGCTAAGAGGACCCTCCTAACTGGCACTGACATCTCACGTGACACCAATACAGTGATCAGTGATAATACTATACACGGTCACTGTACTCATGGCACTGGCTCGGAAGGGGTTAACATTTTGGGCGATCAAGGGGGTAAATATGTGCCTAACAATATGTAATGTGCTTTACTAATAGATCTCTTTGTTTCTCATCCCTACTTTGCAGGGAGGAGAAACAGAGACTGTTCCCTCTGTAGAGAGTACTGTGTTGATTGTCAACACAGAGCTCTGGGCTGTGATTGGACACAGCCAATCAGCAGGTCCCAGCCCTGGATCATTGGCCGGGACCTCCTGACAGACTTCCATTGTGTACAGTCACAGTGGGAGCAGGTGGGTGGGGGCGTGTGCACACGCCTGAAACTCAGAAACGAGCGACATACCAGTACGACTCTTTGCCTGCATAGGCCGCCAGTCCGCAGTACATAGCATGCGTGTGGTCTGCAAGTGATGAGATTTACATCGACTTTAAAGCAGAACTATGTTCACCTTGACTCTTGTGTTCCAGCGTCCTGGAGTTCCCTGCTGGCTTCCGCGTCACTTGGCCAGGCGGGGATGGCGCCACCCCTGCGCACGCGTGGGAGTGCACTCAGCTTCGGCTTAGGTGAATTTCAACAATGAACTGCGCATGCGTGGGAGTGCACTCAGCTTCGGCTTGCCTGAATTTCAACAGTGAACTGCGCATGCGTGGGAGTGCACTCAGCTTTGCTGAATTTCAACAGTGAACTGCGCATGCGTGGGAGTGCACTCAGCTTTGCTGAATTTCAACAGTGAACTGCGCATGCGTGGAAGTGCACTCAGCTTTGCTGAATTTCAACAGTGAACTGTGCATGCGTGGGAGCGCACTCAGCTTTGCTGAATTTCAACAGTGAACTGCGCATGCGTGGGAGTGCACTCAGCTTTGCTGAATTTCAACAATGAACTGTGCATGTGTGGGAGTGCACTCAGTTTCGGCTTGGTTGAATTTCAACAGTAAACTGTGCATGCGTGGGAGTGCACTCAGCTTCGGCTTGGCTGAATTTCAACAGTGAACTGCGCATGCGTGGGAGTGCACTCAGCTTTGCTGAATTTCAACAATTAACTGCGCATGCGTGGGAGAGCACTCAGCTTCGGCTTGGCTGAATTTCAACAGTGAACTGCGCATGCGTGGGAGTGCACTCAGCTTCGGCTTGGCTGAATTTCAACAGTGAACTGCGCACGCGTGGGAGTGCACTCAGCTTCGGCTTGGCTGAATTTCAACAGTGAACTGCGCACGCGTGGGAGTGCACTCAGCTTCGGCTTGGCTGAATTTCAACAGTGAACTGCGCATGCGTGGGAGTGCACTCAGCTTCGGCTTGGCTGAATTTCAACAGTGAACTGCGCACGCGTGGGAGTGCACTCAGCTTCGGCTTGGCTGAATTTCAACAGTGAACTGCGCATGCGTGGGAGTGCACTCAGCTTCGGCTTGGCTGAATTTCAACAGTGAACTGCGCATGCGTGGGAGTGCACTCAGCTTCGGCTTGGCTGAATTTCAACAGTGAACTGCGCATGCGTGGGAGTGCACTCAGCTTCGGCTTGGCTGAATTTCAACAGTGAACTGCGCATGCGTGGGAGTGCACTCAGCTTCGGCTTGGCTGAATTTCAACAATGAACTGCGCATGCGTGGGAGTGCACTCAGCTTCGGCTTGGCTGAATTTCAACAGTGAACCGTGCATGCGTGGGAGTGCACTCAGCTTCGGCTTGGCTGAATTTCAACAGTGAACTGCGCATGCGTGGGAGTGCACTCAGCTTTGCTGAATTTCAACAGTGAACTGTGCATGCGTGGGAGTGCACTCAGCTTTGCTGAATTTCAACAGTGAACTGCGCATGCGTGGGAGTGCACTCAGCTTTGCTGAATTTCAACAATGAACTGTGCATGCGTGGGAGTGCACTCAGCTTCGGCTTGGCTGAATTTCAACAGTGAACTGTGCATGCGTGGGAGTGCACTCAGCTTCAGCTTGGCTGAATTTCAACAGTGAACTGCGCACGCGTGGGAGTGCACTCAGCTTCGGCTTGGCTGAATTTCAACAATGAACTGCGCATGCGTGGGAGTGCACTCAGCTTCGGCTTGGCTGAATTTCAACAGTGAACTGCGCATGCGTGGGAGTGCACTCAGCTTCGGCTTGGCTGAATTTCAACAATGAACTGTGCATGCGTGGGAGTGCACTCAGCTTCGGCTTGGCTGAATTTCAACAGTGAACTGCGCATGCGTGGGAGTGCACTCAGCTTCGGCTTGGCTGCATGCGCAGCTCACTGTACGGGGCGGACAGGCAGGTAAGGAACTTTAATGCAGAAGAGACAAAGCATCTCTCTTCTGCATGAAAACTCCTGCCTGTCCTCCCATTTTGATTGGTTCCTTCAGGTTCCATTTACATGACAACACACAGGTTTAGAAAGGTTGATCAATGACAATGAATCGTTTTCATAGATAAATATTAAAATGAAGCAGAAATATTTCATTCATTCTCTGTGTGACACTTCCACAATTTCATGCCCCCCTCCCCCCTGGCTGCACTTATCCCTGCGATGAGCCCGGTGCTGGAATTGGGTGGAAAGTACACGGTGATACTTGTAAGAAGGAACATGATAGGGAATTTGGGGCACCTGTTGAAATGTTATTTCAGTAATGGCGGCTCTCGTTACACTGGGTGCTCCTGCGCCCGCCCCTGGCATATGACCGGCGTCGCCGTGGTGACACACAAACAATGGTGGGGGTGCGACGGCGTGTAAACGTATTAATAGCAATACACGGGGCTGCAAATAGTGCGAGTAATCTGCAGGTATTTTCTACTACGATATAGGGTTACCTTGTGGAAAGACGGGGCCAGCGACCTCCTGAACTACCCGCACCGCACCACACGCAGCACTACCCGAGCAATCCACACACTGACGTCTTTTCCTCGATGAAAGCAATTTGTTTCAGTTAAAGATGATGTAAACCCAACATTTCCTATTCCTGATCTGTGCCGGCTGTACCATGTACTTGCATTGCTTCCTTTGTGTGAATTCCCTGCAGTTCCTGCCAGTCCCTCTGCTTTCCTATTACTGACCACACTAGGCATGAGAGCACAGCGTGGTCAGTTCTCTAGCTGTGCTTGCACTCCTCTGATGATCGGACTTCTGCTTACACTCCCGCACAGCCATTCACTGGGAAGACCAGTGTGCTGCTGTCTCTCCTCCCTCACCTCTCTATGCAGCTGGGAACAGAGGGAATGTGATCAGCTATATAAAATAACACACATATATATATATATAATGTTTATATACCTAAAAACAAATGTTTTACCTTTCATTTCTATATTACAAGCTGAGGGTTCACATACTGTACACTTTAAATATTTAGACTGACATTAGTCCACATCGCAGTAGTTGTAGGCGAGTTGTCGGCCTCTCCGGCTCATCCATATACTGACATTTTGGTCACGACTGGCATTTTTACTTTACAAATTTTTAGAATATACAATTTCATTTCCAGAATTATTTTGGGATATCCATTCCTGACGACAGACTTCACAGACTGTAAAGCTGATGTTTGGGATTTCAGTTCAGTGCACAGGAATCGGAAAGGACACTGGATTTCTGGCAGGATCAACTTGATGAAAATGTTCTGTTCTGCTAATGCAGCCACTACACCTAGGAAATGACAATCTGCAATGTGCCGTCACTGAGAATCTCCGGCTAGGATTATTGGCAAGGAATGTGTGACCGCCATAGACAGGCTCTGTGTTCGTCCAGGACAAGCTGCAGTAAAGTGAGGCCTCTGACTGCTGCAAAGATCCCTTACACAGGAGAGCACTTTGTCCGATATTGTAACGTATGACTCCGGATAAAATCAAACCTGGCGGATTATTTCTGAGACATGATGCTGGATCCTTCACTCACAATGAATTTCCTGTAATAGAATCTTCTCATCAAATGTAGCGAAATATCAGAAAAGTAAAGAGATTAGGAACGCAGAATTGGAGAAGATTAAAGGATTCCGCCTTAAGTCCCCATTCTTACAGACAAATCCTGTTTGTTCCCAACGGGGTGTAATTGCTGGGAATAGTTCTCTGATGATAGAGGGGTGCGTCCTCGGGTGACAACCCTAAATTATGTGCAGCTGGGGTGTCATCGGCCGCCGTACTTCATAAACAGACTTCCCCCACGCCCTTGTCTACCCTCCAGCACATGTGCAGAACACGGGCAATCTGCCCCGTCATGTGACTGCCCGCCATGGTTGAAGAGGAACTTGTGAGGTTTTTTTAAATTTTTTAAAAAGTCACAAATACTACAAAAATACAATACGAATACCGTAGACATGTACTGTATATAAATACTACACAAATACAATACGAATACCGTAGACATGTACTGTATATAAATACTACACAAATACACTACGAATACCATATACATATACTGTATATAAATACTACACAAATACAATACGAATACCGTAGACATGTACTGTATATAAATACTACACAAATACAATACGAATACCGTAGACATGTACTGTATATAAATACTACACAAATACAATACGAATACCGTAGACATATACTGTATATAAATACTACACAAATACAATACGAATACCATATACATGTACTGTATATAAATACTACACAAATACACTAGGAATACCGTATACATATACTGTATATAAATACTACACAAATACACTACGAATACCGTATACATGTACTGTATATAAATACTACACAAATACAATACGAATACCGTAGACATATACTGTATATAAATACTACACAAATACAATACGAATACCGTATACATGTACTGTATATAAATACTACACAAATACAATACGAATACCGTAGACATGTACTGTATATAAATACTACACAAATACACTACGAATACCGTATACATATACTGTATATAAATACTACACAAATACACTACGAATACCGTAGACATGTACTGTATATAAATACTACACAAATACACTAGGAATACCGTATACATGTACTGTATATAAATACTACACAAATACACTACGAATACCGTATACATGTACTGTATATAAATACTACACAAATACACTACGAATACCGTAGACATGTACTGTATATAAATACTACACAAATACAATACGAATACCGTAGACATGTACTGTATATAAATACTACACAAATACAATACGAATACCGTATACATGTACTGTATATAAATACTACACAAATACAATACGAATACCGTATACATGTACTGTATATAAATACTACACAAATACACTACGAATACCGTATACATATACTGTATATAAATACTACACAAATACACTACGAATACCGTATACATATACTGTATATAAATACTACACAAATACACTACGAATACCGTATACATGTACTGTATATAAATACTACACAAATACAATACGAATACCGTAGACATATACTGTATATAAATACTACACAAATACAATACGAATACCGTATACATGTACTGTATATAAATACTACACAAATACACTACGAATACCGTATACATGTACTGTATATAAATACTACACAAATACACTACGAATACCATAGACATGTACTGTATATAAATACTACACAAATACACTACGAATACCGTATACATGTACTGTATATAAATACTACACAAATACAATACGAATACCGTAGACATGTACTGTATATAAATACTATAAACATACAATACACAAACATTGTACAAATACTGTATACAAATACTGCAGCTGATGACTTTTAAAAATCAGGTACTTTCCAGTGCTTGGGATCCAGTGCTGACTTCCCACAGCCGGTTCTGGGTCCCCACAACTGCCATCTTGGATATGGAAGCCAGCAGTGACATCCTCAAGGACTACATGCAGCTCTCCATTGTGCATGCACAAGCTCACGCTGCACTTTGTTAATGGTTCTGAAGCCTTCTGGGATATGTGATGAGTCCCAGGAGGCAGTGGGAGGGGAGGGGCAGGGGAAGGGATGTTCAGGGAAGAAGCACTGAGAGAACAGAAGCCAGCAGCATTCACAAACTGTAAATGCTTGGAGTAAGAATTTTGACATAGTTTACAGGGGAATGTTTATTTTATTGTCTAAGCCAGTAGTTCCCAAACTGCGGCCCTTTTCTTGCCTTTGTGCAGCTCTTGGGACACTACTCCTCCTGTTGACATTAACAATGGGGCATAATTCCTGCCACTGACACCAACAATGGGGCATAATTCCTGCCACTGACACCAACAATGGGGCATTATTCTCCCCACTCACACCAACAATGGGGCACTATTCCTCCCACTGACACCAACAATGGGACACTATTTCTCCCACTGACACCAGTGATGGGGCACTATTCCTTCCACTGACACCAACAATGAAGTAATATTCCTCTCACAGACACCAATGATAGGGCATTGTTATCGACACCAGGACATTTTCTACTCACACTGGCTACAGTCCGGCCCCTATAAAGTCTGAAGGATAGTAATCTAGCCCTTTGTTTAGAAAGTTTGGAGACCCCTGTGCTAGGCTAATAAAATGTTGAGCCTTCTTTGATTAAAGAAAAAAAAAAAAAAAGAAAGCCACAAATGTAAAATGAATAATGAATTTTGAATTAATATCAATATATAGGATTCTAGTGAGCGGATTTACTTCTACTGGAAAGTGATGACATCAGGGAAATGCCATGAACTGGATCCACCATGGACTCATAGAAAAGCATGTAGGAAAAGGAGCCTTGGCCGAACCAGGAGATCACAGCAGGTCAATCGTTCTAAAAATAATCTGAGATAATTTATGTGACCCGCTTGGCAGGACCATCGGAAACATGGGCACTGCGGGTATCAGCGGGAGTAATGGTATGTCATGAACTCCGTGCTATGTGACTACACTAAGGGTGAGCCATTCCAGGGTTTCAGAAACATGCCAAGTCCTCTCGTGTGATGAGCTTGTGTAATAAAAACACATTGAAGATGCCTCAACGGGGTCACCAAAGTTCAGGCTCAATTGACCTTTCTTGAACATCCTAAAACGGAGACGGCAGCAACTACGAGGAAACTTAAAGGCAGTTCTACGATGAAGTGATAGCACCCCATCTCTGAACAGTATCGTGTAGAAAAGGAAACAAGAAATAGGCAAGTGTATGTCAAAATACAGAACGCCCAGAAGATACAAGCTTGGTGGTGGTGCTCGGAGTCAGAAAACGTTTGGAAAAAAGGGACACTCAGAGATGTCAACCGGTGTAGTTATGGACTAGTGCCGAAGGTATAGCAGCATGACATATAGAATAAAAAAGATGGGTGTAACTTACATGTGTTGAGGTGGCAACCTGCCAATAGCATGTGTGGTAGAGACGTATTGTCTCCATGAAGAGTTGGACAAAGGTCATTCTCAATACCTGGAGGAAGCCCAAACCTTCTTGGATGGTTGCAATAACTGGATATTGGTAGTGAAAAGGCCTGCCATGTGTTTGTATGGCAGAGGCGCCCATGGTGATAATAGAACCCTGGTGGAAATTGTTACAGGTGGAAGAAGAATCCAACCACAACCGGTACTCTTGATGAAATTATATTTGTTAGAACACCAGTGACGTATTTCAGAACCATCACTTGAGCCAACAGCAGCGAATAATAAATATTCACAATCTTTTTCCACTTTTAATGGTTTCCACCGAGATTCTACCATCATCACTATACTCACCTACTGTCGTCTCTGCCACACAAACACATGATGGGCGTTTTCTCTACCAATCTCCAGTTGTCTCAGCCAAGGAATGGGCTTCCCTCGATCGTTGAAAATGACCTTTGTCCTTGTGACGGGAGTGACTTTTGGGGGTGGGGGGACCGCTTGGTCAGCTCATGTCCCCCTCATTATGTTTAACCCACCCTGTGCCTGTTAAGGGGTACAGGGTGTGAATGTGAATGTCCCAGTATTGTGTATAGTGTGTGTTCCTTTGTCTAGGCCACATGGCTGTCCATTGTCTGTTTGCCATGTGCTCCCCCCCATTGTGCTGTGTCTTTCTGTCCAGCCAACTATTATGGGATGTACTGTTTGTGTATTGGTGTGGGGGTTGGTCAATATCCTTTGCCATGTGTTTCATCCCATTGTTCTGTGTCTTGGGTTGGTTGGGGTGGTTCCCTGTAGCCCTTCCCACTGATAGGGTGGGCTGATGATGTATTTCCTGTTCCTGGTTGTGTTTCCCCGCCCTCTGTATATATTCTGTGTTTTGTGTTAAAATAAAGAGTTGGCTTTCTGTTTTAAGAGCTGGGTGCTGTCTTTTTCCTGAGGGATTTCAGGGTGTGGTCCGTGGATGGTGTTCGGACAGGGGAAGCTGCAGGATAACGGAATATACCCAAGTGCTGTCGGGTACCGGTTCCGTTACAGTCCTCCTCTTCATTGAGACTGTACGTCTCTTCCACACGTGCTATTGCTGTGTTGTGTTTACCATTGTCCTATGGTCACTCTACCTAAACACAAGTTATACCCACTTTTTCTTCACACATACCATGTGGTCATACCTTTGGCATTAAACCCACTACTGCACTATGAAGGCTCCCTCATCTTTCCTATTCTTTCCCTTTCTAGTAGGCACCTCTGAATAACCCTTTTCCACACTTTTTCTCACTCTGAGCACCACCACCAAGAATCTATCTTCTGAGGTGACTTATGCAGGGCTTTTTCAGCTGGAATGCAGGGGAATGAAGTTCCACCACCTCCAGCACTGTATGTAATGGCAAGGTGTGCTGGAGGATCTCTTGATACTGGATGCTGGGGGATATATTGTTGCGGGGGGTCTGTTGTTGATGAGGAGTTCTATTGTTGCTGGGGGGGGTATGGTCTTATGGTGCCAGGAGGTATCTACTGGTGAGAGGCAGCACTGGAAGGTGAGTAGGGGGTGGAACCAAGGGACAGTGCTCGGAGGTGGGTAGAGGGCATAGACAAGAAGTGGCTCGGAAGAGGGGAGTTCCTGCTCCTATTCTTCGAGAAAAAAAACCTCTGGATTAGGAGATCATTTTCTAAATGGTAATTCGGTTAAAGCCGGACTCATTCTTTTTTTGCAGCCAATATCCAGTAAACACTTTTAGAGGACTGTGTGTATAAGGTTCCACATCTGTACAAAACCTCCAATGTCTGACACCATATTATCTTATTATAAATGAAGGCCATTCTTCTGTTATCAGCCATTGGAGGATGAAGCCGGCTCACCAGAGGCTGTCCAGAGCGAACTTCTATGCCACTGCTAGACAGGAAGTCAGTTGTGTATATGAAAATATCTCCCCACTAAAACCAGAAGATGGTCTCAGTTCTATTTAGATCGAATAAACTCCTGAGATGTCTACAACAACAGCAAATACTAGGAGCTCTTTAGAAAGAGTTGTAGGCCCTTACAGTCTCTTTCTAGCCACAGATGTTTTTGAAATACATGTGTTGGCATTCTCCAAAAACAAATCCAACTTTGTAGGTTGCAAGGACAGAAGGGCCCTGGTCCCTCCACCCTGTGACTCTAGCTCTGTCATCCCAGTCCATAACCTCAATTTTCAGTTCATTTACAAATGTCAGCTGACCCTCCTAAGACAGATGGTGACTAAGAAGATAAAACACTTATGGATAAGTACGGTGAACCAATCTCTCTGCTGCATGCAATTACAAGCACCGTATGCTGACCATTTTCTCATGTGCCGGACGGGATTTCCATTACAAGAGAAAAGAGAGACAAAATCCCAGAGCAGATGATTAGACTCTGCTTGCTCCGACGTGAACCAGAGACCACACTTTTATCTGGGGCCCCTCACTAAGCATTTTGTTGGCCGGTGTGATACACAAATGACATACTGGTTGTGTCACAGATGTGCCCCATACCTCAGTTCGGCAGAAAACTGGGGTGATGGTGGAATTGTGAACACGCCGACGGGTACAGCCAGATGCAAAAAAGATGGGCACTGAAAACTTAAGTTTAATAGGTCAAGCTGATATTTATTTGCCAAAGTAAGAGTGTGGTCAACGAGTTTCGGGGCTCATTAGTCCCCCTTCATCAGGGCTGGTGGAGCCTGGAATTCCAGCTCCTTGGGCACACAGCCTTTAATGGAATCCCCACTTTACCAATTACATCCCATTTTAGTCAAGAGTTCCAAAAGAGGCCGGAATATGGTTCAACTGGCCAGGAACCATGCAGAACTGAAATAATAATAATAGAGAAGGTTACAGCTGAACTTCAGGTGCAAAAACGTGAAGGTGATACTAAACACACGCTGTTTGATTTACATTCTCCCTTCTCTTTTGTATGTGCATGATCACACTTTAACCTTTTAATTAAAAAATTTGAAGTACTTTTTTCTAAAGGTGGAGTTCCGGCCCCCGCCACCTCCCAAAAAGAAGCTACAAATACTCTGGCTGCTGACTTTTAATATTAGGGCACGTACCTGTCCATGAGTCCTCACCCTGAGCCAATTCTTCAGTGGGACGTCGGGTGCTGGTGCCGCCATCTTGACTAAGAGAAACCAGCCTTGTGGCTTCACCGCCAGTTTCCTACTCCGCATATGCAAAGCACTGCGCATTGTGAATGGACTGCAGGAGTGCCGAACTTCCAACTCAGTGCATTGCAGGAACCTCAACCAGAAGTGGGAGCAGGTATCTGTCAAAACCAGGTACCTGCTCCCCCAAAAAGGTGCCAAATGTGGCAGCGGAGGGGGGGAGGAGGCAGAAAAGCGGAAACGTCCACATTTGGGTGGCTTTAATGAATATACAGCTGTCATGTGACCCATCTCTTTACCAGCCTGTTTCATGGAAAAATGAGCAGGAGGAGCTTTTAGTCAGTCCTCTGCTACTGGTCACATGTTCAAAATTACAAAAAATAAAAAAACAGCCTTTGGGATACAGAGTAAAAAATAAATATTAATATCTACAAACTGTTTTAACTCGCCATACAAATATATATTTGAAATGAAATATTTATTATTTTTTGGCAATTACATGGTGTGGGTGGATTTCTGACAGTCACAGGCTGTGTCACGCATCTCTAGCTTGTGTTTTAGAATAATGGGGAGGTGAAGCATCCATCAATAAGGATGTAATATCCTGCCCCCATTGTGTTTGAGGTGAAGCCTCCAACAGTTAAGGTGTAATATCCCAGCCCCACTGTGTTAAGCTGGTTAGTGGACATGGAGAAGGAGGAAGGGAGTTGGCTGTCATTTTCCACATGAGCTGCTCAGATGTAATAGGGAGCAAGTGCTCAGGGTAGACATACACTGAAAACTGAGCATGCCAACAGCTGCCCCTGTCCTCTGCCCTGCCAGCAGCTGCCCCTGTCCTGCCAGCAGCTGCCCCTGTCCTCTGCCCTGCCAGCAGCTGCCCCTGTCCTCTGCCCTGCCAGCAGCTGCCCCTGTCCTCTGCCCTGCCAGCAGCTGCCCCTGTCCTCTGCCCTGCCAGCAGCTGCCCCTGTCCTCTGCCCTGCCAGCAGCTGCCCCTGTCCTCTGCCCTGCTAGCAGCTGCCCCTGTCCTCTGCCCTGCCAGAAGCGACCCCTGTCCTCTGCCCTGCCAGAAGCGACCCCTGTCCTCTGCCCTGCCAGCAGCGACCCCTGTCCTCTGCCCTGTCAGCAGCGAGCCCTGTCCTCTGCCCTGTCAGCAGCGAGCCCTGTCCTCTGCCCTGTCAGCAGCGAGCCCTGTCCTCTGCCCTGTCAGCAGCGAGCCCTGTCCTCTGCCCTGTCAGCAGCGAGCCCTGTCCTCTGCCCTGTCAGCAGCGACCCCTGTCCTCTGCCCTGCCAGAAGCGACCCCTGTCCTCTGCCCTGTCAGCAGCGACCCCTGTCCTCTGCCCTGCCAGCAGCGACCCCTGTCCTCTGCCCTGCCAGCAGCGACCCCTGTCCTCTGCCCTGTCAGCAGCGACCCCTGTCCTCTGCCCTGCCATAAGCGACTTCTGTCCTCTGCCCTGTCAGCAGCGACCCCTGTCCTCTGCCCTGTCAGCAGCGACCCCTGTCCTCTGCCCTGTCAGCAGCGACCCCTGTCCTCTGCCCTGTCAGCAGCGACCCCTGTCCTCTGCCCTGTCAGCAGCGACCCCTGTCCTCTGTCCTGTCAGCAGCGAGCCCTGTCCTCTGTCCTGTCAGCAGCGAGCCCTGTCCTCTGTCCTGCCAAGAGAGACCCCTGTCCTCTGCCCTGTCAGCAGCGACCCCTGTCCTCTGCCCTGTCAGCAGCGACCCCTGTCCTCTGCCCTGTCAGCAGCGAGCCCTGTCCTCTGCCCTGTCAGCAGCGAGCCCTGTCCTCTGTCCTGCCAAGAGAGACCCCTGTCCTCTGCCCTGTCAGCAGCGAGCCCTGTCCTCTGCCCTGTCAGCAGCGAGCCCTGTCCTCTGTCCTGCCAAGAGAGACCCTGTCCTCTTCCCTGCAAGCAATACCAACACTGCTCTGCAAAATCCTCAACTGCATTGGGGACATGGACACAAGGGGGGGGGGGAAGAGAACAGCAGAACTAACCAGTTTTTTTGCAGAATACATAAAATGATCGCCATAATGACTGAGTATGAAAAACGTGTAAAATAACATTTATTTATAGTTTTTAATGATGTGGGTTTAGTGACACTTTACATTAATACCCAATAGTCACAGTGGACAAAAATCTACCTTGTGTCTACGCAACATCTTTGCAAACCTAGATATTCTCCTATTAAAGTAGCAGTGACATCATCACTGTACTGTCCATTGCCTGTGCAGAGAGAAGAGTGCCTGCAGAAAATTACAGGAGGGGACAGAGACAAGACCAGTCACAATGCACAAGAAAAGAGAAAGCAAAGCTGTGGGAGGGGCCCAGCAAGTTCCACCCACTAAAGGCTGCCTGCAGAAAACTACAGGAGGGGGCGGAGACAAGACCAGTCACCCTGCCCAAGGAGAGAGCGCAGCAGTGAGCGGTCTTTATTCCAGGAAGTCTCACCCTGGATCTGCACAGATCTGGAAGGAATACACAAAGCAGTCCCGAGTTTCTAGAAGAAGACACATGATGAATGGATACAGACGGACAATGTTTACTAAGCAATACACAAAGCTCACCGAGATTCACATGACCAATGGATTTGGACAAAATTTGCTGATCTTTGCTGGAGTTCAAATGTAGGCCTCATGCACACGGGACATTATAAAAACGCCAGTAGTGTTAGCTGTAAACAGCCACATTAAAAACGCAAGTTTTGCATACGCATTTTGCTGCATTAGTGCTTTTTTGGTAAAAAAAAAATAAAAATCGCTCTGCTATTTTTAACTCCCACTTTACCACAACGCATCCCGGAATAGGTGCTGTGTAGCTGTTTCGCCGTTTTGAAAGCGGTTTCATCTGCATGGAGCACAAATATGCCATCGGCCATGCTAACTGCATACATGAGCTACACGCGGGTGACAACATGTTCATGTCTGCATGGAGCCACATAGCACAGGTCAGACAATGAAGACAACAGCAGCAAGGCACACTGGAAAATGTAAGCATTTGCTCTGTAATGGAAATTTCCAGTGTCCATTGCTAAAAAAAAAAAGCTTGAGGCTAATAAAGGAGCCTAGCTACGTTTTGCTGCGTTTAACAGCGTTAGAGCGTTTTTACAGCTGACTCCTCCCCTAGTTCTGGGGTTTTTCCAGCCGGAAAATGCTTATAAATGCCGATGTGTGCATGGACACGTAGGATGGTATGCTGGGGACTTTACTGGCCATAAAAAAACCCACCAAAACCAGCCGCTGTAAAAACGCCCGTGTGCATTTATTATTTATTTCAGGTACTTATATAGCGCCATCAATGTACGCCGTGCTTTACATATATATTGTACATTCCCATCAGTCCCCGCCCCCGAGGAGCGTACAATCTAAGGTCCCTAACTCACATTCATACATACACATACTAGGGACAATTTAGACAGGAGCCAATTAACCTCCCAGCCTGTCTTTGGAGTGTTGGAAGAAACTGGAGTAGCCGGAGGAAACCCACGCAGGCACAGGGAGAACATGCAAACTCCAGTGTGCATGAGGCCTACGTAGATCTAACCCCTGCCTGGAGGACGTTCTGCTTACTAAAACTCTTTATATGAAAACACAATTACCCTTTTTATTAAAGACAGTTCTAGTTTCACTTTTGTATCCTTTTCCCATCCTATTACTGCACTCCGGGATGTCATCCTCATCCTACCTGACCAAGCATGCGAGGATGGCAATGACAGGCCCTGAGGCTGCATCTTCTAGAACCAATTGCAGCTAGTACTATTTTTGTCCTGACAATTTCTCTATAAAGTTTTGTTTGCCTATCAGATGTCATGTAGCGTTTTGTCTGGCGTGTCTACAAATAGCCGGTAAATTGTATGTTAGGACGTGATGAAATGTAATGTCTTCCTGGCTTCTCCCTACACCCCCGGCTCCTGTCTACCTGAGCTCACAGGGTTCTTCATCCGTGACACCGTGATGTATTCTGTGCCATCGGCCAGCAGATGCTTCACACTGCCTTTTATTGGATCTATCATCTGGCTGGGTAGTGCTGACTGGGCCGGGGAGCAATGCCATGAATGTAATAAGCTAAGTGGTGGCTGATGCCAACATGTGACAGGAAGATCTCAGCCTGCTTTATACAATGTTCAGGGTCCTCTTCTGTTATGGTGTCACAGAGGCTCAGCATGGATGGGAAGAGAGTTGCCGCTGCCACTAACCTGTCAACGTGTGAGGTCATCAATAGACATGACCTCCAATGAGATCGCCATCTCCCTCCGCCGGGGGAATGCAGCCACTTTAAGTGGAACCCCGACAATTTCTTTTCAATATTATGCAAAAAAAAAGTTGGAGTCTACGCACGGTTTTCATTGCTTTCTATGTTTCCACTGGAAGGCTTTTCTTTGACTTTCTATCCCAGTGACACCAGCACCAGGAATGAGAGGAACAGGAATGACCAGGACTGGAGGACACGGGGAGCAATAAAGACTTTGGAGTATATGGACGTCAAGGAACAGTCTATGCCAGTGGTAACCAACACACCGCTGGCCCACCCTTTATGTGTCCTGGACTGCCACTTGTTGTACACCACTTTGTAAAGTGCCAGCTGGGTTCCAGTCTCTTAAGTTTCCACTGCCACTGCACTAGGTGGTTATTATTGTGGTCACTGACACCAATGAAGGGGGTTATTATAGTGGTCAATGGCCACCAATGATGGGGGTTATTATTGTGGTCACTGACACCAATGAAGGGGGTTATTATAGTGGTCAATGGCCTCCAATGATGGGGGTTATTATTGTGGTCACTGACACCAATGAAGGGGGTTATTATAGTGGTCAATGGCCACCAATGATGGGGGTTATTATTGTGGTCACTGACACCAATGAAGGGGGTTATTATAGTGGTCAATGGCCACCAATGATGGGGGTTATTATTGTGGTCACTGACACCAATGAAGGGGGTTATTATAGTGGTCAATGGCCACTAATGATGGGGGTTATTATTGTAGTCACTGACACCAATGAAGGGGGTTATTATAGTGGTCAATGGCCACCAATGATGGGGGTTATTATTGTAGTCACTGACAATAATGAAGGGTAGTTATTATAGTGGTCAATGGCCACCAATGATGGGGGTTATTATTGTGGTCACTGACACCAATGAAGGGGGTTATTATAGTGGTCACTGACACTAATGATGGGGGTTGTTACTGGGAACACTTACAGCAATGATGGGGGTTACTATTGTGGTCACGGACACAAATGATAGGGGTTATTACTTCAGTCATTGGCACCAATCATGGGGGATAATATTGTGGTCACCAACACCAACGATGGGGGTTATTATTGCAGTCACTAACACCAATGAAGGGGGTTATTATTGTGGACACGGACACCAATGATGGGTGCTATTATTGTGGTCACCAACACCAATGATGGGGGTTATTATTGTGGACACGGACACCAATGATGGGTGCTATTATTGTGGTCACCAACACCAATGATGGGGGTTATTATTGTGGACACGGACACCAATGATGGGTGCTATTATTGTGGTTACTGACAACAATGATGGGGGTTATTATTGTAGTCACCAACACCAATGATGGGGGTTATTATTGTGGTCCCTAACACCAATGATGGGTGCTATTATTGTGGTTACTGACAGCAATGATGGGGGTTATTACTGCAGTCTCTGACACCAAAGATCACTCCAACCTTCTCTTAAATGTGCAATGCTGTATATTGCAAAAATGCAGATGGAATACAGTTTGCACGAAAACAAACTGCTATTGTGCGACCCCCTGGATATGTCAGGGGCCACATTTGGAATTCTCTGTTAAATTCAGTTTGACCATCATTAGTCCATGCTTTAGAGCAGGGGTCTCCAAACTTTCAAAACAAAGAGCCAGTTTACTGTCCTTCAAACTTTAGGGGGGCCGGACTGTGGCCAATGGTAATAGTAAATGTCCTGACTTGGGAGTAAACAATGTCCCATGCAGGGGCGGACTGACCATTCAAGCACTTGGGCACTGCCCGAGCGCCCGGGGTCAGTAGGGGGCCACATGAGATGCCCCTGGTACCTTTCATTGGCTTTTTCATAGGCTTTTTTAGGTGTGGGTGAGGACACAGGGGTCCTATGATCCCCTATTGCCCGGGAGCCCCATGATTTGTCAGTACGCCCCTGGTCCCATGATTAGTATTAGTGCCCCGTCTTTGGTATTAATGGTAGGAATAGTGTCCTATTGTCGGTGTCAGTGGCAGGAGCAATGCCCCACTGTTGCTGACAGTGGAGGAAATACTGCCCCAAGGGCCAGCTAAAAGCAAGCAAAGGGCTACATCTAGCTCCCGGGACGCAGTTTGGAGACCACTGCTTTAGAGTACAAAACTCCTCCACATAAATGAGCCCCAACGGGGCCCCCAGATGAGATCCAGGAAGGGGAAGGAAAAAGGAAAGCCACAAAGGAGAGTCTAAAAATGCATAATTCATCCTAAGAGTCCAGAATAAAAATCAGGCACATTTCAGGGAACCATTTATATCCCCTTCATATTCCTTGATAGTCCTTTAAAGAGTCCTTCTAAGATGGATTCCCTTATGAAGAAGGGAATGGTAATGGAATCATGACAGAGGTCCGTAGGTCATACCACACCCCATGTCCCTCTTGTCCCCATTCAGAGGAAAGGAAGGCCGTTTGTCATCAGCAGGTGAAAAGAACACTTCCAGATACAAGTTAATAACGGGTTTATTTTTGGTGCGAGCGTTGGGCGTTGGTTTCCTCCACTCGAGGGGATCAGACAGACGGGGTTTTCTCTGGCAAGATATTGTAAATGTTTGAACCAAAAGCTTAGTATGACTGCTTACGTTGTAAAGGTGAGGAGCCCATCGGTTGGGCATGACATTCTACACAATAACTGGGGGCCTATCAGCGACATGGGGAAATCACGGGAGGGATGGATCTCCAGTCTTCCATCGGTTGGGGCTTTACTGCAGAAGTGTAATGGAGATAATCAACCTTAAAGAGGAACTCCAGGCAAATAATGGAGCTGCTGACTTTTAATAAACAGGCACTCATCCGTCTCTGGATCCAGTGTTGTCTTCACCCAAGGCCGGTTCTTTGGGTCCATGGTGTAGCCATCTTGACTGTGGGAAACTTGGCAGTGACTTCCTAAGTCTCCCAGCTGTGCATGTATGAGTTGCACTGCACTTTCTGAATGGACCCACAGCCTCCTGGGACCTGTGATAATGTCACAGGAGTTTGTGGGAGAACTCAGATCGCCTAGGCCCTCCCCCAGCCTTTGACTGGACGGTGAAGGAGAAGTGTCAGACTACTGAGCTCACCTGTCCCTCTGCACTCTCCTCCTATCAGCATATCCTTCATTAGCACAGCTAATTGGTTCCTCACAGGGCTGTCTTCATGAGTGGGTACCCCTGGGCAATGCCCAGGGGCCCCAGGTGCTTGGGGGCTCCTTGAGAATCTTGCAGGGATCCTAGGCCCTCCCCCAGCCCTTGAGTGGACAGTGAAGGAGAACTGGCAGACTACTGAGCTCACATATCCCTCTGCACTCTCCTCCTATCAGCATATCCCTTGTTAGCACATGAGCACAGCTAATTGGTTCTTCACAGGGCTGTCTTAATGAATGGTCAACCCTGGGCAATTCCCAGGGGCCCCAGGTGCATGGGGGCTCCATCAAAATCTTGCAGGGATCCTAGGCCCTCCCCCAGCTCTTGACTGAACAGTGAAGGAGAAGTGGCAGACTACTGAGCTCACCTGTCCCTCTGCACTCTCCTCCTATCAGCATATCCCTTGTTGGCACATGAGGACAGCTAATTGGTTCTTCACAGGGCTGTCGTAATGAATAGACACCCCTGGGCAATACTCAGGGGCCCCAGGTGAATGGGGGGCCTCCATGATAATCTTGCATTACATCACACTAGCCAACTGTTCCAGATTCGCTTGGACAGTCACGGTTTTTACTAAGCTGTCCCGGGATGCTGGGGTATCTTTTGCAGCTGCGAAGGTCTATTGTTGCTAGGGGGTCAGGGGCGGACCGACAACTCATGGGGCCCCCGGGCAATAGGGGATCATGTGGCCCCTGCGTCCTTGCCCAAACTCAAAAAAGCCTATGAAAAAGGTACCAGGGGCATCTCATGGGGCCCCCTACTGACCCCGGGCCCTCGGGCAGTGCCTGAGTTTCCAAATGGTCAGTCCGCCCCTGCAGGGGGTCTATTGTTACTGCTGTTCTTGTTATAATGAACATATTCCATAAAAATTTCCTAGCACCCCAAAATGATACTTGGTTCCTCTAAAAGAAGCGGCACTGGTAGGTTTATAGGGGGTGGGACCAAGGGATGGTGCTCAGAGGTGGGTGGGGGGCGGAGACAAGGGAAGGACTACCTGCACCTATTCTTTGAGAACAAAGCCCTGATCATTACAATACTGATGCTATCAAATGGAAGTGTATGACCAGAGAACCATTCTATATCTTGTATCCCTGCCTGGTATTCAGCTGTAGAACCACATTGGCTCCCCAGGGAATGAGCGTGGTGTGTGCGGGCCCTGGGGTCCTCAGATCTGTAGATACACCCTGGAACTCATCAAACTTTATTAGTTCAGGTACAGAACGGAGTCAGGAAATCCTGGCTGTGGGGGGCGGTGATGTATTTACACAGCTGCAGTTGTTATGAGCACCATCCCTTTTTTCGGCAGCTGGATGCGGCAGCGGGTAGAAGTGGAATGTATGTTCCGGGGGCCCAGGCTGGCTCAGGTCCTGCGACATAAACAAAGGGTGGGCAGGATGGGCATGGTTCTATAATGTGCACATAATGGGGCATGGATAAGGGGGGGCCATCATTCCTCCCCCATATGACTTCACCTGCTGCAAAGAGAGCCATAGACGGGATCGGTTCCAGTATCTGCCACCCCCCCGCCACACCAATCACCCTCACTCTGCACCATACCTTCCCCCCCCCCCACTGCCAAAGCCCCCTGTGCTCCTGCCCCACTCCTGCAGATCTCCTCTCCCTCCCACCAGCTTTTACCTGCTGCAAAGAGAGCCATAGACGGGATCGGTTCCAGTATCTGCCACCCCCCCCGCCACACCAATCACCCTCACTCTGCACCATACCTTCCCCCCCCACTGCCAAAGCCCCCTGTGCTCCTGCCCCACTCCTGCAGATCTCCTCTCCCTCCCACCAGCTTTTACCTGCTGCAAAGAGAGCCATAGACGGGATCAGTTCCAGTATCTGCCACCCCCCCCCTGCCACACCGATCACCCTCACTCTGCGTCATACCTTTCCCCCCCCACTGCGCTCCTGCCCCACCCCCGCAGTCCTCTCCCACTCGCAGTACACAATAGGATCCTTCAGGATGGACAGTAGGGGAAGGCTCCAGTGAATACGTCTTATTTTCCACACCCTTTCTTTCCTGAATGAACACAATGAGTGATTGGTACAGATCACTCGTTGTGTTCATTCATAACTGAAGCCTAGTAAACTGTGTTTATTGGGGGTCCCTGTCAGGTTGCTTGTACGGGGCCCGGTGGTTTCTAACAACAGCTCTGCCCCCCACCTTTTGTAGGGAACTAGCCAACGTGGAGATTGTACACAGATAACATGTGAACTGATCTGGAAATACAATCAACCAATGAAAAGGGGCGCTGAACAGCAGATCTGAGTATTCAGCTTCGGGGGATCAGAAAGCCCTCAGACTGCTCATCACACCCTGGAAACTGGAACAGAGAAAGACAAGGAAAATGAATGATCAGAACAAGATGAGCGACGCACCCACAGCTGTCCTCTCCTTGTCCCCGAACCTTCCTGGAAGGGGGATGACGGAGGGTGACGCCGGAGTGTCATGCAGCTGTCCTGGGGAATTCTGGGCTTTTTCCACAACTCCCGGATTATTTTGGTGCACGGCAGCTATTGTGAACATCAGCTGTCCCCGTGTCACCCCTCCCTCAATGTGGTCACCTGACCAGCTTCCTAGGACAGGAACACGAGTGACAATGTGACTGCTGGAAATATTACTGCAGGGGAAGCAGAAGAGACTATGGATGTCACTTGTGTAGAATGAAAAAACTTTTTCTAGTATTTTTAGGGGTTCCCACCATCCCTGTGCTGAGTTCCCGGGTCTGTACCCCCGCTGTGCCCATTATGAGGGGTTCCCACCATCCCTGTGCTGAGTTCCCGGGTCTGTACCCCCGCTGTGCCCATTATGAGGGGTTCCCACCATCCCTGTGCTGAGTTCCTGGGTCTGTACCCCCGCTGTGCCCATTATGAGGGGTTCCCACCATCCCTGTTCCGAGTTCCTGGGTCTGTACCCCCGCTGTGCCCATTATGAGGGGTTCCCACCACCCCTGATGGATGTGTAACTTCTTACATCCTTAAATCCTGCATAATAATACAGTAGCCTCAATTAGTCACAATGGCAGCTCACACGGTGCGATAGTCTGCAGAGAGGTGTGCTGGCACCTAGATATGAATAGATGTGAGTGTCAGAACAAGGAGCGCTCTGGGGATCACATCTGTCAGATCGGTTCCTGTCGGTGGCCGGCGTGAGCCGTTGTGAATTTTGTGAATGGTTCCTTCCATTAATATTCTCTACCTCTGAATCCTGAGCGGAGTGAGTGGCGAGTGAATGAGCTGCGGAGTCAGCCCCCTCCTCTCCCCTCCTCTCCTCTCCTAGTCCTCCTTCATTCAGAGGCAGCGGCTTCAATGAATGGAGAGCCGTGCGGCGCCGCTGCTGAAAAAACCCTCCGCTCCCCATGGAAATGATAGGGAAGAACCTGCGCCAAACCGCGTCCACAGAACAATCCGAGATCGGGGGGAATCGTCCACAGAACACTCCGAGATCGGGAGGAATCGTCCACAGAACAATCCGAGATCGGGGGGAATCGTCCACAGAACACTCCGAGATCGGGAGGAATCGTCCACAGAACAATCCGAGATCGGGAGAAATCGTCCACAGAACACTCCGAGATCGGGGGGAATCGTCCACAGAACAATCCGAGATCGGGAGGAATCGTCCACAGAACACTCTGAGATCGGGGGGAATCGTCCACAGAACAATCCGAGATCGGGAGGAATCGTCCACAGAACAATCCGAGATCGGGAGGAATCGTCCACAGAACACTCCGAGATCGGGAGGAATCGTCCACAGAACAATCCGAGATCGGGAGAAATCGTCCACAGAACAATCCGAGATCGGGAGGAATCGTCCACAGAACAATCCGAGATCGGGAGAAATCGTCCACAGAACAATCCGAGATCGGGGGGAATCGTCCACAGAACACTCTGAGATCGGGGGGAATCGTCCACAGAACAATCCGAGATCGGGGGGAATCGTCCACAGAACAATCCGAGATCGGGGGGAATCGTCCACAGAACACTCCGAGATCGGGAGGAATCGTCCACAGAACAATCCGAGATCGGGAGAAATCGTCCACAGAACACTCCGAGATCGGGGGGAATCGTCCACAGAACAATCCGAGATCGGGAGGAATCGTCCACAGAACAATCCGAGATCGGGAGGAATCGTCCACAGAACAATCCGAGATCGGGAGAAATCGTCCACAGAACAATCCGAGATCGGGAGGAATCGTCCACAGAACAATCCGAGATCGGGAGGAATCGTCCACAGAACAATCCGAGATCGGGAGAAATCGTCCACAGAACAATCCGAGATCGGGAGAAATCGTCCACAGAACAATCCCAGATCGGGAGGAATCGTCCACAGAACAATCCCAGATCGGGAGGAATCGTCCACAGAACAATCCCAGATCGGGAGGAATCGTCCACAGAACAATCCCAGATCGGGAGGAATCGTCCACAGAACACTCCGAGATCGGGGGGAATCGTCCACAGAACACTCCGAGATCGGGAGGAATCGTCCACAGAACACTCCGAGATCGGGAGGAATCGTCCACAGAACAATCCGAGATCGGGGGGAATCGTCCACAGAACAATCCGAGATCGGGGGGAATCGTCCACAGAACACTCCGAGATCGGGGGGAATCGTCCACAGAACACTCCGAGATCGGGAGGAATCGTCCACAGAACAATCCGAGATCGGGAGGAATCGTCCACAGAACAATCCGAGATCGGGAGAAATCGTCCACAGAACAATCCGAGATCGGGAGAAATCGTCCACAGAACAATCCGAGATCGGGAGAAATCGTCCACAGAACAATCCGAGATCGGGAGAAATCGTCCACAGAACAATCCGAGATCGGGAGAAATCGTCCACAGAACAATCCGAGATCGGGAGGAATCGTCCACAGAACAATCCGAGATCGGGAGGAATCGTCCACAGAACAATCCGAGATCGGGAGGAATCGTCCACAGAACAATCCGAGATCGGGAGGAATCGTCCGCCCATAATCCGAGATCAGGGGGAATCGTCTGCCCATAATCCGAGATCGGGATGAATCGTCCGCCCATAATCCGAGATCAGGGGGAATCGTCTGCCCATAATCCGAGATCGGGAGGAATCGTCCGCCCACAATCCCAGATCGGGAGGAATCGTTCGCCCACAATCCCAGATCGGGAGGAATCGTCCGCCCATAATCCCAGATCGGGAGGAATCGTCCGCCCATAATCCCAGATCGGGAGGAATCGTCCGCCCATAATCCCAGATCGGGAGGAATCGTCCGCCCATAATCCCAGATCGGGAGGAATCGTCCGCCCACAGTCCAAGACCGGAGGAATCGTCCGCCCATAATCCCAGATCGGGAGGAATCGTCCACCCACAATCCCAGATCGGGAGGAATCGTCCGCCCACAATCCCAGATCGGGAGGAATCGTCCGCCCACAATCCCAGATCGGGAGGAATCGTCCGCCCACAATCCCAGATCGGGAGGAATCGTCCGCCCACAATCCCAGATCGGGAGGAATCGTCCGCCCATAATCCCAGATCGGGAGGAATCGTCCGCCCACAATCCCAGATCGGGAGGAATCGTCCGCCCATTGTTAGTGAACACATCCATCTGATACAAAGAATGATGATCATTAGAAATGTGCGACTCCATAGTACACACAGTACAGAGGGAGGTGTGCAGGACAGTGAATGTGCTCATTCCTAGCAGTCAGAATGAAGGCCGCTTCCAGGGGTTCAGGGAACGAACATCTGATTGATCGGTTGGGTTGCACATTTCTGCTGCTTAAAAATGGATCCAACATCAGATTTTCATGATAAGTGCGCCATCCTCAGTGACCAGAGATCACACTACACACCTCACATTGCCTCCATCTCCTATGCTGGTCATAGACGGGTCGAAAATCGGCCGACTTTCGCACTGTTAGTGGGTTAATTGTTCAGCCGCTTTTTGCACATTTTTTTTATCGGGCATGTTGGAAAATTTGCGGCCGATTTTGACAACTGGCCGATTTTCCCGGCAATGATGGGGAAATCGGCCGATCGTTTTACAAATAAAAAAATCTGCGCATGAGCCGTGGCCTGCAAGAAGAAGAATTCCAGTCCGCTATTATATTTGACATGAAAAGTCTTCCGGTTGCAACAAATGTATCCATTTATATCCAAATGAAAATACTGTAATACATTATTCGGATACAGATGTTTTTATTCGGATACATTTGTTGCAACCGGAAGACTTTTCATATAAAATATAATAGCGGACTGGAATTCTTCTTCTTATGTATCGATGTCACATTGTACAGTGCGCTCCCCGTCTCTGCAAGGGACAGAAGTTATGGGGTTAATGTCGGCCGTAGGCGGGATGAAAATAGGCTGATTCTTTTTACGTTGGTGGCAACGTCGGCCGATCGAACAAGCGATTTTTCGTTTTTTTTTTTTTTAAATTGGCCGATTTTCGACCCGCCTATGTCCTGCACTAGTCTCTCTATTAACCACGAGTCATGTTTGTTCAGGTATCATCCAGGGTCACATTCTACTCCCTGGACTGAGATGCTGGCTTAGAGATGACACAATCCTGCTGCCTGTGCAAATCATGGCTGTGATCACACGTCTGACACAGATCAGCCCCTGCTGCAGCCTCTCTCCTTTGACTTGCTACAAATGTACAATGTACAGTATGATCATTGGGGGAGGGGAGACTGAGGAAATGCTTCCTCCTTGTACAAAGTTACAATGTACAGTCTGATCACTGGGGGAGGGGAGACTGAGGAAATGACTCCTCCTCCTTCTACAAAGTTACAATGTACAGTCTGATCACTGGGGGAGGGGAGACTGAGGAAATGCTTTCTCCTTGTACAAAGTTACAATGTACAGTCTGATCACTGGGGGAGGGGAGACTGAGGAAATGCTTTCTCCTTGTACAAAGTTACAATGTACAGTCTGATCATTGGGGGAGGGGAGACTGAGGAAATGCTTTCTCCTTGTACAAAGTTACAATGTACAGTCTGATCACTGGGGGAGGGGAGACTGAGGAAATGACTCCTCCTCCTTCTACAAAGTTACAATGTACAGTCTGATCACTGGGGGAGGGGAGACTGAGGAAATGCCTCCTCCTCCTACAAAGTTACAATGTATAGTCTGATCACTGGGGGAGGGGAGACTGAGGAAATGCCTCCTCCTCCTTCTACAATGTTACAATGTACAGCCTGATCACTGGGGGAGGGGAGACTGAGGAAACTCCTCCTCCTCCTACAATGTTACAATGTACAGTCTGATCATCATGCTTCTGCAGCACTAGGCGGTTTGGTGCAGGACTCAGGGCAGCCCACAGAAATGAATAGTCTGCCTACACACTACATGCAGAAACGCTGCGTGCGCTCAGTTGCACCTGCAGGCGTGAACAAAGCCTAAGTCACCGGAGAGTGTGACTCTGCCTATTGCATGCTGATAGGTACAGAAATGATCTATGATGTGGTATAATAAACAGACCTGAAACAAGAGGAGTGGTTTGTGAAGGTCTCCGTACACCAGAGGTACCCCCCCCCCAGGCTTTGGAATGAGGGATGTGGCAGGTAAGTCAGGACCAGACATGCCCTCCCTGTCCTCTTCCCCTCCTGCCTGCACAACGCCCTTCTCTGCAGTTACAGCGCGGACTCACAGAAGAGAATCAGGGAAAGTGACGGATGGAAACAATGAAGGCAATTATTGTGAAACATTCCGTCATATTGTCCCCCTGAGACCTGGTGCCCCAGGCTGCTGCCTCATTGATTGTTATGGTGGATGTAATGTGTGTAATGTGTGCAATTACTATAAAGATCCACATGAGATCCGGACTCGGAGCACCGTTCAGTCTGATCATTTGTACATCCAGAGGTTCCATTCTGCTGAACGGAGGACGCTGTCTGTCAGCCCCTTACCACTCATATCAATCCAAGCTGCTCGGCCACAAATATATTTGGAATAATTGGTTGAGTACTCCTAGGAGGTCAATAATGGCCACTTATAGACTAGGCTGATCTCCAGGAAGGTATAAAAATACAATATTAATCACTTGTGTATTCAAATGAAAAAAAAAAATCATTACATGCAGCTGACATAAGTATATCAATCTGTCTTCATATTGTCTTCCCTGCACAGGGAGAGGAACGGCCAGCACTAGGGGTCTGAGAGGGTCTTGTTGCTTCGCAGGGCAGTCAGTCTAACCCTGGAGACATGCCTACAAGAGGGGAGCACATGGAGATGACTTCATCAGTGTTTGCCCAATCACAGCTGCCTTTGGTTAGTAGTCTGCAGGTCAGTGTGAATTACAGGACTGGCTGAACAGGCTTATGAACCCTAAAACAGTCCATGTATCTGGATTGTACCCGTTTATTTATCTACTTGATTTCACCTACAAAACGTAAGTCTGGGCTAAACAAGTATTCCCCAAATCCATTCATCCTGTACCGTCTTCTGGAATCTCGGAGATCTCTGTGTATTCCTTCCAGATCTGTGCCGTCATCCAGGGTGAGACTTCCTGGAATGAAGACCGCTCACTGCTAAGCTCTCTGCTTGTGCTGGTGACTGGTCTTGTCGCCGCCCCCTCCTGTAGATTTCTGTAGTAGGTGGAGCCTGCTGGCCCCTCCCACAGCTCTGTTCTCTTTATTCTTGTGCTGGTGACTGGTATTTTCTCCGCCCCCTCCTGTAGTTTTCTGTAGTAGGTGGAGCCTGCTGGCCCCACCCACAGCTGTTATATTTGTTCTTGTGCAGGTGACTGGTCTTGTCGCCGCCCCCTCCTGTAGATTTCTGTAGTAGGTGGAGCCTGCTGGCCCCTCCCACAGCTCTGTTTTCTTTCTTCTTGTGCTGCTAACTGGTCTTGTCGCCGCCCCCTCCTGTAGTTTTCTGTAGTAGGTGGAGCCTGCTGGCCCCTCCCACAGCTCTGTTCTCTTTATTCTTGTGCTGGTGACTGGTATTTTCTCCGCCCCCTCCTGTAGTTTTCTGTAGTAGGTGGAGCCTGCTGGCCCCACCCACAGCTGTTATATTTGTTCTTGTGCAGGTCACTGGTCTTGTCGCCGCCCCCCCCCGTAGTTTTCTGTAGTAGGTGGAGCCTGCTGGCCCCTCCCACAGCTCTGTTTTCTTTCTTCTTGTGCTGCTAACTGGTCTTGTCGCCGCCCCCTCCTGTAGTTTTCTGTATTGGGTGGAGCCTCACACAGCTCTGCTCTCTGCACAGGCTATGTACAGCACTGTGATGATGTCACTGATACATTTACAAGGAATTATCTGGCTTTGTAAAGGCCTGAGGTGCTCACAATATGGACTTATATCCTTTATGGCTATTATGGAATATAATTAAATGGACGTTTTTTGTGCTCAGAGTTCAGTTTTAAGGATTAAGAGATTTGGGGGGGGGGGGGGGCACCTCTCCCAGGGGCCAAAACAGTCCATATCTGAAGTTTAAAGCGCCCATCAAAAATGTAAGAATGATTAATATAACAAAACAGACATTTTCTGTCTTAAAAACTGACAATACGTAATGAGAGGTTGGAAAGCAAGGAAAGCCATCCATTTTATTTGTAACTTAACAAAAACGCTCCAGAGGTCAACTTAGGCTTTGGGCCCAGCAGAGAGCTAGGCTGGGGGCCACACAGGTGATTTCTGCTATATGGATCATTGCTGGTGATCTCCCAGTTACTAATTACTAGCAATTGATAACAACATGGAGTGTAGCAGTTATTGATCGCTATCAGTATCACTGTACTCCATATGTGGGGGGGGGGGTGATTACCTCTACCTGATACATGGCTGCCTGTGTGCAGTGATTAGTAGCTGGGCGATCACAGGTAGTAGTCACTATAGCAGACATCCTCCATGTGTGCCCAGCCCAGAGGTGGACTGACAACTCATGGGGCCCCCGGGCAATAGGGGATCATGGGGCCCCTGTGTCCTTGCCCAAACTCAAAAAAGCCTATGAAGACGGTACCAGGGGCATCTCATGGGGCCCCCTACTGACCCCGGGCCCTTGGGCAGTGCCCGAGTTTCCAAATGGTCAGTCCGCCCCTGGTTTGAACCTTCAACACTTGTAAGCCCGGGTTCACACTGACGCGGTGCGGCACATCGCATGTGATTCACACAGGAACCGCATTCCTATGCATATATCACGTAATTTCTGTGCGGTGCCATTTGCGCCAACATTTTGTATGGCTCTGATCACACCGCATCTGCATCAAAATAGTGCAGGACCCTTTGTTTTTTGTCCACACCACAATCGGATCACATGGGTGTTCACCATGTGACCCGGTTCTGCACATCGCACTGCGTTTTGCAAACTGATTTCGGGGCGTTGTTAACGTAACATACACCCCCGCAGCGATTCGCATGAATGGGGTGCGATTATGATGCGGTGCGGAAATCACAAAGAAACCGGAGCGAACTCCGCACCGCATCAGTGTGAACCCGGGCTCAATGTGGCGCAGAGACGAATTTGATGACTGCCAACCGCGACAACCCAAATCCTAGTCCGGTCCTTTCCATTCTTATACTAACAAGACTCCACACCTTTGTATACAGCAGGGCAGCCTATCGCACCTGTATATTAAATGTATGAGCCTACGGAGCGCCCCCCTGTGGCCACCTATCAGACATAGGAATGTCATTGTAAACACAGACCTTGTGCTACAACCACAGCAATACAAAATAATCACAACATAAAGATACAACGTATCAACATAGAAATTACTTTGCAACAATGTTTAGAAAACTGCTTCCCATTGTATTTTGTTGACGATTCTCCAACATGCAAAAGAAATGTGTTATCCTAATCTTATCCCCCCCCCCTTTTTTTCCTGAAGCTGGGGGTGGGGGGTTCTTTACCTATGGACATGATGCCGCACAATGACCAAGAAATCTGGAAGAAATCATTATCTTTTGCTGAAAAAAAAAATTAAAGCGCATGTCAAGATATCAAGTCTGAATTCCCTGGGGGGGTGGTAAATATTCGACTATCACAAGACATTGTGATCACTGGGGTGTAATGGTCCAGTAAGGGTTAAAGCATTCAGCACCACCTAGCGCCCAGCAGTGCGAGGGTTAATAGTGCCGCGTTGTGCATGTAGAATAAATAATAATTACCAGTGAGAAATCCATGTACATACCAGGACATACACACCCCGGAGGCAGCGCAGCAATGATGGGCTTAGCGGGGGCCAGGGGACCCAATGATTCCACTTTGGGCTGACACCGTTCATGACACCCAGCGCAGTACTGGAGGGATCTAATCTGCCAAGAAGTAGTAGTAGGTGCAGCGTTAGACGGGTCGCAGAACGGTGGGCCCAGCGCTGCACCAGTACTAGTGCAGGAGTACACTCAGTAATATTTGAAGAATGCACCAATACCAGCCACTAGTACCCAAGAATGAAAGAAGGATTTATGTTTTGTGAAAACTCCTTCGCCCAGCAATGGCAGGGTAAATAGTGACTCCAACAGCTGCAGCACTGACAGGGTTAATGGTACTGGAGAATTCTGCGCGGAGCAGACTTACCCACACCAGCACTGCATGGGTTACTATTCCACTGGATTACACAGGAGTCTACTGATCCCAGCCCAGCACTGATCCAGGTATTGATGAGAGAAGAATGCCAACATGTCACTAAGGGGTCTGTCCGGGAGGGGGGGGTACTCATCCAGACCAGCACTGCATGGGTTACTATTCCACTGGATTACACAGGAGTCTACTGATCCCAGCCCAGCACTGATCCAGGTATTGATGAGAGAAGAATGCCAACATGTCACTAAGGGGTCTGTCCGGGAGGGGGGGGTACTCATCCAGACCAGCACTGCATGGGTTACTATTCCACTGGATTACACAGGAGTCTACTGATCCCAGCCCAGCACTGATCCAGGTATTGATGAGAGAAGAATGCCACCATGTCACTGAGGGGTCTGTCCGGGAGGGGGGGGGGGGGTACTCATCCAGACCAGTACTGTACATAGGAATTAGAAGATGATGGATTACACAGGAGTCTACTGATCCCAGCCCAGCACTGATCCAGGTATTGATGAGAGAAGAATGCCAACATGTCACTGAGGGGTCTGTCCGGGAGGGGGGGGTACTCATCCAGACCAGCACTGCATGGGTTACTATTCCACTGGATTACACAGGAGTCTACTGATCCCAGCCCAGCACTGATCCAGGTATTGATGAGAGAAGAATGCCACCATGTCACTGAGGGGTCTGTCCGGGAGGGGGGGGGGGGGGTACTCATCCAGACCAGTACTGTACATAGGAATTAGAAGATGATGGATTACACAGGAATCTACTGATCCCAGCCCAGCACTGATCCAGGTATTGATGAGAGAAGAATGCCAACATGTCACTGAGGGGTCTGTCCGGGAGGGGGGGGGTACTCATCCAGACCACTACTGCACATAGGAATTAGAAGATGATGGATTACACAGGAATCTACTGATCCAGGTATTGATGAGAGAAGAATGCCACCATGTCACTGAGGGGTCTGTCTGGGAGGGGGGGGGTACTCATCCGGACCACTACTGTACATAGGAATTAGAAGATGATGGATTACACAGGAATCTACTGATCCCAGCCCAGCACTGATCCAGGTATTGATGAGAGAAGAATGCCACCATGTCACTGAGGGGTCTGTCCGGGAGGGGGGGGGTACTCATCCAGACCACTACTGCACATAGGAATTAGAAGATGATGGATTACACAGGAATCTACTGATCCCAGCCCAGCACTGATCCAGGTATTGATGAGAGAAGAATGCCACCATGTCACTGAGGGGTCTGTCCGGGAGGGGGGGGTACTCATCCGGACCACTACTGTACATAGGAATTAGAAGATGATGGATTACACAGGAATCTACTGATCCCAGCCCAGCACTGATCCAGGTATTGATGAGAGAAGAATGCCACCATGTCACTGAGGGGTCTGTCCGGGAGGGGGGGGGGGGTACTCATCCGGACCACTACTGTACATAGGAATTAGAAGATGATGGATTACACACAACAAAAAGTACTAGAAGTACTAGGTACCGATACTAGAACGGTCTCCAATCACCGGTGACTAGTACTCCAGGTTACTCATCCAACCACTAACCAGGTTGCACACAAGACAATGGAGAAGATCAATCACAGCGGAATCTGTCATCAGGACCCCATTAACCCCCCGTGACCCGGAGATCACCTCTTACCTCGTCCACAGTGAGGGGCATGCAGATCCTGTACTCCTTCAGCAGCATGATACTGGGGTGTCAGGGAGAGCAGTGAGGAGCACAGGGTGGGTGATGAGTTTTTTGGGGGGGCCGCCCTAGATGAAGAATAAGATCCTGATCTAGACTCTTCCAGAGAGCACGAGTGGATGTCAGACCTTGGCCAGCATCATCGGGGGGCACAGGGGGGACAGTTGAAGCGATCCGCTGATCACAGCACTGCAGCCATACAGGGGGCACAAAGCGTTCCCAGCACAAAGGCAGCCCCTGACCCTGCTGCAGAATAAGTCCAGTCCTTCACACCAACAGAACCAGCTGCAGACCCGAACCAGCCCAGTCCAGTCCTTTATCCCAGCTAAAGAGCAATGCCAAACCAGTCCATCCACCTCCACAGACCCTTCTGCAGAGTCCAAACCCAGTCCAGTCCTTCACAGTTGCAGAGCACTTCTTGTAGCAGAGCCCAGCTGCAGAGCAATCCTTCAGAACCCAGAGCCTTCCGCAGAGCACTCTTCTCCCAGATCCAGCGATCCTTATGGCTGAGAGGAGAGGAGAGCCTGCACTCTGCAGCACAGCAATCTTTGTGTCTGCCCCCAGTGCTGGCTGCAGGAAGCCCCCTCCCCAGTGATGCAGCCTCCTCAGTTCCCCAATGTGTGTGACATCAGCAGGAGGAAGGATGTGCTCTGCTCGGCCAATGGGAGATCTTCACACACTATTTAAACACCAGCAGCAGCATCAGATGATGAGGGGTCCCCGGCTGGGGAGGGCACACGCTACACATGGCCACATGTGACATGAGGGTGGATTGCTGTACGAGGGTCAAATTCACTGCATGCTGACTGCAATCACACAGCACACCGACTGGATTCATACTGCACACTGACTGCAATCACACAGCACACCGACTGGATTCATACTGCACACTGACTGCAATCACACAGCACACCGACTGCATTCATACTGCACACTGACTGCAATCACACAGCACACCGACTGGATTCATACTGCACACTGACTGCAATCACACAGCACACCGACTGCATTCATACTGCACACTGACTGCAATCACACAGCACACCGACTGGATTCATACTGCACACTGACTGCAATCACACAGCACACCGACTGCATTCATACTGCACACTGACTACAATCACACAGCACACCAACTGGATTCATACTGCACACTGACTGCAATCACACAGCACACCGACTGGATTCATACTGTACACTGACTACAATCACACAGCACACCGACTGGATTCATACTGCACACTGACTGCAATCACACAGCACACCGACTGGATTCATACTGCACACTGACTGCAATCACACAGCACACCGACTGGATTCATACTGCACACTGACTGCAATCACACAGCACACCGACTGGATTCATACTGCACACTGACTGCAATCACACAGCACACCGACTGGATTCATACTGCACAGTGACTGCAATCACACAGCACACCGACTGGATTCATACTGCACAGTGACTGCAATCACACAGCACACCGACTGGATTCATACTGCACACTGACTGCAATCACACAGCACACCGACTGGATTCATACTGCACACTGACTGCAATCACACAGCACACCGACTGGATTCATACTGTACACTGACTACAATCACACAGCACACCGACTGCATTCATACTGTACACTGACTACAATCACACAGCACACCGACTGGATTCATACTGCACACTGACTACAATCACACAGCACACCGACTGGATTCATACTGCACACTGACTGCAATCACACAGCACACCGACTGCATTCATACTGTACACTGACTGCAATCACACAGTACACCGACTGCATTCATACTGTACACTGACTGCAATCACACAGCACACCGACTGCATTCATACTGTACACTGACTGCAATCACACAGCACACCGACTGGATTCATACTGCACACTGACTGCAATCACACAGCACACCGACTGGATTCATACTGTACACTGACTACAATCACACAGCACACCGACTGGATTCATACTGCACACTGACTGCAATCACACAGCACACCGACTGCATTCATACTGCACACTGACTGCAATCACACAGCACACCGACTGGATTCATACTGCACACTGACTGCAATCACACAGCACACCGACTGGATTCATACTGTACACTGACTACAATCACACAGCACACCGACTGCATTCATACTGTACACTGACTACAATCACACAGCACACCGACTGGATTCATACTGCACACTGACTGCAATCACACAGCACACTGACTGGATTCATACTGCACACTGACTGCAATCACACAGCACACCGACTGGATTCATACTGTACACTGACTACAATCACACAGCACACCGACTGGATTCATACTGCACACTGACTGCAATCACACAGCACACCGACTGCATTCATACTGCACACTGACTGCAATCACACAGCACACCGACTGGATTCATACTGCACACTGACTGCAATCACACAGCACACTGACTGCAATCACACTGTACACCGACTGCATTCATACTGTACACCAACTGCTTTCCCACTGTACACTGACTGCATTATTACTTCACACTGACTGCAGTCCCACTGATTGCGCCGCCCCCCTGAATTCATTTATCAGTGTCTGCAATTGTTCTGAGGAGGCAAGATGGAATTCCAAAGAGAATTTACAACTCCCTTTTTTGAATTTTCACAATCTGGTTTAATTTTAGTCTAAGGAGTCACCAAAATATTCCTTTTTTACTGAATGATACCCACTTTAGTCACCGGAACTTTTCTCCAGTTTATCAAAGTTAGAAATGTAAAGTTGGGGAGTCCAAGTGGGAAATGATGAAAAGTGAACAGAAAAGTAAAAAAAAATGTATATGAAAAGTAAAAAGGAAATAATGTCATGCGGATGTCAGTTCCCTCTACACCCCACCGTGTTACACAAGGCAATGTCCCTACTCAGCAGGCAGACTTCGGGTGTCACGGACGGCTGATCACGTTTTACTCCTCTACTTCCTTCTTTCAATCATAACGAGACGTGTCGTAATTGGAGAGAAGGGGAAAGGCTCTCAGTATCTGATTCTATGTATGGGACGAAAAATCATTTATTACTCTGGAAACATATTGTACTTGGAGATGAACGTTAGACAAGATGCAGATAATATATATAGTGTATACTGGATCTGATAACAGGTTCTGCAACTGTGCTCTGCCGGTCTTGTGGTCCAGACAGCGCCAGGAACCCAGGGCAAAGATGTCAAATGCACCCCCCCTGAATGTATGAGCATTGTGGGTTAGCAAACCCCACCCCCCCAAAAAAAAAAAATTAAATGAGGGCACCAATCTTACCCCAAAAGCCCCCCTCCCCCCAAAAAATTAGGGCACCAATCTTATAAAAAAAAGCCCCCCCAAGAAAAAAAAAATGAGGGCACCAATCTTACCCCAGAAGCATATATTTGTAAGCCAACATTTTCCACAAACAAAAACTCCTCCTCTTCCAGTACAAAATTCCCCCTCCCAGGATCAAATCCTCTCCCTCCCTACATTCCCCATCCCAGCGCAAATCCTCTCCCTCCCCAAATTCCCCCTCTCAGCGCAAATCCTCTCCCTCCCCAAATTCCCTCTCTCAGCTCAAACCCTCTCCCTCCCCAAATTCCCCCTCTCAGCTCAAACCCTCTCCCTCCCCAAATTCCCCCTCTCAGCTCAAATCCTCTCCCTCCCCAAATTCCCCCTCTCAGCTCAAACCCTCTCCCCCCCAAATTCCCCCTCTCAGCTCAAACCCTCTCCCTCTCCCTCCCCAAATTCCCCTCTCAGCTCAAATCCTCTCCCTCCCCAAATCCCTCTCTCAGCTCAAATCCTCTCCCTCCCCAAATTCCCCCTCTCAGCTCAAATCCTCTCCCTCCCCAAATTCCCCCTCTCAGCTCTAATCCTCTCCTTCCCCAAATTCCCCCTCTCAGCTCAAATCTTCTCCCTCCCCAAATTCCCCCTCCCCCCAGCTCAAATTCTCTCCCTCCCCAAATTCCCCCTCCCCCCAGCTCAAATCCTCTCCCTCCCCAAATTCCCCCTCCCCCCAGCTCAAATCCTCTCCCTCCCCAAATTCCCCCTCCCCTCAGCTCAAATCTTCTCCCTCCCCAAATTCCTCCTCCCAGCACAAATCCTCTCGCTCCCCAAATTCCCCCTCTCAGCTCAAATCCTCTCCCTCCCCAAATTCCCCCTCCCCCCAGCACAAATCCTCTCCCTCCCCAAATTCCCCCTCTCAGCTCAAATCCTCTCCCTCCCCAAATTCCTCCTCCCAGCACAAATCCTCTCCCTCCCCAAATTCCTCCTCCCAGCACAAATCCTCTCCCTCCCTAAATTCCCCCTCTCAGCTCAAATCCTCTCCCTCCCCAAATTCCTCCTCCCAGCTCAAATCCTCTCCCTCCCCAAATTCCCCCTCTCAGCTCTAATCCTCTCCTTCCCCAAATTCCCCCTCTCAGCTCAAATCTTCTCCCTCCCCAAATTCCCCCTCCCCCCAGTTCAAATTCTCTCCCTCCCCAAATTCCCCCTCCCCCCAGCTCAAATCCTCTCCCTCCCCAAATTCCCCCTCCCCCCAGCTCAAATCCTCTCCCTCCCCAAATTCCCCCTCCCCTCAAATCTTCTCCCTCCCCAAATTCCTCCTCCCAGCACAAATCCTCTCGCTCCCCAAATTCCCCCTCTCAGCTCAAATCCTCTCCCTCCCCAAATTCCCCCTCCCCCCAGCACAAATCCTCTCCCTCCCCAAATTCCCCCTCTCAGCTCAAATCCTCTCCCTCCCCAAATTCCTCCTCCCAGCACAAATCCTCTCCCTCCCCAAATTCCTCCTCCCAGCACAAATCCTCTCCCTCCCTAAATTCCCCCTCTCAGCTCAAATCCTTTCCCTCTCCAAATTCCTCCTCCCAGCTCAAATCCTCTCCCTCCCCAAATTCCCCCTCTCAGCTCAAATCCTCTCCCTCCCCAAATTCCCCCTCTCAGCTCAAATCCTCTCCCTCCCCAAATTCCCCCTCTCAGCTCAAATCCTCTCCCTCCCCAAATTCCCCCTCCCCCCAGCTCAAATCCTCCCCCTCCCCAAATTCCTCCTCCCCCCAGCGCAAATCCTCTCCCTCCCCAAATTCCCCCTCCCCCAAGCTCAAATCCTCTCCCTCCCCCAATTCCTCCTCCCAGCACAAATCCTCTCCCTCCCCAAATTCCCCCTCCCTCCCCCAATTCCTCCTCCCAGCACAAATCCTCTCCCTCCCCAAATTCCCGCCTCTCCCTGTTGCTGTACATTACAGGACAAACTCAGATACACTGGGTGCAATTAAAGTACATGTCATTATTGCAGCTTCAATGTGTCTTTTGTAGATACGGCTCAGCTTTTGTCTCCTGGCAGGTTAAGATTACACAGACGTAGCGCATAAAAAACTAATCACCAACATAATAAACAAAATTATTAACGGCAAAAAAAAAAAAAAAAAAGTTGTTTCCTTTATCTTGCTACCTCAGGACTGAGGAACGGAGAACACGATCAATACCAATCAATACTGTTATTATTGTAATTGTTATTATTTTTGCCTTTACAATTCTGTCTAAGTGTCTTCAGCATGTCACAAATATCTCATTCCTCCATACAATGTAACCGAATCTTCTCCACCAAACCTGCAGGAGGTAAGGAATGAGGTCAGGGGATAGTATGACACTACGATTGTCACATGACAACCACCACAAACTGTTACGGCTCCTTTACACTTGCTTCAAAATGCTACATTGGTCACACTTTGTCAAAGAGCTCTGAATGCCAATCAAAGCCCCGTCACTAAATAACATGGTCACCTTACAGCCTTGTTCACACTTTGTGTTTGTCTGCTTCAAAAATTATCCCCCATGTCGCTTTTTTGGTGCCTCAAAGCATCTCTGAAGCCTTCATGGAAGTCTATGACAATGTTCGCCAACAGCACCTGAAGCTTTTGAGGGGTTTTATTCAGCTTTGCTTTGTTTTGGAGGTATTTCAGGTATGAGATATCCCAGGATGCACTGGGAAAACAACAAGAGAACCAGAAATACGTCATCAGCAGTCACTTCTGGTTCATGTGTCTATATTCTGGGAGTGTCTGGTGCAGACGTCACATCTGGAGTGCAGCGTGGAGCAGCAGGAATGTGAGCGGAGCAACTAGCTCACATGGTGTGCAACATGCGAACAGAATAGTGGAAGGTGAACGGGGACCAGAGCAGGTGAACGAGGATCAGCAGTGCTGAGGGACCAGAGCAGGTGAACGAGGATCAGCAGAGCTGAGGGACCAGAGCAGGTGAACGAGGATCAGCAGAGATGAGGGACCAGAGCAGGTGAACGAGGATCAGCAGAGATGAGGGACCAGAGCAGGTGAACGAGGATCAGCAGAGATGAGGGACCAGAGCAGGGGAAACTAGCAGATGTCACTCGTGGTGCACAGCATGGCAGCAATATAGTGTAAGGTGAGTGGGGACCAGAGAGAGAGGAGGATCAGCGAACCAGAGGATCAGCAGAGCTGGGGGACCAGAGCAGGGGAATGAGGATCAGCAGAGCTGAGGGACCAGAGCAGGTGAACGAGGATCAGCAGAGCTGAGGGACCAGAGCAGGGGAAACTAGCAGATGTCACTCATGGTGCACAGCATGGCAGCAATATAGTGTAAGGTGAGTGGGGACCAGAGAGAGAGGAGGATCAGCGAACCAGAGGATCAGCAGAGCTGGGGGACCAGAGCAGGGGAATGAGGATCAGCAGAGCTGAGGGACCAGAGCAGGTGAACGAGGATCAGCAGAGCTGAGGGACCAGAGCAGGGGAAACTAGCAGATGTCACTCATGGTGCACAGCATGGCAGCAATATAGTGTAAGGTGAGTGGGGACCAGAAAGAGAGGAGGATCAGCGAACCAGAGGATCAGCAGAGCTGGGGGTACTACTGAGCTGAGGATCTGCTGAACGAGGGTACTAATAAGCTGGGGATCTGCTTAACAGGGGTACTATTAAACTGGGGATCTGCTGAACAGGGGTACTATTAAACTGGGGATCTGCTGAACAGGGGTACTATTAAACTGGGGATCTGCTGAACAGGGGTACTATTAAACTGGGGATCTGCTGAACAGGGGTACTATTAAACTGGGGATCTGCTGAACAGGGGTACTATTAAACTGGGGATCTGCTGAACAGGGGTACTATTAAACTGGGGATCTGTTGAGTAGGGGTACTACTGAGTTTGGGGTTCTAAAGAGACCCTTAAAAACAAATCGAAAATCAACACATAAGCTTCATTAAATCTTAAAAAAAACATAATCGAAGCATCAAAAAAGTGAATGTTGAAGCTGTGGGCACTTTGATGTGTGTAAATGTGCCCTTAAAGGATCACCCCAACCAGAGCAGATATCAGGTGTTTGGTGGGTGTCTCTATGGTGAGTGTTCAATACCAGATCATGGCCTTCCTGAACACACCAGCCAGTAAAAAGGGTTAAAGTATAACTAAAGGCAAAACTTTTTTATTTGTATTATTCAATAGAGTGGAGAGGATAGATTAGAATGCCTGTCAGTTTTTATAGCCGTCTGTGCCCCAGTTAGGGAGATTCCCCTCTCTATTTGTCCTGTTTACCATTATCACTGAAAGTGAATGTAAAAGAAAATCCTAAATTCTGGGTTTTCCCCAGAAAAGTAATAGAGAGGAAATCTTCCAATGAAGACACTAGTTCTGGTGACTTGGGGGACCCAAAGGAATTCCCTCAGTTTTCAAGGATTTCCTCTCACTTCCTGGTTGGCTATAGGACGTGAAGGGAAATTTCCACAATGGGACACAGATGGTGAAAAAAAAAAATCCGAAAGGGGTTCTAACCCTTCCTTACTCCATCCAAAATGAAAAAATAAGTTTTGCCTGCAGTTCTACTTTACAGAAGGAACCATTAGGAATGTGCAGTGACTTTCCCTGTGTGGGCCTACTGCCAGTTCAGCTTCGAGAACAACACCAGACTTATGCGGGGCTATTCACGCTCTACTGAACCCACAGAGGTCTAGTTCTGAAACACACACCCCATCCACTGCCTGGGGCCAGGATGATCTCCTGCAGAACCTCAACGGCAAACATTCCCCATCCACTCCCAGGACTTTTCCTTAAAAAGCATTGGCCATACTTCTCTTTTCATATCACTGTAACACCACAATCTGAATGATAGGAGATTCCTGTCCATGGAGATATATATATATATATATATATACAGACACATACACACTAGATTGCCAAAAGTATTGGGCCTGCCCTCCCAATCATGTGATTCAGGTGTTCCAATCCCCTCCATATCATGTGATTCAGGTGTTCCAATCCCCTCCCAATCATGTGATTCAGGTGTTCCAATCCCCTCCATATCATGTGATTCAGGCGTTCCAATCCCCTCCATATCATGTGATTCAGGTGTTCCAATCCCATCCCAATCATGTGATTCAGGTGTTCCAATCCCCTCCATATCATGTGATTCAGGTGTTCCAATCCCCTCCCAATCATGTGATTCAGGTGTTCCAATCCCCTCCCAATCATGTGATTCAGGTGTTCCAATCCCCTCCATATCATGTGATTCAGGTGTTCCAATCCCCTCCATATCATGTGATTCAGGTGTTCCAATCCCCTCTATGGACACAGGTGTATACAATCAAGCCCCTAGGCATGCAGACTGCTTCTACAAACATTGGTGAAAGAATGGGTCGCTCTCATGAGCTCAGCGTGGTCCCATGATAGGTGGCCACCTGGGCAATAAGTCCATCCGTGACATTTCCTGGCTACTAAATATTCCACGCTCAACTGTTAGTGGGATTATAACAAAGTGGAAGCAACTGGGAACAACAGCCACTCAGCCACCAAGTGGTAGGCCACGTCACATGACAGGGCGGGGTCAGCGCATGCTGAAGCGCACAGTGCGCAGAAGTCGCCAACTGTCTACAGAGTCAATAGCTAAAGACCTCCAAACTTGGTGTGGCCTTCAGATGAGCCCAACAACAGTGCGTAGAGAGCTTCATGGAATGGGTTTCCATGGCCGGCCAGCTGCATCCCAACCTTCCATCACCAAGTGCAATGCAAAGCGTCGGATGCCGTGGTGTAAAGCACGCTGCCACTGTACTCTAGAGCAGGGGAGACATGTTCTCTGGAGTGACCAATCACGCTTCCCTGTCTGGCAATCAGATGGACGTGTCTGGGTTTGGGAGGAGAGAACAGAGAACTGAATCATCCAAATTTAATGAATGCAACACAACAAAATTGTTAACTTAAAAGGAAGCTCCACCGAAAAGGGAAAATTCAGCTTTAAGGCCTCATCCCCCGCTCTCCGTTAAAGATTGGCACCTTTGGGTAGCGTAAGGGGGGATGCAGCTGTACCATATTTTGACAGGTACCTGCTCCAACTTCCGCTGCGATCAGTTGACAGACGCTTTTAGTCAGGCATTTTTTTAACTGCTTCCAAACACCCCTCCATGCTATCCTATGTGTCCGTGCACACATAGACTTTTGGAAGCTTTTAGTGGCAGAAGCGTTTGCTAGCAGAAAAAAAACCCAGGGCCAGTGCGTCCAGGAGCAGCAGCATTTTGGCAGAAAAATGCTTGACGCATGTACACGTCTGAATGTGCCTAAATGCTTGTTAATGATAGGCGCGTTTAGGCCTTGAGCATAATTAATTTCAATGGGCCGAATAAATTATTATTCTGGTCAATGAAATGAATTAACGCCCAAGCGCTTGATGCCTGCAAACGCTCCTAAACACTTGTAAAAGCCTTGGACAGTTTTACAAGCGTCAGGTGTTTTTCCTGCCAACAACGCTGCTGTCAAGAGGAGGGGCATTTTTTAAACGTCTTGCGTATATGAGGCCTTAATTCCCAGTGGTTTCCTATTTGTGAGACCAGTGGCTGCTCTGCCTCCTATTCCCCCAGCCACTGGTCTTGGCACATCCCTCTCGTAGTTCTTTCTCAAGGAAGTAGTGATGTCATTCAGCCCCATTTGCAGTGGTGGGCAGACACATTCAGCATGTACTGGCCTATTGTACCGGCCCACATTCACTACCATTCCCTGTGGTTGATGGAAACTGTAGTTTCCTTTTACTGCAGCGAGAGAGGAGAGGATATGATGTAATCCGGCTGTTACTCCTCCTCCTTGGCAGAGCAGATGCTGTTATCTTATGAATTCCAGGAGATGAGGTCATGAAACTTTTATTAGACTTTTCTCCTAAATTGTAAGAATTTTCAACATTTTATTAACTGTTTAGTGTTTTGTGTAGTGAGGTGTACTAACAGATGATTTTTTTTTGCCTATCCTGGAATTCTTCTTTAGCTTCACTTCGTAATTTTCCTCTTCGGATGGACTCTGTAAAAGCATACGTTCAGGTACCCATGCTGCCATGGAGACTGACAGGAAAATTTCCTATCAAATACTTAGTAATTTTCCTGATGGAGCCAATTTCTCTTCGAATCCTATGTATGCCTTATGTTTCAGTGCAATCCTGCTCAGCCTGAAGGAAATGTTCAGACCCCCTCCCCCCCCCCCCCCCCGAGCTATTTGTAAAATATCCAAACTGAAATGTCAGATTTCATCGGTGTTACCTGTTTTTTGCCAACTCCTTTACATGATGTCAAATGTTTTGTTTTAGATTGGCTGGTCCTCTGCTTCTCCCCCCCCCCCTTCTCTGGTATGGGTTTTCCTGGATGTGAAAGGTTATATTTAAGAGGCCTGTGTCAGACGTCACCCCGCTCACATTACATGTGTAAATATAGCATTTAGCTGTGTGTAATGTACACAGATGTAGGTCTTCCCAACCCATCCCTACTGTGATTATTATATGATTTATGACATGTGTGGACGTCAGCCTGACAAAACTAAATCTGTTATAGAGGTGCTGACACCCATGTCTCTGAGAAGACGGGCTATACGCTTTACATCCTCCCTCCAAGACGAGACCAAGGTGAATATACCACCATTTCCATAGAGACCAGTTACAAGACACCAACAGGGTGTATGTGTGTATGGAAAGAGAGAGGTAAAATGAAGAGAGGAGTAGAGAGAGATATGAATAGAGGAGTGGAGAGAGAGAAATGAAAAGAGAAGAAGAGAGAGAGCGCAAAAGAGATGAAGAGAGGAGGGTAGAGAGAAAGATGAAGAGAGGAGAAGAGTGGGAGAGAGCAACAGAGACAGAGAAGAGGGGAGAGAAAGAGAGAGATGGAGACAGGAAGAGAGAGAGTACAAGAGATACAGATTGGGGGATGAAGGAAACGAGAGAGTGATATGACAAGAGAAAGAAAGAGAGCGAGAGATAAAAAGAGAAGAAGGGGAAAAGAGAGAGACAGAGAAAAAGAGAAGAGGGACAGAGAGATGAGGAGAGGGAGGACAGAGAGATGAAGAGAGGGAGGACAGAGAGATGAGGAGAGGGAGGACAGAGAGATGAGGAGAGGGAGGACAGAGAGATGAGGAGAGGGGGGACAGAGAGATGAAGAGAGGGAGGACAGAGAGATGAGGAGAGGGAGGACAGAGAGATGAAGAGAGGGAGGACAGAGAGATGAAGAGAGGGGGGACAGAGAGATGAAGAGAGGGAGGACAGAGAGATGAGGAGAGGGAGGACAGAGAGATGAAGAGAGGGAGGACAGAGAGATGAGGAGAGGGAGGACAGAGAGATGAAGAGAGGGAGGACAGAGAGATGAAGAGAGAGATGAAGAGAGGGAGGACAGAGAGATGAAGAGAGGGAGGACAGAGAGATGAAGAGAGGGAGGACAGAGAGATGAAGAGAGGGAGGACAGAGAGATGAGGAGAGGGAGGACAGAGAGATGAAGAGAGGGGGGACAGAGAGATGAGGAGAGGGATGACAGAGAGATGAAGAGAGGGAGGACAGAGAGATGAAGAGAGGGAGGACAGAGAGATGAGGAGAGGGAGGACAGAGAGATGAGGAGAGGGAGGACAGAGAGATGAGGAGAGGGATGACAGAGAGATGAAGAGAGGGAGGACAGAGAGATGAAGAGAGAGATGAAGAGAGGGAGGACAGAGAGATGAAGAGAGGGAGGACAGAGAGATGAGGAGAGGGAGGACAGAGAGATGAGGAGAGGGAGGACAGAGAGATGAAAAGAGGGAGGACAGAGAGATGAGGAGAGGGAGGACAGAGATATGAAGAGAGGAGGACAGAGATATGAAGAGAGGAGGACAGAGATATGAAGAGAGGAGGACAGAGATATGAAGAGAGGAGGACAGATGGATGAAGAGAGGAGGACAGATGGATGAAGAGAGGAGGGCGGAGAGATGAAGAAAGGAGGGCAGAGAGATGAAGAGTGGAGGGCAGAGAGATGAAGAAAGGAGTGCAGAGAGATGAAGAAAGGAGGGCAGAGAGATGAAGAAAGGAGGGTAGAGAGATGAAGAAAGGAGGGTAGAGAGATGAAGAAAGGAGGGTAGAGAGATGAAGAGTGGAGGACAGAGGGATGAAGAGTGGAGGACAGAGGGATGAAGAAAAGGAGGATAGAGAGGAAGAAAAGGAGGATAGAGAGAGGAAGAGAGGAGGATAGAGAGAGGAAGAGAGGAGGATAGAGAGAGGAAGAGAGGAGGATAGAGAGAGGAAGAGAGGAGGGAGGAGTGAGAAGAGAAAAAGAGAGAGGAATGAGAGAGGTGGGGAGAAAGTAAAAAGAGGGGGTGCAGGAATAAAGAGGGAAAGTGAGAGAAAGACAGTAAGAGAGAGAATAGGAGAAGAAAAGAGATTGAGAGAGAAAGACATAAAGAGAATGGAGAGAGAGACAGGAAGAGTTAGGAACAGAGACAGACAGGCAGAAGAGAGGGAACTTGGAAAACAAAAACATGAAGAGAGGCAGAAAGAGAGGTGGAGAGGGGTAAGATGGAAAGGAAGAGAGGTGGAGAGGGGTAAGATGGAAAGGAAGAGGCAGAAAGAGAGGTGGAGAGGGGTAAGATGGAAAGGAAGAGAGGTGGAGAGGGGTAAGATGGAAAGGAAGAGAGGTGGAGAGGGGTAAGATGGAAAGGAAGAGGCAGAAAGAGAGGTGGAGAGGGGTAAGATGGAAAGGAAGAATGAGAGAGAGTCCAACACATAATACTGACAGATGGGGAGTGCAGTCCAAGGAGCCCATCTGGCATTTCTAGAAAATCTATGAAAACTTTTACAAGTCCTGCGCTCAGTCACCAAGATTTTAAAAAGATGAAAAGTGAAGAAAATACCCGTGTACATCAGGTGACAACTAATGGTGAAGTATGGAAGATTCATTGGCTGAGGACGGAGTAATCAATATTAAGGAAAGGATTGTTCTTACCTGCAACACACCAGTGTCATCCCTCTAACAACACTGCCACCCACTGGCCAAATGATTATAAACCTGTGCAGCGTGAGGAGTGGTGGTCTCTAGGGACCTGTGACTTTTACAGTAATCTCATATGAATATAAATATAGAAGGTGTGATCTCTGACCTACTTCCGAAAATGCTAGATGCCTGGCTTCAATACGTTGAGCCACAAAGGGGGGAATTCTATATTAGCTAATGAAAAAGTAGAAAACTATTTGTCACAAAATGCAGAACTTGTTTGTTTTTTTAGTTGCACAAGTAGTCCCTTTTATGGAACTACAACTGTCAGCATGCCTTGGCGTCCCTTTGTAACCCCCACATGTTCTGAGGTATTGCAGACACACGCCTCCATCATCCGGAGCCATCTGTCATTAGGAAAGGTCGTTGGTCCTGTGCGTTCCCCAGTATGCGTCGTTTGGCCTTTACGAAGGACTCTGGATATATTTTCATCCCTCGTTAGGTACAGCATGTTGTGCCCCCCTTGTGGCTGTGCTCCTCCAGGCAGGAGGAGCGCGGCGACATCCCTGCTCTGTTAATGTAACTTATCGCCTGGACCACCAAAATATTTTCATCACTTGTAAATAATTCAGCCATAATTACGGCTGAAATACCTGATTGCCTCCCTGACATTCCTTCTTGTGTCTGCACTCAATAGCAGCCGCGAGGTGGAGGGAAATATTCTAATTAACGGTCGGACGCCAAATAATGCCGAGAACACGGAAATCGCATTCTCCACGCGCTGCCCCTTCTCTGTGCCTTTCAAATACAAACCTTTGATCTGCAATCTTCTTTCCAGGCAAACAAACGGCTCCTAATATTTGGTTTTATCTTTACTAACTGTGATCATGTATACATTTATTTATTTCAGGTACTTATATAGTGCTGTCAATTTATGCAGCGCTTTACATATATTGTACAGTCACATCAGTCCCCGCCCCCGAGGAGCATACAATCGAAGGTCCCTAACTCACATTCATACATACACATACTAGGGACAATTTAGACAGGAGCCAATTCACCTACCAGCCTGTCTTTGGAGGGTGGGAGGAAACCGGAGTACCTGGAGGAAACCCACGCAGGCACAGGGAGAACATGCAAACTCAAGGCAGGTGGTGCCGTGGTTGGGATTCGAACCAACGACCCGAGTGCTGCCGGGTGGAAGTGCTAACCTCTCAGCCACTGTGCTGCCCACATATATTTCCAAACCTTCTCGGAGTCCGGAATACAATATTACCATGACGGTGACCTGGATGGCTCAACACTGAAGCTCTGCTATTACCTTCCAGCAAGGGGCTGCACTTTACTAAAGGCAAATAGACGGCGCACTCTGCAAGGGCAGTTCCTCCAAAGCTTAGTAAATGAGGGAAAGCTCTGCTGACTTCTGTCATCCAATCACGTGCATTTGTATATTTTGGGCATTCTTTGCAAAGTGAAGCTTCACCTCATTTACTAAACTCTGGAGGAACAGCACTTGCAAAGTGCGCAGTCTGTTTGCCTTTGGTAGATCCGCCCCCTTGTCTATATGAATGCATTGCGCTAGCCTCACAGCACGGCAGCTAAGGACAACATTGGAATGTCCAAACTTTACAAAGACAGCAGACAGTCCGCCATCCTCCTCCAGGTCACAGATGCTACCTTCAGAAATGTCTTGTCACAGGAAACAAGCAGTGCCTGTAATGTTTGTACCACCGCGGTCACATGCTAACTGTATATTACATCTTTCCCCAACACAAAACAGGAACCTAATGTGTTACTAAACCCACATCAGCAAAAATCAGTCTGTATATGCAGTAAAGTATGCTTGTGGAACCTAAGGGGTTAATCCTCCACATTGTGTAGAAAGGCTGTTTGATCCTGTCTTCGCTGTTACTCACCTTCTTCTACTGTCCCCAATCCATCTGCTGATAGTAAAGAGCTCTAGGAGTCACTCTGCACATGTTCAGTTTGTTGTGTAATGCTAGAGAGTTGTTTTTTTCTTGGGAGATCAGCACAGGGACAATCAGCACTGTCCGGACAGAGGGTCAGGGGTTATGCAGCCTCATAGGACAATCAGGGGAGAATGAAAACTTCTCCTACAAGCTTTAACCAGTGCTCAGCTGGCCACTGATAGAAGGCACAAGACTGCTCTATACTGATGATGAGAAAAGATATTTAGCAATTCTCCTTAAATAATTGCATTTCCATGTTCTGTGTACTGTGGGATAGCGGATATAGTGAATGCGGGGTCCGGGGAGAGCGGATATAGTGAATGCGGGGTCCGGGGAGAGCGGATATAGCGAATGCGGGGTCCGGGGAGAGCAGATATAGCGAATGCGGGGTCCGGGGAGAGCAGATATAGCGAATGCGGGGTCCGGGGGGAGCGGATATAGTGAATACAGGGTCCGGGGGGAGCGGATATAGTGAATGCAGGGTCCGGGGAGAGCGGATATAGTGAATGCGGGGTCCGGGGAGAGCGGATATAGTGAATGCGGGGTGCGGTGGGAGAGGATATAGTGAATGCGGGGTCCGGGGGGAGAGGATATAGTGAATGCGGGGTCCGGAGGGAGCAGATCTAGTGAATGCGGGGTCCGGGGGGAGCAGATCTAGTGAATGCGGGGTCCGGGGGGAGCAGATCTAGTGAATGCGGGGTCCGGGAGGAGCGGATATAGTAAATGCGGGGTCCGGGGAGAACGGATATAGTGAATGCGGGGTCCGGGGAGAGCGGATATAGTGAATGCGGGGTCCGGGGAGAGCGGATATAGTGAATGCGGGGTGCGGTGGGAGAGGATATAGTGAATGCGGGGTCCGGGGGGAGAGGATATAGTGAATGCGGGGTCCGGAGGGAGCAGATCTAGTGAATGCGGGGTCCGGGGGGAGCAGATCTAGTGAATGCGGGGTCCGGGGGGAGCAGATCTAGTGAATGCGGGGTCCAGGAGGAGCGGATATAGTAAATGCGGGGTCCGGGGAGAGCGGATATAGTGAATGCGGGGTCCGGGGAGAGCGGATATAGTGAATGCGGGGTCCGGGGAGAGCGGATATAGTGAATGCGGGGTCCGGGGAGAGCGGATATAGTGAATGCGGGGTCCGGGGAGAGCGGATATAGTGAATGCGGGGTCCGGGGAGAGCGGATATAGTGAATGCGGGGTCCGGGGAGAGCGGATATAGTGAATGCGGGGTCCGGGGAGAGCGGATATAGTGAATGCGGGGTCCGGGGAGAGCGGATATAGTGAATGCGGGGTCCGGGGAGAGCGGATATAGTGAATGCGGGGTCCGGGGAGAGCGGATATAGTGAATGCGGGGTCCGGGGAGAGCGGATATAGTGAATGCGGGGTCCGGGGAGAGCGGATATAGTGAATGCGGGGTCCGGGGAGAGCGGATATAGTGAATGCGGGGTCCGGGGAGAGCGGATATAGTGAATGCGGGGTCCGGGGAGAGCGGATATAGTGAATGCGGGGTCCGGGGAGAGCGGATATAGGGAATGCGGGGTCCGGGGGGAGCAAATATAGTGAATGCGGGGTCCGGGGGGAGAGGATATAGTGAATGCGGGGTCCGGGGGGAGCAGATATAGTGAATGCGGGGTCCATCTTTCTCACAGGTTAGTCAGCACAGCTGTTAGGAGGGGAGAGGGGACATTTTTAAGAGTAGTTAGGGTTAAGCTAGAAATCCACTTTAAAGTGGATCTTCACCCATAAATTAGAAGGCCCTCCTGTCCACCTCTCCTCTACACTACCTATATAGTGGTTTTTGTCTCGCTTCCAATACACATCACTGGCCTAGGTGAACGACGTCTACTTTGCCTCCTAGAGGCCTACACCCTGGTACACACACAATCACATAATTGTACGCAAAATACAACTTTCAAAGCGATCGCATGATAATCTGACCGTTAGTACACAGCATTCGTCCAAAATTATTTGAAGGGACAAGCTCGAAAATGTTTCTTGTACAATACCAGATCGTATGATTTTCATTTAATAAGTACAGTTTTCATCCAAAACCACAATACAAATACATTACATCACTTTCACATTTTTTTTCTGTCCTACAAGATTTTTTGTAACTTTAGTAAGTTCTTCATTTTTAATATGAGACTAGCATGGAAAAAAAAATGGACGATCATTCGTCCGATATTCTCATTGACTGAAAGTATTGGTACCTGTACTCGCAGATCGAAAAAGGTTTCCCGTACATCCCTACCATAAACCATACAAGAGTCAGGTAATGCCAGCCATGTACAGGTTAAAGCTGAACTCACACAGATATACAATTGTGATACATATATGGGAAGCGATTTACCTACCAGAAGCTCTTTATTTCTGTTCAGCCAGTTTCAGGATCCAGACACCTCTGCCAAGCAGCGCACCCAGATCTTCCACCTCCAATACAACAGTCACACTGATTAGTCGACAGGACAACCACACCCAGCAGATCAGCCAGTAGAGGAAGCAGATGGACGCTGAAGAGGTCTTCTTCTCCCGCTAGTAGGCTGCAGGGGAGCCAGAGTTACTGGAGGGGAAAGAAAGCAAATGTAATAAATGTAGGGAAGAGAAACGTGTTTAGAAAGAACAGGAAGAGACGGAAGAGAAGATGTGAGTAGAGAATTATAATAAGACAACATTTTCTAGATATAAATTATGAAATTGATGCCCCAATCAGACTGACGACAAAACGATTCATGTCACCACAGAAGTGATAAAAAGGAGACCGAACAGCCCCATCCTCCTTGAATCCTCTCCTGATGTGTGGTCGGCACTGTGGTTGTTCCTTATTATGGACAGAATTGTCCTGGCCAGAAACAGCCAGGCATCTAGCATTTTCAGAGATGACAGCCAGAGAATTGAGGAGGCTGTAGATGAAGAAAGAGCAGAATTCCCTCTGGGTGAAGGACATCAACTGAGGGCTGGGGCTTCAGCCAGCTGATCCTGGTGATGGGGGGGGTGACGGGAACGGCCTCCATTTTGGAGGGTTGCGTAGCCGCAAGCTTATTTTTGTTATTTTCTGAATGTGGATTTATAGTGGATTTTTGCTTTCTGAATGTGCCAATGGATAAAAGGTGCCTGGACAATGATGTTGTGATTGCAGTGGGATCAGTGGAGGAACAGTTTTGGCATCGTAGCACTGCAGAGCCTTCCACCCTGACACCTTCATCTTTGCTGTATCAAGAGGTTCACAGAGAGGTGGGATACTTTCAGTGATATTTTAATACATAGTAACTCCAATAAAGAGAGCATAAATTTGATAGAATGCGGAGCAAAGACCACACCAAAAATATGGGAGAAAATAGCAGGTTAGACAGCCATAGAGCAAGGGGGGCAGGAGCATGCGCTAGCTGTGCAGAAACAGGAGATGTTCTAGATATACAGCAGTTATCACAACTCTTGGCTAACAGACTTCTCATCTCTGAATTCAATAAAAACAGGGCAGTGTCAGATGTGACTTTGTTTCCCCTGCTTCTCTCTCTCTCTATATACACATATATATATATATACTGTATGTATTCACTGGTTGTGGGCAGGAAGTGCGGGTTTCTCTTCCTGTCCAGAAAGTATTTCCTGTAGCCCCATATATAACATGACCTCTTCCTGGAGAATTGGCGCAGATAACATCTATTGTTCTGATCCATCTTCCTGAAGAGTAAACAAACATTGGAATGAAAAATGTCCTAATCCAGTGAGAAGTCTGTCCAGACAGGATTACACAAGACACGGCTCGTCCCGAAGACGTTTACTCCCATTATCCCGGAGGACATGCTCACAATAGACTAGACTCCTATTGTACATGAGGAACCGCTTACACTGGACTAGGCACCCAATATCGCCGAGGACCTGCTAACACTCAACTTTTCTCGCAGTATCCTTGAGGACCTACTTACACTAGACTTCCATTATTCCTAAGGATCTGCTCATCTACACTAGACACCCACTATCCCTGAGGATCATCTCACACTAAACTACATGCCCATGATCTGTGAGGACCTGCTCATACTAGACTAGACTCTCAATATCTCTGAGGACCTGCTCATACTAGACTAGACTCTCAATATCTCGGAGGACCTGCTCACACTAGACTAAACACCCATTATTCTCAAGGACCTTCTCACACTAAACTAGTCCCCCATTATCCTAGAAGACCTGCTCACACTAGACTAGTCTCCCATTATTCCAGAGGACCTTATCACACTAGACTCCTAATATTCTGGAAGACGTTTTCACACTAGGCTAGTCTCCATTATCCTGGAAGACATGCTCACACTAGACTAGTCTCCCATTATCCAAGAGGATCTTCTCAAACTACACTAGACTCCCATTATCCTGGAAGACGTTCTCACACTAGTCTCCCATTATCCCAGAGGACCTTCTCGCACTAGGCTAGACTCCCATTATCCCTGAGGTCCTGCTCACACTAGACTCCCAATATTCTGGAAGACCTTTTTACACTAGACTATTCTCCTTTATACTGGAAGACCTGCTCACACTAGACTAGTCTCCCATGATCCCAGAAGACCTTATCACACTAGACTCCCAATATCCTGGAAGACCTTTTCACACTAGACTAGTCTCCCATTATCCAAGAGGATCTTCTCGAACTACACTAGACTCCTATTATCCTGGAAGACCTTCTCACACTAGTCTCCCATTATCCCAGAGGACCTTCTCACACTAGGCTAGACTCTCATTATCCCTGAGGTCATGCTCACACTAAACTAGACTCCTATTATTTTGGAGGACCTTCTCACACTAGCCTAGTTTACCATTATCCCTGAAGACCTGGTCATACTAGACCAGAGTTCCAATATCCCAAAGAACCTGCTCACACTAAATTAGTCTCCCATTATCCTTGAAGACCTTTTTCACCCTAGGCAAGTCTCCCATTATCCCAGAAGTCCTTCTCACACAAGATTAGTTTCCCATTAACCTGGAAGACCTGCTCACACTAGACTAGACTTCCGTTTTCCATGAGGACTTGCTCACACTGGACTCAACACTTTTTATTCTCGAGGACTTACCCATATAATACTGACATTATCCCTGAAGACCTGGTCATACTAGACTAGACTCCCACTATCACAGAGGATCTGCTCACACTAACCTAGTTTCCCATTATCCTGGAAGACCTGCTCACACAAGACTAGACTCCCAATATCCATAATGACCCTCTCACAGTAGCCTAGATTCCTATTAGCCCTGAGGAGCTGCTCACACTGGACTAAACACTTATTACTCTCGAGGACCTACCCATATAATACTCACATTATATCTGAAGACCCGGCCATACTAGACTAGACTTCCATTATCCCAGAGGACCTTCTCACACTAGACTAGTATCCCATTATTCTGGAAGACCTGCTCACACTAGACTAGACTTCATTTGTCCCAGAGGACCTACTTACAATGGACTAGACTTCCATCATCCCTAAGAACTTGCTTACACTAGACAAGACTCCCATTTTCCCAGAGAACTTGCTCAAACCAGACTCTATGAAGTAATTTTGGAGCACATTAAATGGTCACAATTCAATTGATTCAATGGAAAACATATCGTGGCGGGGGGGGGGGGGGAGAGATCCCCATGACATTTTCTTTCTTAAAGAGAACCAGTCCAAGTGGGCTTACACAAGAATTTATATAACTTAGTAAAACCTACATATACACCTGTATTTAAGTACTCTGTACTTGCAGCTTCAGAGTGTGCATAACACAAGAAACTCTCTGCAATCCTCTAATCATCAGAACATTGTGATTTGACACTTCTAGGGCTGGGTATTTAGGGCACTTATGTTGTCTACTGTTCTACGATAGAGCACCTACTACTCATCCTTTCTGAGGGCACTCACTTCAATTAGAGCCGGTCACAAGTTCTCTTATTGGTACTTGTGATCTTCTGGTAATAAATGAAGCCTAACAGTTCAGAATGCGTATCAACAGACCAGAGAAAACACTTACCTTGTATAAATATACATTGGAGTGTTTGGATATCATTTACTTCTAGTATGGATGTCCTGGTAGTACATACTGTGTATACCTGCACGGGGGTACTTCACATAAGCCCCCCTGGGGTATTAGCCAATAAATGGTTTCATAAAGCGGAACTCCTTCAGTGACTATTAAGAGAGTCTTGCATTGCTTTGTGGAATTATGCACAGAGAGTGAAGATCACGCTCAACAGAGCTTACAATCTAAATAGAAAACAACAGAGCATGTGTGTCATGTGGGGGGTACTTTGAGTCACACTGGCAGCTGCAAATTACAGGCCTTTCCCTTGCCGGACAGCCCACACTGGGTGGAGTAGGTGAGTGTGGCACAGAATACAAGTCAGGGGTGAACAAAGAACAACACTAGAGTACTTGCTCACTCTCATCCGGAAAACTGCCAGGCATGGTGGACACAGAAATGGCATTGGGAGATTACTGCCGAGGACTGTCCGCCACAAATCAGGACACCTGTACAGCGTGTAATAGGACCGGTCTATAACACCACCCAGAATAGTAACCCATAGTAACCATAGTAAACCCCAGTAACCCATAATAGCCTATAGTAACCATAGTAACCCCCAGTAACCCATAATAGCCTATAGTAACAATAGTAAACCCCAGTAACCCATAGTAACAATAGTAAACCCCAGTAACCCATAGTATCCTATAGTAACAATAGTAAACCCCAGTAACCCATAATAGCCTATAGTAACCATAGTAAACCCCAGTAACCCATAGTAACCATAGTACACCCCAGTCACCCATAGTATCCGTCAGTTACCAATAGGAGCCAATAGTAACCCTCAGTTACCCATAGTAATCTATAGTAGCCCTCAGTTACCCATAGTAGCCCTCAGTTACCCATAGTAATCTATAGTAGCCCTCAGTTACCCATAGTAATCTATAGTAGCCCTCAGTTACCCATAGTAATCTATAGTAGCCCTCAGTTACCCATAGTAGCCCTCAGTTACCCATAGTAATTTATAGTAGCCCTCAGTTACCTATAGTAATCTATAGTAGCCCTCAGTTACCCATAGTAATCTATAGTAGCTCTCAGTTACCCATAGTAATCTATAGTAGCCCTCAGTTACCCATAGTAATCTATAGTAGCCCTCAGTTACCCATAGTAATCTATAGTAGCCCTCAGTGACCCACAGTAATCTATAGTAGCCCTCAGTGACCTATAGTAGCCCTCAGTTACCCATAGTAATCTATAGTAGCCCTCAGTGACCCATAGTAATCTATAGTAGCCCACAATGACCCATAGTAATCTATAGTAGCCCTCAGTTACCCATAGTAATCTATAGTAGCCCTCAGTTACCTATAGTAATCTATAGTAGCCCTCAGTTACCCATAGTAATCTATAGTAGCCCTCAGTTACCTATAGTAATCTATAGTAGCCCTCAGTTACCCATAGTAATCTATAGTAGCCCTCAGTTACCCATAGTAGCCCTCAGTGACCCATAGTAATCTATAGTAGCCCTCAGTGACCCATAGCAATCTATAGTAGCCCACAACGACCCATAGTAATCTATAGTAGCCCTCAGTTACCCATAGTAATCTATAGTAGCCCTCAGTTACCCATAGTAATCTATAGTATATCTCAGTTACCCATAGTAATCTATAGTAGCCCTCAGTGACCCACAGTAATCTATAGTAGCCTTCAGTAACCTATAGTAGCCCTCAGTTACCCATAGTAATCTATAGTAGCCCACAATGACCCATAGTAATCTATAGTAGCCCTCAGTTACCTTTAGTAGCCCTCAGTTACCCATAGTAATCTATAGTAGCCCTCAGTTACCCATAGTAATCTATAGTAGCCCTCAGTTACCCATAGTAATCTATAGTAGCCCTCAGTTACCCATAGTAATCTATAGTAGCCCTCAGTTACCTATAGTAGCCCTCAGTGACCCATAGTAATCTATAGTAGCCCTCAGTGACCCATAGTAATGTATAGTAGCCCACAGTGACCCATAGTAATCTATAGTAGCCCTCAGTGACCCATAGTAATCTATAGTAGCCCACAATGACCCATAGTAATCTATAGTAGCCCTCAGTTACCCATAGTAATGTATAGTAGCCCACAATGACCCATAGTAATCTATAGTAGCCCACAATGACCCATAGTAATCTATAGTAGCCCACAATGACCCATAGTAATCTATAGTAGCCCTCAGTGACCCATAGTAATCTATAGTAGCCCTCAGTGACCCATAGTAATCTATAGTAGCCCTCAGTGACCCATAGTAATCTATAGTAGCCCTCAGTTACCTATAGTAGCCCTCAGTGACCCATAGTAATCTATAGTAGCCCTCAGTAGCCCACAATGACCCATAGTAATCTATAGTAGCCCTCAGTGACCCATAGTAATCTTTAGTAGCCCTCAGTGACCCATAGTAATCTATAGTAGCCCTCAGTGACCCATAGTAATCTATAGTAGCCCACAATGACCCATAGTAATCTATAGTAGCCCTCAGTGACCCTTAGTAATCTTTAGTAGCCCTCAGTGACCCATAGTAATCTATAGTAGCCCTCAGTGACCCATAGTAATCTATAGTAGCCCACAATGACCCGTACTAATCTATAGTAGCCCTCAGTAGCCCACAAGGACCCATAGTAATCTATAGTAGCCCACAATGACCCGTACTAATCTATAGTAGCCCTCAGTAGCCCACAAGGACCCATAGTAATCTATAGTAGCCCACAATGACCCATAGTAATCTATAGTAGCCCTCAGTAGCCCACAAGGACCCATAGTAGCCAATAATAACCTCTATTATCCTACAGCCCCGGGACCCCCAAGCATCCCTCCTCCTCACATCAAGTAACACCTCTGACAAGACACCTTTCTCACACCTTCACCCCCTCCCTCAGGATTCTGTTACTTTGTCTCATGGTAAATAAAGCTTGTTGATAGAAATCGTTCAGTCACACAGAGTGTCCTTCTGAACGGAAGTGACGTCGGTGCGGGCTGTCTTCCCCGGTGCCTGTGCTCCCCCTGTTCTCCATTGTCATCCCCGGGCTCAGTTCTGTCAGTCGGTGTCGCCGCTCTCCCGCCATGGCCGAGGACACGGAGCGCAGCGATGGCCGCATCGTGAAGATGGAGGTGGACTACAGCGCCACGGTGGACCAGCGGCTGCCCGAGTGCGAGAAGCTGGCAGCGGTGAGAGGGGCAGGAAGGGGGGCTGAGTCACTCCAGTCCGGGGTTTTTTAGGCCGCACGTGGCCCAGGCGTCCTGTCTGTGGTACTACAAGGCCCAGCATGTGCTGTGTTGTAGGAGGGTTTAGGATAGGGGAGGCTATGTTGGGGGTTGTAGTACCACTCCTGTGATAGAGAATCTCTGGGTGGGTGAGGGGTCAGATTCTCAGACAATGTGCATGTCGGTGTCTGATCCTTCTTGTCCTGTGACAACCACACCCAACATTTCATAGACAGGTTGTCACAGGGACAGGAAGTGAGGGAGAATCTCCACAATGGTGTCACAGGGACAGGAAGTGAGGGAGAATCTCCACAATGGTGTCACAGGGACAGGAAGTGAGGGAGAATCTCCACAATGGTGTCACAGGGACAGGAAGTGAGGGAGAATCTCCACAATGGTGTCACAGGGACAGGAAGTGAGGGAGAATCTCCACAATGGTGTCACAGGGACAGGAAGTGAGGGAGAATCTCCACAATGGTGTCACAGGGACAGGAAGTGAGGGAGAATCTCCACAATGGTGTCACAGGGCAGGAAGTGAGGGGAAATCTCCACAATGGTGTCACAGTGACAGGAAGTGAGGGGGAATCTCCACAATGATGTAACAGGGACAGGAAGTGAGGGGGAATCTTCACAATGATGTAACAGGGACAGGAAGTGAGGGGGAATCTTCACAATGATGTCACAGTGACAGCAAGTGAGGGGGAATCTCCACAGTAGTGTCATAGGGACAGAAATTGAGGGGAAATCTCCCCAGTGGGGTCATGGGCAGAAAGAAGATTTTAACTCCTCTTGTGTGTACAGTCCTCTCTTCTTGAGGTCTAATCCCCAATTCCAGGTTTATGTGGTCCCCTTCTTCTTGGGTTCTGATCTCCAATTCCAGGAGTGTGGTCCCCTTCTTCTTGGGGTCTGATCTCCAATTCCAGGAGTGTGTTCCCCTTCTTCTTGGGGTCTGATCTCCAATTCCAGGAGTGTGTTCCCCTTCTTCTTGGGGTCTGATCTCCAATTCCAGGAGTGTGTTCCCCTTCTTCTTGGCGTCTGATCTCCAATTCCAGGAGTGTGGTCCCTTCTTCTTGGGTTCTGATCTCCAATTCCAGGTGTGTGGTCCCTTCTTCTTGGGGTCTGATCTCCAATTCCAGGAGTGTGGTTCCCTCCTTCTTGGGTTCTGATCTCCAATTCCAGGAGTGTGGTTCCCTCCTTCTTGGGTTCTGATCTCCAATTCCAGGAGTGTGGTTCCCTCCTTCTTGGGGTCTGATCTCCAATTCCAGGAGTGTGGTTCCCTCCTTCTTGGGTTCTGATCTCCAATTCCAGGAGTGTGGTTCCCTCCTTCTTGGGGTCTGATCTCCAATACCAGTTGTGTGGTCCCCTTCTCCTTGGGGTCTGATCTCCTTTTCCAGGTTTTTGGGGTCTGATCCCCAATTCCAGGTTTATGTGGTCCCTTCTTCTTGGGGTCTGATCCCCAATTCCAGGTTTTGGGGTCTGAACTCCAATTCCAGGTTTATGTGATCCCTTCTTCTTGGGGTCTGATCTCCAATTCCAGGAGTGTGGTCCCTTCTTCTTGGGGTCTGATCCCCAATTCCAGGAGTGTGTTCCCCTTCTTCTTGGGGTCTGATCTCCAATTCCAGGAGTGTGGTCCCTTCTTCTTGGGTTCTGATCTCCAATTCCAGGTGTGTGGTCCCTTCTTCTTGGGGTCTGATCTCCAATACCAGTTGTGTGGTCCCCTTCTCCTTGGGGTCTGATCTCCTATTCCAGGTTTTTGGGGTCTGATCCCCAATTCCAGGTTTATGTGGTCCCTTCTTCTTGGGGTCTGATCCCCAATTCCAGGTTTATGTGATCCCTTCTTCTTGGGGTCTGATCTCCAATTCCAGGAGTGTGGTCCCTTCTTCTTGGGTTCTGATCTCCAATTCCAGGTGTGTGGTCCCTTCTTCTTGGGGTCTGATCTCCAATACCAGTTGTGTGGTCCCCTTCTCCTTGGGGTCTGATCTCCTATTCCAGGTTTTTGGGGTCTGATCCCCAATTCCAGGTTTATGTGGTCCCTTCTTCTTGGGGTCTGTTCCCCAATTCCAGGTTTATGTGGTCCCTTCTTCTTGGGGTCTGATCCCCAATTCCAGGTTTATGTGATCCCTTCTTCTTGGGGTCTGATCTCCAATTCCAGGTGTGTGGTCCCTTCTTCTTGGGGTCTGATCTCCAATACCAGTTGTGTGGTCCCTTCTTCTTGGGGTCTGATCTCCAATTCCAGGAGTGTGGTCCCTTCTTCTTGGGTTCTGATCTCCAATTCCAGGTGTGTGGTCCCTTCTTCTTGGGGTCTGATCTCCAATACCAGTTGTGTGGTCCCCTTCTCCTTGGGGTCTGATCTCCTATTCCAGGTTTTTGGGGTCTGATCCCCAATTCCAGGTTTATGTGGTCCCTTCTTCTTGGGGTCTGAACTCCAATTCCAGGTTTATGTGATCCCTTCTTCTTGGGGTCTGATCTCCAATTCCAGGAGTGTGGTCCCTTCTTCTTGGGGTCTGATCCCCAATTCCAGGTTTTTGGGGTCTGATCCCCAATTCCAGGAGTATGGTCCCCTTCATCTTGGGGTCTGATCTCCAATTCCAGGAGTGTGGTCCCCTTCATCTTGGGGTCTGATCTCCAATTCCAGGAGTGTGGTCACCTTCTTCTTGGGGTCTGATCTCCAATTCCAGGTTTTTGGGGTCTGATCCCCAATTCCAGGAGTGTGGTCCCTTCTTCTTTGGGTCTGATCCCCAATTCCAGGTTTTGGGGTCTGATCCCCAATTCCAGGTTTTTGGGGTCTGATCCCCAATTCTAGGAGTGTGGTCCCTTCTTCTTGGGGTCTGATCTCCAATTCCAGGAGTGTGTGTTCCCCTTCTTCTTGGGGTCTGATCTCCAATTCCAGGAGTGTGGTCCCCTTCATCTTGGGGTCTGATCTCCTATTCCAGGTGTGTGGTTCCCTTCTTTTTGGGGTCTGATCTCCAATTCCAGGAGTGTGGTCCCTTCGTTTTTGGGGTCTGATCCCCAATTCCAGGAGTGTGGTCCCTTCTTCTTTGGGTCTGATCCCCAATTCCAGGTTTTGGGGTCTGATCCCCAACTCCAGGAGTGTGGTCCCTTCTTCTTGGGGTCTGATCTCCAATTCCAGGAGTGTGGTCACCTTCTTCTTGGGGTCTGATCTCCAATTCCAGGAGTGTGGTCACCTTCTTCTTGGGGTCTGATCTCCAATTCCAGGAGTGTGGTCACCTTCTTCTTGGGTTCTGATCTCCAATTCCAGGAGTGTGGTCACCTTCTTCTTGGGGTCTGATCTCCAATTCCAGGAGTGTGGTCACCTTCTTCTTGGGGTCTGATCTCCAATTCCAGGAGTGTGGTCACCTTCTTCTTGGGTTCTGATCTCCTATTCTAGGTTTTTGGGGTCTGATCCCCAATTCCAGGAGTGTGGTCCCTTCTTCTTGGGGTCTGATCTCCAATTCCAGGAGTATGGTCCCCTTCATCTTGGGGTCTGATCTCCAATTCCAGGAGTGTGGTCCCCTTCATCTTGGGGTCTGATCTCCAATTCCAGGAGTGTGGTCACCTTCTTCTTGGGGTCTGATCTCCAATTCCAGGTTTTTGGGGTCTGATCCCCAATTCCAGGAGTGTGGTCCCTTCTTCTTTGGGTCTGATCCCCAATTCCAGGTTTTGGGGTCTGATCCCCAATTCCAGGTTTTTGGGGTCTGATCCCCAATTCTAGGAGTGTGGTCCCTTCTTCTTGGGGTCTGATCTCCAATTCCAGGAGTGTGTGTTCCCCTTCTTCTTGGGGTCTGATCTCCAATTCCAGGAGTGTGGTCCCCTTCATCTTGGGGTCTGATCTCCTATTCCAGGTGTGTGGTTCCCTTCTTTTTGGGGTCTGATCTCCAATTCCAGGAGTGTGGTCCCTTCGTTTTTGGGGTCTGATCCCCAATTCCAGGAGTGTGGTCCCTTCTTCTTTGGGTCTGATCCCCAATTCCAGGTTTTGGGGTCTGATCCCCAACTCCAGGAGTGTGGTCCCTTCTTCTTGGGGTCTGATCTCCAATTCCAGGAGTGTGGTCACCTTCTTCTTGGGGTCTGATCTCCAATTCCAGGAGTGTGGTCACCTTCTTCTTGGGGTCTGATCTCCAATTCCAGGAGTGTGGTCACCTTCTTCTTGGGTTCTGATCTCCAATTCCAGGAGTGTGGTCACCTTCTTCTTGGGGTCTGATCTCCAATTCCAGGAGTGTGGTTACCTTCTTCTTGGGGTCTGATCTCCAATTCCAGGAGTGTGGTCACCTTCTTCTTGGGTTCTGATCTCCTATTCCAGGTGTGTGGTTCCCTTCTTCTTTGGGTCTGATCCCCAATTCCAGGTTTTTGGGGTCTGATCCCCAATTCCAGGAGTGTGGTCCCTTCTTCTTTGGGTCTGATCCCCAATTCCAGGTTTTGGGGCTGATCTTCAATTCCAGGAGTGTGGTCCCCTTCATCTTGGGGTCTGATCTCCAATTCCAGGAGTGTGGTCACCTTCTTCTTGGGGTCTGATCTCCAATTCCAGGTTTTTGGGGTCTGATCCCCAATTCCAGGAGTGTGGTCCCTTCTTCTTTGGGTCTGATCCTCAATTCCAGGTTTTGGGGCTGATCTCCAATTCCAGGTGTGTGGTTCCCTCTTCTTGGGGTCTGATCCCCAGTTCCAGGTTTTGGGGTCTGATCCCCAATTCCAGGTGTGTGGTTCCCTCTTCCTGGCCTTCATCCTGCAGTCATATCCCTTACCCTGTATTCGTTCCCATAGACGGAGTGTAGATGGAGCCGACCTCTGGGGGGTGGTGTAGTGGTTGGCTTCCATCTTCTTGTTCCATGTATAGTAATCATTGTTTTCTTCTTCCCACAGGAGGGAAAACTCCAGGAGGTGGTGGAAACGTTGCTGTCCCTGGAGAAGCAGACCCGGACGGTGAGTGTTGGCCATACAGCCACCCTGTGGTGTCCTCCCAATGTTGGGTATCAGACAGTTGATGATACGTCAGACTTACATGTCCATTATCCTAGAAATGGCGGGGGAGGTGAGCTCACACGGAGCTGTCCGTGTTCCAGGATTTCATACATGTATATTGATCAATATGTTAAACAAACAGATCACAAATAACGGCTGCCAGAAACAATGAGCTAAATTGCCAAAATATAAATCCACATCGCTGTGCTAAAACATTCACCTAATATGTGAATCGAACCTCTAAATCTAAGTATGTAGAATAGAATAAGAATATTTGCCCCAAACGAGGAAAACAAAATGTCCCAACTTGTGAATCGTGGAGTGAGAAAGGTCCTGTTGGCTGAATGCTCTGAACACCAAAGTGTCCCTCCACCTCGAATATAAAGGACTCTTACCAGAGCAAGTGGGCCCTTTGTGCATAAAGAGTCCCATGAGCCGGTGCGTCAATATACCATCTGTTGGGGAACATGTGCCGCCTCCAGGTCTCCACATACCGCCACCAAAACGCCACGTCCAATAACAAGGTAATCAGCCGTGAAATACACAGAGAACCAGAAATCCTGACACGGGGTTGAATTACTAAAGGCAAACAGACTGTGCGCTTTACAAAGTGCCGTTGCTCCAGAGATTCGTAAATACGGTACAAATTCACTTTGCAGACAATACCCAATCACATACAAGGGAAATTACAAGGGAAAAAAAACCCAGCATTTTTGCTTGAATATGATAGAATGATGGAAGTCAGCCGAGCTTCTGCTCATTTACTCAGCTCTGGATCAACTGCTCTTGCAAAGTGCACTGTCTATTTCCCTTTAGTAAATCAACCCTATAGTGTAAAACTGTACACAATTTATTGAAATCATACTAGCCACTCATATTGTTAAAAACATCAAGATCTTATCATCATAGAAATAGCAGTTACATCGTGCGTGATGACGTCACAAGCAATAGCTCCACCCAGTATTAAGTATCAGAATACAATATCTTATAAATTGCCCTTAATATTGTGCCCTTCTAGACAGGGGGAGCATGTAACTCCTCCTCCTCTTCTCCCATGTGATGACACTGTGTACCTTGTGATCAGTCCATTGTTGTCACATGGGGTGCTGGGCATGATCTCTGACCATTCAGTATGTGTCAGGGCATCCACTGGGCTTGCTGTTGTTGGATTTATTGGGACTAGAAGGGAGGTTAGCGACATCTTGGAATGCGGCACATTTGCTGAATTACTTTGTTCTTCTTGTTACTCCTGTGACGCTGATGTGTGTTGTGTTCCGCAGGCGTCTGACATGGTGTCCACTTCCCGTATCCTGGTGGCCATTGTGAAGATGTGTTATGAAGCCAAGGAGTGGGACTTGCTGAATGAGAATATCGCGCTTCTGTCCAAGAGGAGGAGTCAGCTGAAACAGGTGAGAGACAGCGGTCCGCCCACTGGACGCTCACATAGCTCTCCTCCCTGCATCAGAGATTTCCTGCAGCACCCAATCTGATCTTTCATTCTCGTTCTGCTTACATACATAATAGCAGATCTCCTGCCTGCACCAGGATTCACAACTTACCTCTCTTGTTGTTTTTATGACAGGCCGTTGCTAAGATGGTCCAGCAATGCTGCAAGTATGTGGAGGAGATCACAGACCTTGATATCAAGCTGCGCCTAATTGATACTCTGCGGACGGTTACAGAAGGAAAGGTGAGAGCGGGAAGATCATTCTACTCGGCTTCTAAAGTTTTCTGTGACCTGTTGTATGCACTCGGTAAGGTAATGGGTCGCAGTTCCCCCCAGTATGTTGGAGGGGGTTGGGTTCTTTTGTCTCCCCTGGACCAAATCTTAACAGGGACATTTTGTTTCTCTTTACCCTTGTTGCCCTCATAACTGTGACTGGTGTCTGGTTGTTCAGTTTGTGCTGCTTTTTGTCTCTTTTTAGATCTATGTAGAGATTGAGCGTGCTCGGCTGACCAAGACCCTGGCAGGTATAAAGGAAAAGAGCAGTGATGTGAATGAAGCCGCTTCCATCTTGCAGGAGCTTCAGGTAATAAGGAGTCAATACAGAAATATCCAGTCACCTTGTCATTGAGGATGTGTGTACAGGTAACAATTACTGTACAAAAATACATCCGTCAGCTCAACTGACAAACTAAAGACATACATTTTTTTTATTTAGTTTTTTTTCCCCCAAATATTTAAATGAGTTTTCAGGAGGAAAGGGCAGCTTCACCCTCACAGGGGTATGACACACATAAACAAGTAGTCCGATACCCGTTATTACTTGGTACAGAAACAGCAAAAGCAAGTCATTTGTGTGCATGGCTCACGTTACATAGGATCATGATATCCAGGGAGACTTTGTCCGTCTCAGGTTAAAGTAGAACTATTGGCAAAACTTTATTTTTTTTCCGTTCTGGATAGAATAATGGAGAGTTATAACTGCAGCCAGTTTTATTTTTTTGCCATCTGTGTCCCATTGGGGAAGATTTACCTTCACTTCCTGTTTTTACACTGATTGTTTTTACAGCCATAAAGGCTGTAAAAGCAAACCATTTCTCCTCTCTGGCTGCGTTCTTGCAGCCATTGAGAAATACTGTGTGAGCTGTGATTAGTCACAGCTTGTCACATGGTACAAGGCTGTTGTGAATAGCCCTGTGACCTCTGTAATCATTCACAGATTTCACACGTAAGCAATGATATCAGAAGTGACATCTTGCTTACTACTCTGCATGTGATCACTGATTGGCCAATCAGTGATCACATGACCGGGACCTCACACAGAGGTCCCGTACAACAATCTGTGTTCCACTGTGTCCGGAGGACACAGCGGCACCGGATCGCAGTGTTGCACGCTCCCAGGGAGCACGCACAAGCAGGGGGCGGGGAGGCAGTTTATAAACGGTCACCCGCCCCTGCACTGCCACCATCCGGCCGTTTATATACATAGGCCGGACAGGAGATGGTTAAAGCGGAACTTCCTCTTTTGGGTGGAGCTCCGCTTTAAGGGAATTCCTTGGGGACCCCCCAGGTCAACAGAACTGGTGTCCCCATTGGAAGATTTCCCCTCTATTACTCTTCTGGGGACATTCTAAAATTTGGGCTTTTCTTTTACTTTCACTTTTGATAATGGTAAACAGGACAAATAGTGAGGGAGAATCTCCCTAACGAGGACACGGACAGCAATAAAAACCTGACAAGGAGTCTAGTCCCTGTCCGCTCCATCCAAAACTAAAAATAAGAAGTTTCGCCTTTTTAGTTATACTTTAGTTTCCGAGAGTAACTTTATGATCCAGTAAAACAGGAAGTGCAAATCTTCAGAAGCCCATAGTCATAGTTTACAAATCAAGCATCACTGCTGTAAAAACATATTCTATTAAGATTTTTTGTTTTTAATGTTTCCTACAAACATACCGTACCGAAGGTGCAGGACTGACAGCGGCCAGTGTGCATCATCAGAGGCCAGCTGTCTGAACCCAGAGGAGGCAGCCGGCTTCTGATGACAGCGCTGGACCTGGGCTGCTACACCTGATGAGCAGATTACAGCAGGACAACACTGGATCCGATAGGCAGGTGAGTATCTGAATCGAGGACATGCTTGGATAACCCATAGAGGAGATTTTTTAAAAAAATGTAGAGGAGTGAGTAAAGTTCTTTTTAATAAAAAAAAATAAAAAATTATGTAAATCCAAATATACTGTATAAGACATTATTGCCAGATTGTGACACCATTGGTCTGTTTATCAATTTACCTTTTAGCTGTGATGAGATACATTTTGTTTCATACTGGTGCACTGCATTTGCAACCTGCATTTTAGGATGTCATTAGCATTGTATTGTCACCTGCAGCATATCGCTGGGGCAGTGCGGTTTGACTGCAGTGCAGGAAACGCACACGGAACACGGGTCTGGTGTGAACGGGCCCTTAAATTACATGTACTGGACAAATGGATAGACCGTGTGTGCAGTGTAGGAGTGTTGCCAGGATCTAGGTTGTCACCTGTCGTTGTCTGTTTGGCTCCAGGTGGAGACCTATGGCTCCATGGAGAAGAAGGAGAAGGTGGAGTTTATTCTGGAACAGATGCGTCTTTGTCTGGCAGTGAAGGATTATATCCGAACTCAGATCATAAGCAAGAAGATCAACACCAAGTTTTTCCAGGATGACAACACCGAGGTAATGGCTGAGCATGGGGTGACACCAGGACGTTGCATAGAAAGTAGCAGCTGTCCTTTTGGGGTTGTTAGTCTTCCATTTTTGTGGATTGTCCTTCATAGAACAGAGTTCAGATGAATTGGCGTTTTAATGTTACCATCGTCTCTGCAAAGAGGGAAGAGAGAGCTGTGTAGATGGAGCTGACTGAATTCTCAGGTTTTTTTTTTTCCTTCCTTCCCCTTCCTCTTGTCATTGATTTCACTCATTACATTATATGTTTGCAGTTATTTGGTTTACATTGAAAATGTAAACTCTTCCCCTGCAGGAGCTGAAGCTGAAATATTACAACCTCATGATTCAGCTGGATCAACACGAAGGCTCCTACCTCTCCATATGTAAACACTACCGGGCCATCTATGACACCCCCTGCATCCAGGCCGAGAGCGAGAAATGGCAGCAGGTAAGATGGACGCTCCATAAACTCTCTTGTGTATATCAAATCATGACTATGCTGACCTCCCTAGGTAAAGCATGCACCACATGGTTATGTTACATATGCTAGGGGGGAGATCTACTGAAACTGAAGCACTCAGAATCTGGTGCAGCGGCGCATGGCAGCCAATCGGCTTCTACCTTGTTTGTTCCATTAACTTTTGACAATAAGACCTGGAAGCTGATTGGTTTCCAGGCAGAGCTGCCCAGATTTTGCATTCTTCACTTTTATAGTAAATCTCCCACCTTGTCTCTGTACAGAAGCAAAATCTCATCTTTAAGTAGGAGCTCTGCTTCACCTTCCTTGAGACTCTGACAATGCAGTGCTGGCGCCCCTCTGTAGGTTGCTGAAGTATCTGCATTGTGTTGAATGTGGGGGCAGGGCTTTTCCTTGTGCAGATTCGGATCTCCCCGTCGTCTATACTCCACATTTTCAGGGGTCAAAGCTGTTGGTATATAATAATATTTCATGATGTTTGCTATCCTGTCATTACCCGTTCCATCAAGATACCCCTGTGAAAGCTTTGTTCTATGTATTGGATATATGATGCTGGAAGCTTCTTCAGGGAAGTATTGCACATATTTGTGTCCTGATCGCAATATCTGGGTATTATCTCTCCAGGCTTTGAAGAGTGTTGTACTCTACGTGATTTTATCGCCGTATGACAATGAGCAGTCTGACCTGGTCCACAGAATAAGCACTGATAAGAAACTGGAGGAAATCCCAAAATACAAGTAAGTGTGTGTGTGTGTATATGTATGTATGCATATACATGGGTCCACTTAAAGCAGAGATCCACCCGAAAGGGGAAGTTACGCTTTAAAGACTGGTCCCCCGCTCCCCCATAAGGATTGGCACCTTGGGGCAGCGGGTACCCAAAATTGACAGGTACCCACTTCCGCTGAGATCACCTAGGCGATCGGAAGCGGAAGTTGTCCTCCTACCCTCCCTCCCCGTAGTCTTCTGGGACATGTAAGAGGTCCCAGAAGATGAAGGGGCCATTCAGGAAGCGCAGTGCTACTTGCGCATTCGCAATGAGCATCCGGCTGTGAAGCTGTAAGCTGTCACAGCCGGGTGCCCACAATGAAGATGCTGGCGTCTGGAACACCACACAGCTGGTAAAACGGGCTGTGGGGAGGACACCGCTGGATCGTGGACAGGTGAGTGGCTTTTTTTTTTAAAAGTCAGCAGCTACAGTTTTTTTTTTTTTTTTTTTTTTTTTTTTTTTGTGTTTTTTCTTACAGTGTGAGTGGAACTCCGCTTTACACCTTAAGTCACTGGTCACACCACTGCGAATTAAAATCACGCTATTTGTATGCAATTTCAGCGCGATTTCTGAAGACTTTATTGTTACTTGTTAAGATTTTCAACGACTCCTTGCAATTTGCAGTGCGATTTCCATTGTATTCTATGTATGTGAAATCACAACAAAACTGCAGAAAAAGTCATACAAGAACTACTTTAGAAATCACGCCGCAACAAATCGCACAGGTGAACACGCCGACATTCACTAGATGCAATTTCAAGCGTGATTTCAATTCCCAAATCGCACCGATGTGGTCGGGTACTAAACCTCTCACAGTGACTGAGAGGCCTTTTTTATAATGATCCACAAAACATTCAGCCACACTAAGCTTTAGAAGTGTGGTCTGTAAGCCTCCCTCTTAGATTGTAAGCTCCTAGGATCAGGGCCCTCCTAACCCTCTTGTATTGTTGCTGTATTGTCTCCCCTTATATTGTAAAGTGCTGAGCAAACTGTTGGCGCCATAAATCCTGTATAATAATAGCTTGACATTGAATTTAAAACAAAAATACTAAAAGCCAAACAGGTTTCAGACATACTGACCAAAATCCTGCAAATTCAAAGAGAAAGTGTCCCAACACCATCTGCAGCTTTCCTTTAGCAAAATTTAAATATGACGATTAAGTGCTTGTTTGGCGCTTCTCTAGCCCTCTGAAGAGGTATCCGTGGTGTATCTCTTTCAGGGGGTGTTTGACAGGCAATGAGGAGGTATCATGTTCCTGCCTCACTGCCATGCGTGGGTGCTGCATAGCCTCCTCTAAGCTAATGGGTCATGTTTGGAGGGAGGTTCACAGTATCACAGCTGCAGCATATATACAACCCTGTCAACTGCCCTTGCAGCTTGAGGGGGGAGTGGTTAGGGGTGGTAAAAGCACGTTTTTAGTGCCCTCCAACCAAAAATGTGTACCAGGCGTTAGGCCCCTTTCAGATGATGCAGACTCCAACCCGGTCAGCAGGGGATCCACTCACAGATCCCCTGCTGATTGGCGCAGAGCGGGCAGATAACAGTTCTCAGTTTCTGCAGAATGGACAGAGAGAGCCTGCTGTGCTCCGTGGGTGGACTCAGCTGTCCGTTTAGAAATAACTATCCTCTGATCCATCTAAATGTAAAGATGGATCCCTCCCTTTTTTTTTTTTTTTCTTTTAGAAGGTAGGTGGTCCACCTGAAACCCCGACAGGTGGATCTAAACGGACCCGCCATGTGAAAAGGGCCCTAACCAGGTATTAAGGTGATGTTTTAAATGGGAGAGAGTGCCAGAGATCTTCAATTGCTACACTGTAGCTGCAGATGACATTTTAGTGGTTTAGTTTTTCATCTTCTAGTGAATGATGGTTCCTTCCTTTCTCTTGTAGCCAGCACAACGGTGCAGTGTACGACTTGTATGGTTGGGTCATGTGACTTGACATCAGACAGCAAAGATGGCTGACTATCTCTTCTATTGTGTGATTTGTCCTCTCCCAGAGATCTGCTGAAGCTCTTCACCACCATGGAGCTGATGCGATGGAGCACATTGTGCGAGGAGTACAGCAAGGAGCTGAGGGAGGGCTCGCTGGACAGTGTGGCTACTGATGTCTTCAGCTACTCCGAGGAAGGCGAAAAGCACTGGAAGGACCTGAAGAATCGCGTAGTGGAACACGTAGGTTTAATTGTGGTGTTTTGATACTGCAGAGCAAATCCTGGCAGCATTGGAGCAGCTAAGAAAGCACAGGGGTGGATTTACTAAAGGCAAATAGACTGTGCACTTTGCAATGCAGTTGTACTCATTAGAAAATGTTGTGAGGCTTCACTAAGTAAAGAATACCCAATCGGGTTCACGGAAACAGCATTGTGCACATGATTGGATGATGGAAACCACATTTACGAAGTTCTGGGGAAAATTGCAGAGTGCTCAGTCTGATTGCCTGTAGTAAATCCACCGCAGAGTGATGTAGCCAGCAGAATGAATGTGCTGCGTCTGTGCGCTCTGGAGCCATGGAGAGGGCCAGGCACTTCCTGGATGTATGTGTAGGGATGGGAATGACAGACGTGACTACCCTTCAGGCAGGCAGGAGGTGAGGTTTGTGGTCGGCGCTGTGCACTGACACCTAATAAAGGTAAGGCAGTACTTGAGCAATGACTATTTTACATGGTAATGATACCGGAGTTGCTGCTTGAATGCTGCAATGGTGCTACACGACCGCCCTGTGTTCTGGAAATCCCTCTGTGGCACTAAAAGTCCCAGCAGGCACACCCACTCCCTTTCTGGCACTAGAAGGAATACTAATACTTTCCTTTCTGTGCTCATTATTAGTCCTTGCACAGCAGTCTATCTAGGCTGGGTGTATATATCAGCCGTCGTCGTGTCCTGACATGTCCTCTTAGCTGCTCACTAATAATTCCGTCTGACGCTCTTCTTCGGCAGCTAGTGATAGATGAGGGCAGCCGTCTCCACTAATCCTCCCATGGTGCATTGATTCTGGTGGGATGGGAGGGGCCGTCTGTCTAATGGCCTGCTTTGTCTTCCTTTACAGAACATTCGGATCATGGCGAAGTATTACACCAGGATCACAATGAAACGAATGGCCCAGCTGCTGGATCTCTCTGTCGATGTGAGTAATCGGGAATACGTGTCTGGGGGGTGGTATGGGCCTTGTGGAGCAGCCAGTGGTAAGTGCTCATCCTCTATCTCCTGCACTCTCCTTTGGTTGTGCTGCGTGCAGTTTGCATGTCTCGTTTATTTATTTCAGTTACTTATATAGCGCTGTCAATGTACTCCGCACTTTACATATATATATTGTACATTCACATCAGTCCATAACCCTCAAGGGGTGTACAATCTAAGGTCCCTAACTCACATTCATACATACACATACTAAGGACAATTTAGACAGGAGCCAATTATCCTCCCAGAATGTCTTTGGAGTGCGGGAGGAAAGCAGAGTACCCAGAGGAAACCCACGCAGGCACAGGGAGAACATGCAAACTCCAGGCAGGTGGTGCCATGGCTGGGATTCGAACCAACGACCCCAGTACTGCCAGGCGGAAGTGCTAACCATTAAGCCGCTGTGCTGCCCATATTTTCTTTGGCCACTCACTCCCCCGCCACTGTAGATTTACTGCGGCGAAGCGGCATGTGACCGTGACAAGACATGACTGGAATCTTCAACCTCTGTGGGCACACGCATGTGTCCCCCTGCCAACACGTACTGTGATTGGACGCCGCATGATTTAGACAACAGGTTTCAGCCAATAATTTTGGATGAAACATGCTGATTGCCTGTGTCCAATCACAGCCCAGAGTCTTCTGTTGTGTAAACAGAAGAGCGATCTTGCTGTTTCTTTTCCCTGAAAAGCAGGAAAAAAAAGAGCAAGATTGCAATATAAGCAGCACATATTACACATGGTTAGCCTCACAGTTAACCCCTTGATTTCCCATGATAAGCCCTTCCCAGCCAGTGTCAGTACAGTGACAGTGTACAGTATTAGCTCTGATCACTGCATTAGTGACCGGTCATACTGGTGTGATTTGGGAATTTGAAATTGCATCTACTGAATGTCCGTGTCTTAACGTGTGCGATTTGCTGCAGCGCGATTTCTAAAGTAGTTCCTGCATGACTTTTTCTGCAGTTTTGTTGGGATTTCACATACATAGAATATAATGGAAATTGCAAGAGATCGTTGAAAATCTTTACAAGTAGCTATAAAGTCTTCAGCACTCTCGCTGAAATTGCACACAAATTGCACAATTTTAAATCTCAGCGGTGTGACCGTTGACTTAGTGTCACTATTGTCGGTTAGTGTGTACCTCCAAGCTAGCGCCAGATTGTCCGCCACACTATAAGTTGTTGATCACCGCGGTTACCAGTATAGCGTCCTATCTCGTGTGTGTATATACCATAGTTTGTAGACGCTATAAATTTCACATTAATATACACTTGTTGGGATTTTTTTTTTTTTTTACCAAAGACATGGAACAGAATACATTTTGGCCTAAATTTATGAAAAATATCCAAAAAAATAAACATGTTTTATAACAAAAAGTAGAATGTGTCGTTTTTTGTTTTTTTTCAAAATCTTCATTTTCGTTTACCTAATTTTTCATGTATCTAATAAAGAATAAAAAAAACAAAACCCCAGCAGTGATCAAAATCCACCAAATGAAAGCTCTATTTGTGTAAAAAAAAAAAAAAAAAAAAAAATTTTTTGTTTGGGTACAGTGATGCATAACAGCGCAACTGCCAGTTAAAGTAGCTCAGTGCTGAATAGCAAAAAAATGAAGGGGGTAAAACCTTCCTGAGGGCAAGTGGTTAAATTAAAGCTCATTTCATTATTCAGGGCAGGATGGAAGCTTCACTGGTCTGTTGAGGGGTACCTGCAATGCATTGCAGGTTGTCAGGAAAGGGTGCGTGCCGTTCACCAGCTTGGGGTGCATTGACATGCCTTGTAAAACCCAAAAGAACATAATACTGCGAGGAAGTGTCCTCGCAGGGGCCACCCTGGGGAAATCGCTGCGGGCTTACAGGCACATGTGCTGGTAGATGAGTCTCATTTTTCATAACAGCAGAAGAGGACGATGGGGTCACATTAACTGTCTGTTCTGCAATAACTGTCCCTTCAGCCTCCATATCTGAGCATGTGACCATAAACAGCAGGCAGAGTTCTGAACCCATTCAGGAAGTACTACAATGGCATTTTGTGATATCTGAACTGTGATGGTTTCTGTTGTTTTCAGGAATCGGAAGAGTTCCTCTCTACCTTAGTGGTGAACAAAACCATTTATGCCAAGGTGGACCGATTGGCTGGCATCATCAACTTCCAGAGGCCGAAGGACCCCAACGACCTCCTGAATGACTGGTCCCAGAAACTGAACTCTTTGATGGCATTAGTAAACAAGACGACACATCTTATAGCTAAGGAAGAGATGATCCACAATTTGCAGTGATACAAATGGCGTGTCACGGGAGGCGACTTCGGACGGGCGTGGTCATTGTGTGGCTCCCATTCCAACATGGTGCGATGCGTTGATGTGTGCAGGCACCGTGGGGCCCCAGCTTGGGCTGCTTCAGTGTATATTATTATGTTTTTGTTTTTTTATTATGTTACTTTGTCAGTCTCGAAGAATCTAGGGAATGTTTGGTTTAACCTACTAATAAATACACATGTTGTACTGCTTGTGTAAGGACTGCGGCTTTGTACAATTTCTTCCGTGCAGCAGAGGTCTATATTCCACACTGGCATTGATAACCCGAGTCTGCGCAGCAATAAACGGCTCTGGTGATGGTGGGCAGCATGGCTCTGCAGCTCCTTTCCTACGATAGGTGTGCATGACATTTAACTTACACCAGTGTAGCTTTGTACATACCATACCTGGCCAGCCCCCGGGCAGCTGGAATTTACTGGAGTAGACACCACCACTACTACTACACTGCTACTACATCATAACCAAAGCCAGCATTTGTCTTTAAATAAAGCAATGGGGGTGGTCTTTAAGTGATGAAGACTCCTCCTCCATCTGCCTTCCATAAGGAATGGTTTGTTGGCCCCTTTGACCGCTTCCTGTCCAGCCCATGTACATAAACGGCTGGATGGGATGCGGGCCGAGGCAGCTGAATGTTTCTAACATCGTCCCACATCCGAGGCTTGTGTGCGGCTCACAGTGCGCGCACCCGGGAGCCTGGTGATTGGCATTTCACCCAACCACAGCCAATCACATTACTGCTCTGTCGGGAAGATCACATGGTGTTTTACCACATGATTGCTGTGTCCAATCATATTGTAAAGATGCCAAACTGAAAGTATAGATTAGTTCTCTCTGCTCTCACACAGATCAGCTGTAGTAGCAGAGAAAACCGATACTGCAGCCTGTGAGTGAACAGCAACCTCTCCCAGTGCATGTTCACTGACTGCCTGCAGCGCCGGCCACCCCAGTGTAATGTAAAGAAACAGTGCAGCCAACCCGTCACCTCAGTGTCACCAAAGTTCACAATAAAACCCCATACCTGTGCCCTGATCACCTCCATACCCCATACCTGTGCCCTGATCACCTCCATACCCCATACCTGTGCCCTGATCACCTCCATACCTGTGCCCTGATCACCTCCATACCCCATACCTGTGCCCTGATCACCTCCATACCCCATACCTGTGCCCTGATCACTGCCATTTACTATTCCAGTGTCCTAATTGGTGCCATACCAGCGTGCTGATCATTGACATTCTGATCACCGCCATACCCCATACCAGCGTCCTGATCAACCCATACCCCATTACCAGCGTCCTGATCACCCCCATACCCCATACCAGCGTCCTGATCACCTCCATACCAGCGCCCTGATCACCGCCATACCCCATACCAGCATCCTGATCACCCCCATACCCCATACCAGTGTCCTGATCACCTCCATACCCCATACCAGCGCCCTGATCACCCCCATACCAGCGTCCTGATCACCTCCATACCCCATACCAGCGTCCTGATCACCCCCAAACCCCATACCAGCATCCTGATCATCCCCATACCCCATACCAGCGTCCTGATCACCTCCATACCCCATACCAGCATCCTGATCACCCCCATACCAGCGTCCTGATCACCACCATACCCCATACCAGCGTCCTGATCACCCCCAAACCCCATACCAGTGTCCCGATCACCGCCATACCCCATACCAGCGTCCTGATCACCTCCATAACAGCGTCCTGATCACCTCCATACCCCATACCATCACCCTGATCACCCCCATACCAGCGGCCTGATCACCGCCATACCCCATACCATCGTCCTGATCACCGCCATACCCCATACCAGCATCCTGATCACCGCCATACCCCATACCAGCGTCCTGATCACCTCCATACCCCATACCAGCGTCCTGATCACCTCCATACCCCATACCAGCGTCCTGATCACCGCCATACCCCATACCAGCGTCCTGATCACCTCCATACCCCATACCAGCGTCCTGATCACCGCCATACCCCATACCAGCGTCCTGATCACCGCCATACCCCATACCAGCGTCCTGATCACCTCCATACCCCATAACAGCGTCCTGATCACCACCATACCAGCGTCCTGATCACCCCCAAACCCCATACCAGTGTCCCGATCACCACCATACCCCATACCAGCGTCCTGATCACCCCCATACCAGCGTCCTGATCACCTCCATACCCCATACCAGCGTCCTGATCACTGCCATACCAGCACCCTGATCACCTCCATACCCCATACCAGCGTCCTGATCACCGCCATACCCCATACCAGCGTCCTGATCACCGCCATACCCCATACCAGCGTCCTGATCACCGCCACACCCCATACCAGCGTCCTGATCACCCCCAAACCCCATACCAGCGTCCTGATCACCGCCACACCCCATACCAGCGTCCTGATCACCCCCAAACCCCATACCAGCGTCCTGATCACCGCCACACCCCATACCAGCGTCCTGATCACCGCCACACCCCATACCAGCATCCTGATCACCTCCATACCCCATACCAGCATCCTGATCACCTCCATACCCCATACCAGTATCCTGATCACCGCCATACCCCATACCAGCGTCCTGATCACCTCCATACCCCATACCAGCGTCCTGATCACCACCATACCCCATACCAGTGTCCTGATCACCTCCATACCAGCGTCCTGATCACCGCCATACCCCATACCAGCATCCTGATCACCTCCATACCAGCGTCCTGATCACCGCCATACCCCATACCATCACCCTGATCACCCCCATACCAGCGTCCTGATCACCGCCATACCCCATACCAGCGTCCTAATCACCCCCATACCAGCGTCCTGATCACCTCCATACCCCATACCAGCGTCCTGATCACCGCCATACCAGCACCCTGATCACCGCCATACCCCATACCAGCGTCCTGATCACCTCCATACCCCATACCAGCGTCCTGATCACCGCCACACCCCATACCAGCGTCATGATCACCGCCACACCCTATACCAGCGTCCTGATCACCTCCATACCCCATACGAGCATTCTGATCACCGCCATACCCCATACCAGCATCCTGATCACCGCCATACCCCATACCAGCGTCCTGATCACCGCCATACCCCATACCAGCGTCCTGATCACCCCCATACCCCATACCAACACCCTGATCACCCCCATACCCCATACCAGCGTCCTGATCACCTCCATACCCCATACCATCACCCTGATCACCCCCATACCAGCGTCCTGATCACCGTCATACCCCATACCAGCGTCCTAATCACCCCCATACCCCATACCAGCATCCTGATCACCGCCATACCCCATACCAGCGTCCTGATCACCGCCATACCCCATACCAGCGTCCTGATCACCCCCATACACCATACCAGCGTCCTGATCACCGCCACACCCCATACCAGCGTCGTGATCACCCCCAAACCCCATACCAGTGTCCCGATCACCGCCATACCCCATACCAGCGTCCTGATCACCCCCATACCAGCGTCCTGATCACCGCCATACCCCATACCAGCGTCCTGATCACCGCCATACCCCATACCAGCGTCCTGATCACCGCCACACCCCATACCAGCGTCCTGATCACCGCCACACCCCATACCAGCGTCCTGATCACCGCCACACCCCATACCAGCGTCCTGATCACCCCCATACCAGCATCCTGATCACCGCCATACCCCATACCAGCGCCCTGATCACCGCCATACCCCATACCAGCGTCCTGATCACCGCCATACCCCATACCAGCGTCCTGATCACCTCCATACCCCATACCAGCGTCCTGATCACCTCCATACCCCATACCAGCGTCCTGATCACCGCCATACCCCATACCAGCGTCCTGATCACCTCCATACCCCATACCAGCGTCCTGATCACCGCCATACCCCATACCAGCGTCCTGATCACCGCCATACCCCATACCAGCGTCCTGATCACCTCCATACCCCATAACAGCGTCCTGATCACCACCATACCAGCGTCCTGATCACCCCCAAACCCCATACCAGTGTCCCGATCACCACCATACCCCATACCAGCGTCCTGATCACCCCCATACCAGCGTCCTGATCACCTCCATACCCCATACCAGCGTCCTGATCACTGCCATACCAGCACCCTGATCACCTCCATACCCCATACCAGCGTCCTGATCACCGCCATACCCCATACCAGCGTCCTGATCACCGCCATACCCCATACCAGCGTCCTGATCACCGCCACACCCCATACCAGCGTCCTGATCACCCCCAAACCCCATACCAGCGTCCTGATCACCGCCACACCCCATACCAGCGTCCTGATCACCCCCAAACCCCATACCAGCGTCCTGATCACCGCCACACCCCATACCAGCGTCCTGATCACCGCCACACCCCATACCAGCATCCTGATCACCTCCATACCCCATACCAGCATCCTGATCACCTCCATACCCCATACCAGTATCCTGATCACCGCCATACCCCATACCAGCGTCCTGATCACCTCCATACCCCATACCAGCGTCCTGATCACCACCATACCCCATACCAGTGTCCTGATCACCTCCATACCAGCGTCCTGATCACCGCCATACCCCATACCAGCATCCTGATCACCTCCATACCAGCGTCCTGATCACCGCCATACCCCATACCATCACCCTGATCACCCCCATACCAGCGTCCTGATCACCGCCATACCCCATACCAGCGTCCTAATCACCCCCATACCAGCGTCCTGATCACCTCCATACCCCATACCAGCGTCCTGATCACCGCCATACCAGCACCCTGATCACCGCCATACCCCATACCAGCGTCCTGATCACCTCCATACCCCATACCAGCGTCCTGATCACCGCCACACCCCATACCAGCGTCATGATCACCGCCACACCCTATACCAGCGTCCTGATCACCTCCATACCCCATACGAGCATTCTGATCACCGCCATACCCCATACCAGCATCCTGATCACCGCCATACCCCATACCAGCGTCCTGATCACCGCCATACCCCATACCAGCGTCCTGATCACCCCCATACCCCATACCAACACCCTGATCACCCCCATACCCCATACCAGCGTCCTGATCACCTCCATACCCCATACCATCACCCTGATCACCCCCATACCAGCGTCCTGATCACCGTCATACCCCATACCAGCGTCCTAATCACCCCCATACCCCATACCAGCATCCTGATCACCGCCATACCCCATACCAGCGTCCTGATCACCGCCATACCCCATACCAGCGTCCTGATCACCCCCATACACCATACCAGCGTCCTGATCACCGCCACACCCCATACCAGCGTCGTGATCACCCCCAAACCCCATACCAGTGTCCCGATCACCGCCATACCCCATACCAGCGTCCTGATCACCCCCATACCAGCGTCCTGATCACCGCCATACCCCATACCAGCGTCCTGATCACCGCCATACCCCATACCAGCGTCCTGATCACCGCCACACCCCATACCAGCGTCCTGATCACCGCCACACCCCATACCAGCGTCCTGATCACCGCCACACCCCATACCAGCGTCCTGATCACCGCCATACCCCATACCAGCGTCCTGATCACCGCCATACCCCATACCAGCGTCCTGATCACCTCCATACCCCATACCAGCGTCCTGATCACCTCCATACCAGCATCCTGATCACCGCCATACCCCATACCAGCATCCTGATCACCTCCATACCAGCATCCTGATCACCGCCATACCCCATACCATCACCCTGATCACCCCCATACCAGCGTCCTAATCACCCCCATACCAGCGTCCTGATCACCTCCATACCCCATACCAGCACCCTGATCACCGCCATACCCCATACCAGCGTCCTGATCACCTCCATACCCCATACCAGCGTCCTGATCACCGCCACACCCCATACCAGCGTCATGATCACCGCCACACCCTATACCAGCGTCCTGATCACCTCCATACCCCATACGAGCATTCTGATCACCGCCATACCCCATACCAGCATCCTGATCACCACCATACCCCATACCAACACCCTGATCACCGCCATACCCCATACCAGCGTCCTGATCACCGCCATACCCCATACCAACACCCTGATCACCCCCATACCCCATACCAGCGTCCTGATCACCTCCATACCCCATACCATCACCCTGATCACCCCCATACCAGCGTCCTGATCACCGTCATACCCCATACCAGTGTCCTAATCACCCCCATACCCCATACCAGCGTCCTGATCACCCCCATACCCCATACTAGCGTCCTGATCACCTCCATACCCCATACCAGCGTCCTGATCACCGCCATACCCCATACCAGTGTCCCGATCACCGCCATACCCCATACCAGCGTCCTGATCACCGCCACACCCCATACCAGCGTCCTGATCACCGCCATACCAGCACCCTGATCACCTCCATACCCCATACCAGCGTCCTGATCACCGCCATACCCCATACCAGCGTCCTGATCACCTCCATACCAGTGTCCCGATCACCGCCATACCTCATACCAGCGTCCTGATCACCGCCATACCCCATACCAGCGTCCTGATCACCCCCATACCAGCGTCCTGATCACCTCCATACCCCATACCAGCGTCCTGATCACCGCCATACCAGCACCCTGATCACCGCCATACCCCATACCAGCGTCCTGATCACCACCATACCCCATACCAGCGTCCTTATCACCACCATACCCCATACCAGCGTCCTGATCACCTCCATACCCCATACCAGCGTCCTGATCACCGCCATACCCCATACCAGCGTCCTGATCACCTCCATACCCCATACCAGCGTCCTGATCACCGCCATACCCCATACCAGCGTCCTGATCACCGCCATACCCCATACCAGCGTCCTGATCACCGCCATACCCCATACCAGCGTCCTGATCACCTCCATACCCCATACCAGAGTCCTGATCACCTCCATACCCCATACCAGCGTCCTGATCACCTCCATACCCCATACCAGCGTCCTGATCACCGCCATACCCCATACCAGCGTCCTGATCACCTCCATACCCCATACCAGCGTCCTGATCACCGCCATACCCCATACCAGCGTCCTGATCACCGCCATACCCCATACCAGTGTCCCAATCCCCACCCCTTTCATCCCCAGCCTGACTGTCCCTGGCCCCACCCCTTTCATCCCCAGCCTGACTGTCCCTGGCCCCACCCCTTTCATCCCTAGCCTGACTGTCCCTGGCCCCACCCCTTTCATCCCCAGCCTGACTGTCCCTGGCCCCACCCCTTTCATTCATTGGCTTTCAGTTCTTTCAATCCTGGAAGCTCAGCATTACCAAGCATGGAGCCCCGAGAGCACGCCCTCCTCCAGACTGATACCTGCCCAGTACGGTATAACTCCTCCCACTGCTTGCATCAGGACTGAGGGTTCCTCAGAGGAGGACTGGGGCCCGGATGTAATCAGGAAGCTATGTACAGCCCCCTGCTGGCCTCTTTTATCAGGGACAAGATGGGGAGGCGGGGTGACAACATCACAATCTCCACCTCGTCCAATCAGATTGCTTTGTATACATGCTTGTGCTCCACTCAGTGACTGTGCCTAGGCTGAGATGAGGTCATCAGTCTGCTGCAGGCAGGAGGAAGCATTTCCTCAGTCTCCCCTCCCCCAGGGATCAGATTGTACATTGTAACTTTGTAGAAGGAGGAGGAGGCATTTCCTCAGTCTCCCCTCCCCCAATGATCAGATTGTACATTGTAACTTTGTAGATGGAGGAGGAGGCATTTCCTCAGTCTCCTCCCCCAGTGATCAGACTGTACATTGTAGAAAGAGGAGTCATTTCCTCAGTCTCCCCTCCCCCAGTGATCAGACTGTACATTGTAGAAAGAGGAGGAGTCATTTCCTCAGTCTCCCCTCCCCCAGTGATCAGACTGTACATTGTAACTTTGTAGAAGGAGGAGGAGGCATTTCCTCAGTCTCCTCCCCCAGTGATCAGACTGTACATTCTAACTTTGTAGAAGGAGGAGGAGTTATTTCCTCAGTCCCCCCCCCCCCAGTGATCAGACTGTACATTGTAACTTTGTAGAAGGAGGAGGAGGCATTTCCTCAGTCTCCTCCCCCAGTGATCAGACTGTACATTGTAACTTTGTAGAAGGAAGAGGAGGCATTTCCTCAGTCTCCCCTCCCCCAGTGATCAGACTGTACATTGTATCTTTGTAGAAGGAGGAAGAGGCATTTCCTCAGTCCCCCCCAAGATGAGAGGCTGCAGCAGGGGCTGGTCTGTGTCAGACATGTGTGAACACCGCCAAGCATTGCTCAGGCACCAGGCTTTCCATGACACACACAGTACAGAACATGCCGAGTCACACAGATAGTAATATTAGATCTGTTATAGCTGTAGTGCCCTCGGGAGGTCTGCACCTGCACAACAGACTGTCTGTGCACCGTCCCCCCCCCAGTGCAGAGTGGGCTCTCAGCTATCTGTGTGATGAGCTCAGTCAGTGAACACTGTGTAGGTGGCCAGTCAGTGACTCCGCACTGCACACACAGCTAATGTGAAATGTACACGCAGTGCATGATCCTATGTATGTACGATGGAGGCTGCCACTCAGTGTATATTGGGTGTCAGTGATGTGGTGTTGGTGCAGGGTGTCTGTGATGTGGTGTCAGTCTCTGTGCAGGGTGTCTGTGATGTGGTGTCAGTCTCTGTGCAGGGTGTCAGTGATGTGGTGTCAGTCTCTGTGCAGGGTGTCTGTGATGTGGTGTCAGTCTCTGTGCAGGGTGTCAGTGATGTGCTGTCAGTCTCTGTGCAGGGTGTCAGTGATGTGCTGTCAGTCTCTGTGCAGGGTGTCTGTGATGTGGTGTCAGTCTCTGTGCAGGGTGTCTGTGATGTGGTGTCAGTCTCTGTGCAGGGTGTCTGTGATGTGGTGTCAGTCTCTGTGCAGGGTGTCAGTGATGTGGTGTCAGTCTCTGTGCAGGGTGTCTGTGATGTGGTGTCAGTCTCTGTGCAGGGTGTCAGTGATGTGGTGTCAGTCTCTGTGCAGGGTGTCAGTGATGTGCTGTCAGTCTCTGTGCAGGGTGTCAGTGATGTGGCGTCAGTCTCTGTGCAGGGTGTCAGTGATGTGGCGTCAGTCTCTGTGCAGGGTGTCAGTGATGTGGCGTCAGTCTCTGTGCAGGGTGTCAGTGATGTGGTGCCAGTCTCTGTGCAGGGTGTCAGTGATGTGGTGTCAGTCTCTGTGCAGGGTGTCAGTGATGTGGTGTCAGTCTCTGTGCAGGGTGTCAGTGATGTGGTGTCAGTCTCTGTGCAGGGTGTCAGTGATGTGGTGTCAGTCTCTGTGCAGGGTGTCAGTGATGTGGTGTCAGTCTCTGTGCAGGGTGTCAGTGATGTGGTGTCAGTCTCTGTGCAGGGTGTCTGTGATGTGCTGTCAGTCTCTGTGCAGGGTGTCAGTGATGTGGCGTCAGTCTCTGTGCAGGGTGTTTGTGATGTGGTGTCAGTCTCTGTGCAGGGTGTCAGTGATGTGGCGTCAGTCTCTGTGCAGGGTGTCAGTGATGTGGTGTCAGTCTCTGTGCAGGGTGTCAGTGATGTGGCGTCAGTCTCTGTGCAGGGTGTCAGTGATGTGGTGCCAGTCTCTGTGCAGGGTGTCAGTGATGTGGTGTCAGTCTCTGTGCAGGGTGTCAGTGATGTGGTGTCAGTCTCTGTGCAGGGTGTCAGTGATGTGGTGTCAGTCTCTGTGCAGGGTGTCAGTGATGTGGTGTCAGTCTCTGTGCAGGGTGTCAGTGATGTGGTGTCAGTCTCTGTGCAGGGTGTCAGTGATGTGGTGTCAGTCTCTGTGCAGGGTGTCTGTGATGTGGTGTCAGTCTCTGTGCAGGGTGTCAGTGTTGGTGCTTGCATTGATGTAAAGTGACAGCGTTGTGGTGTCGGTGCTGAGATTGGTGCAGGTTGTCAGCATTATGTTGTCAGTGCTTGGATCAATGTTGGTGCAGGGACTGTTGTCAGTGATGCAGGGGCAGACTGACAACTCATGGGGCCCCCGGGCAATAGGGGATCATGGGGCCCCTGTGTCCTTGCCCAAACTCAAAAAAGCCTATGAAAAAGGTACCAGGGGCATCTCCTGGGGCCCCCTACTTACCCCGGGCCCTCGGGCAGTGCCCAAATTTCCAAATGGTCAGTCCGCCCCTGCAGTGATGGCATTGGTGATGGCGCAGGATTGTTGTCAGTGGTGGGGTTGGTGTCGGCGCAGGGACTGTTGTCAGTGGTGGGATTGGTGTCGGCGCAGGATTGTTGTCAATGGTGGGGTTGGTGACGGCGCAGGGACTGTTGTCAGTGGTGGGGTTGGTCTCGGCGCAGGGACTGTTGTCAGTGGTGGGGTTGGTGTCGGCGCAGGGAATGTTGTCAGTGGTGGGGTTGGTGTCGGCGCAGGGAATGTTGTCAGTGGTGGGGTTGGTGTCGGCGCAGGGACTGTTGTCAGTGGTGGGGTTGGTGTCGGCGCAGGGACTGTTGTCAGTGGTGGGATTGGTGTCGGCGCAGGGACTGTTGTCAGTGGTGGGGTTGGTGTCGGCGCAGGGACTGTTGTCAGTGGTGGGGTTGGTGTCGGCGCAGAAACTGTTGTCAGTGGTGGGGTTGGTGTCGGCGCAGAAACTGTTGTCAGTGGTGGGGTTGTGTCGGCGCAGGGACTGTTGTCAGTGGTGGGGTTGGTGACGGCGCAGGGACTGTTGTCAGTGGTGGGGTTGGTGTCGGCGCAGGGACTGTTGTCAGTGGTGGGGTTGGTGACGGCGCAGGGACTGTTGTCAGTGGTGGGGTTGGTGTCGGCGCAGGGACTGTTGTCAGTGGTGGGGTTGGTGTCGGCGCAGGGACTGTTGTCAGTGGTGGGGTTGGTGACGGCGCAGGGACTGTTGTCAGTGGTGGGGTTGGTGACGGCGCAGGGACTGTTGTCAGTGGTGGGGTTGGTGACGGCGCAGGGACTGTTGTCAGTGGTGGGGCTGGTGACGGCGCAGGGACTGTTGTCAGTGGTGGGGTTGGTGACGGCGCAGGGACTGTTGTCAGTGGTGGGGTTGGTGTCGGCGCAGGGACTGCTGTCAGTGATAGTATCGGTGTCGGTGCAGGGACTGTTGTCAGTGATAGTATCGGTGTCGGTGCAGGGACTGTTGTCAGTGATAGTATCGGTGTCGGTGCAGGGACTGCTGTCAGTGCTAGTATCGGTGTCGGTGCAGGGTTGTTAGTGCCGGGATTGGTGATATTGGTGTACAGGGTTTCAGCAATGCATTGTAGGATATTAGTAATTTCGTTTCAGTGTTGGCATCGGTGTCAGTGCTGGGATTGTGTTGTTGAGGCGGGAATGGTGTCAGTGGTGTAGAGGATTTATGCACAGTAATGTATGATATTAGTGCTGTGGTGTCAGTGTTGGGATCAGTACTTGGTGTATGTAGTGTGGTGTCAGTGTATGTAGTGTGGTGTCAGTGTTGGGATCAGTGCTTGGTGTATGTAGTGTGGTGTCAGTGTATGTAGTGTGGTGTCAGTGTTGGGATCAGTACTTGGTGTAGTGTGGTGTCAGTGTATGTAGTGTGGTGTCAGTGTTGGGATCAGTACTTGGTGTATGAAGTGTGGTGTCAGTGTATGTAGTGTGGTGTCAGTGTATGTAGTGTGGTGTTGGGATCAGTACTTGGTGTATGTAGTGTGGTGTCAGTGTTGGGATCAGTACTTGGTGTATGTAGTGTGGTGTCAGTGTATGTAGTGTGGTGTCAGTGTTGGGATCAGTGATCAGTGTATGTAGTGTGGTGTCAGTGTATGTAGTGTGGTGTCGGGATCAGTACTTGGTGTATGTAGTGTGGTGTTGGGATCAGTACTTGGTGTATGTAGTGTGGTGTCAGTGTATGTAGTGTGGTGTTGGAATCAGTACTTGGTGTATGTAGTGTGGTGTCAGTGTTGGGATCAGTACTTGGTGTATGTAGTGTGGTGTCAGTGTATGTAGTGTGGTGTCAGTGTTGGGATCAGTACTTGGTGTATGTAGTGTGGTGTCAGTGTATGTAGTGTGGTGTCAGTGTTGGGATCAGTGATCAGTGTATGTAGTGTGGTGTCAGTGTATGTAGTGTGGTGTCAGTGTATGTAGTGTGGTGTCGGGATCAGTACTTGGTGTATGTAGTGTGGTGTCAGTGTTGGGATCAGTACTTGGTGTATGTAGTGTGGTGTCAGTGTTGGGATCAGTACTTGGTGTATGTAGTGTGGTGTCAGTGTATGTAGTGTGGTCAGTGTTGGGATCAGTACTTGGTGTATGTAGTGTGGTGTCAGTGTATGTAGTGTGGTGTCAGTGTTGGGATCAGTACTTGGTGTATGTAGTGTGGTGTCAGTGTATGTAGTGTGGTGTCAGTGTTGGGATCAGTGATCAGTGTATGTAGTGTGGTGTCAGTGTATGTAGTGTGGTGTCGGGATCAGTACTTGGTGTATGTAGTGTGGTGTCAGTGTTGGGATCAGTACTTGGTGTATGTAGTGTGGTGTCAGTGTATGTAGTGTGGTCAGTGTTGGGATCAGTACTTGGTGTATGTAGTGTGGTGTCAGTGTATGTAGTGTGGTGTCAGTGTTGGGATCAGTACTTGGTGTATGTAGTGTGGTGTCAGTGTATGTAGTGTGGTGTCAGTGTTGGGATCAGTGATCAGTGTATGTAGTGTGGTGTCAGTGTATGTAGTGTGGTGTCGGGATCAGTACTTGGTGTATGTAGTGTGGTGTCAGTGTATGTAGTGTGGTGTCAGTGTTGGGATCAGTACTTGGTGTATGTAGTGTGGTGTCAGTGTATGTAGTGTGGTGTCAGTGTTGGGATCAGTACTTGGTGTATGTAGTGTGGTGTCAGTGTATGTAGTGTGGTCAGTGTTGGGATCAGTACTTGGTGTATGTAGTGTGGTGTCAGTGTTGGGATCAGTGATCAGTGTATGTAGTGTGGTGTCAGTGTATGTAGTGTGGTGTCAGTGTATGTAGTGTGGTGTCAGTGTATGTAGTGTGGTGTCAGTGTATGTAGTGTGGTGTCGGGATCAGTACTTGGTGTATGTAGTGTGGTGTCGGTGTTGGGATCAGTACTTGGTGTATGTAGTGTGGTGTCGGTGTCGGGATCAGTACTTGGTGTATGTAGTGTGGTGTCGGTGTTGGGATCAGTGATCGGTGTATGTAGTGTGGTGTCGGTTCTCATCATGCAATGCGGTAAGTGATCGGTAGGTGATAAGGGCTCTTCCCATCATGCAGTAGTGTCGGTGATCGGTGTTGTGATCGGTGTATGTAGTGTTGGTGTCGGTGCTCTTCCCATCATGCAGTGCGGCGGCTCCTGACAAGTCGATCCAAGATGGCGTAGAAAGTAATGACAGGTAAGTCCGGAGTGTCCCCCTCCTCCTCGGTACCCGGGACCCCCTTCCTTCCCCCCACCCCACCCTGGGGGGAGCACACCGCGCAGCCCGTCCTCTCCTCACCCCTGTCGGACTCCTCCTCTACTCAAGGCCCCGGCTCCGGCCGACGCACCAGGCCTCACCGGGCACCGGAGCCCGCTGGGGGGAGACAGGCGGGAGAGGAGGCCGGAGGTGGCGACAGACAGGAATACCCACCCCCACCGGGGGTGCTGAGACACCGAACTCTGCCGGGGGTGCACCGACAGGACAAATACCGGTGAGACCCGGACCGGGGCGGCCTGACCCGGGTGGGGGAGGTGGGAGAACCGTTACTGGCTTGACCCCATCTCTGTACCCCCCAACCGACCGTGTCCCCCCTCCCCCACCGGGCCGCATCATTGTTACTCCCACATAAATATATATAGTATATACCATACACCCCCCATATATCTATTATATCCTGTTTACACCCCCCATATATATATTATATCCTGTATACACCCCCCATATATATATTATATCCTGTACACACCCCCCATATATATATTATATCCTGTATACACCCCCCATATATCTATTATATCCTGTATACACCCCCCATATATCTATTATATCCTGTATACACCTCCCATATATATATTATATCCTGTATACACCCCCCATATATCTATTATATCCTGTATACACCCCCCATATATATATTATATCCTGTATACACCCCCCATATATCTATTATATCCTGTTTACACCCCCCATATATATATTATATCCTGTATACACCCCCCATATATCTATTATATCCTGTTTACACCCCCCATATATATATTATATCCTGTATACACCCCCCATATATCTATTATATCCTGTATACACCCCCCATATATCTATTATATCCTGTATACACCCCCCATATATCTATTATATTCTGTTTACACCCCCCATATATATATATTATATTCTTTATACACCCCCCATATATATATTATATCCTGTATACACCCCCCATATATATAGATTATATCCTGTATACACCCCCCATATAGATAGATTATATCCTGTATACACCCCCTATATATATATTATATCCTGTATACACCCCCCATATATATAGATTATATCCTGTATACACCCCCTATATATATATTATATCCTGTATACACCCCCCATATATATATAGATTATATCCTGTATACACCCCCTATATATATATAGATTATATCCTGTATACACCCCCTATATATATATAGATTATATCCTGTATACACCCCCCATATATATAGATTATATCCTGTATACACCCCCTATATATATAGATTATATCCTGTATACACCTCCTATATATATATATTATATCCTGTATACACCCCCCATATATATATATTATATCCTGTATACACCCCCCATATATATATATTATATCCTGTATACACCCCCTATATATATATATTATATCCTGTGTACACCCCCCATATATATATATATTATATCCTGTATACACCCCCCATATATATATATATTATATCCTGTATACACCTCCTATATATATATATTATATCCTCTATACACCTCCCTATATATATATATTATATCCTGTATACACCTCCCTATATATATATTATATCCTGTACACACCCCCTATATATATATATTATATCCTGTACACACCCCCTATATATATATGTTATATCCTGTATACACCCCCCATATATATATTATATCCTGTATACACCCCCCATATATATATATTATATCCTGTATACACCTCCCATATATATATATATTCTATCCTGTATACACCTCCCTATATATATATATATATTATTTCCTGTACACACACCCCATATATATATTATATCCTGTATACACCCCCCATATATATATATTATATCCTCTATACACCTCCCTATATATATATTATATCCTGTATACACCTCCCATATATATATATTATATCCTGTATACACCCCCTATATATATATTATATCCTGTATACACCTCCTATATATATATATATATTATATCCTGTATACACCTCCTATATATATATATATATTCTATCCTGTATACACCTCCCTATATATATATATATATTATTTCCTGTACACACACCCCATATATATATTATATCCTGTATACACCCCCCATATATATATATTATATCCTCTATACACCTCCCTATATATATATTATATCCTGTACACACCCCCTATATATATATTATATCCTGTACACACCCCCTATATATATATATATATATATATATATATATATATATATATATATATATATATATATATATATATAAATAATATCCTGTATACACCTCCCTATATATATATATATTATATCCTGTATACACCTCCCTATATATATATATATTATATCCTGTATACACCTCCCTATATATATATATTCTATCCTGTACACACCTCCTATATATATATATTATATCCTGTACACACCCCCCCCATATATATATTATATCCTATACACACCCCCCATATATATATTATATCCTGTATACACCTCCTATATATATATTATATCCTCTATACACCTCCCTATATATATATATATATATATATATATAATATATCCTGTATACACCTCCCTATATATATATATTATATCCTGTATACACCTCCCTATATATATATATTATATCCTGTATACACCCCCCATATATATATTATATCCTGTATACACCCCCCATATATATATTATATCCTGTATACACCTCCCTATATATATATATATATATAATATATCCTGTATACACCTCCCTATATATATATATTATATCCTGTATACACCTCCCTATATATATATATATTATATCCTGTATACACCCCCCTTATATATATTATATCCTGTATACACCCCCCATATATATAGATTATATCCTGTATACACCCCCCATATATATATATTATATCCTGTATACACCTCCCTATATATATATATTATATCCTGTATACACCTCCCTATATATATATTATATCCTGTATACACCTCCCTATATATATATTATATCCTGTATACACCCCCCATATATATATTATATCCTGTATACACCCCCCATATATATATATTATATCCTGTATACACCTCCCTATATATATATATTATATCCTGTATACACCCCCTATATATATCTATTATATCCTGTATACACCCCCCATATATATATAATATCCTGTATACACCATATACATATATATATATTCTGTATACACCCCCTATAAATATATATATTATATCCTGTATACACCTCTTTATATACATACCCCTCATATTATCAGAGAACCCCCACATAAAGTTAGATCTATATTGTATACATCACCCCCTACATTATATACTGTATACAGCTCATATATACACACACCTTCTATACATCCTATATATATATATAAAAAATTGGTGCTAGGGCAGAATATTTACACATTGCCCCCCACACATACTAGCTATGATATATATATATATATATATATATATATATATATATATATATATATATATATATATATATATAAATCAACACTTCATATATTCAGTCCACTACTGTATACACCTCCCATGTAATATATACTATCATACACCCCATATATATATATTTTATTATCTGAGCTGGAACACGAGAATACACATATATACATGTCACCTGCATTATATATTATATATACCCACACTGTATACATCACTGCATTCTTACAGTTGGCACCGGGACACTGAGTACACAGAGAGTGTGTGTGTATATATATATATATATATATATATATATATATATATATATATACACACATACATATATATATACACACACACACACACATATATACATATATATATACACACACATATATATATATACACACACACATATATATATATATATACACACATACATACGCACATACACCCCCCCAGATATATCTGGAGTATTGTTATTCTTATTAGTGCTGGGACATAATCTGTAGAGAGATCCCTTATATACCCAACTATATTATCACCTCGCTGTATATACTGCTCTGTAATAGTTTATATACACCACATATATATCTGTGCTGTTATGTCCAGTATTATATATATATCTGACACACAGAGGACCTTCTACTGAGTGTTCTTATTCCAGAACTCTGTATGTCCCCCATATAGGTCTCTTCATACTCCCAATATCTGCATCTCACGTCTTCTGTGCTATGTGGTGTATGTATGTATGTATATATATATATATACATAGTGTGTGTGTGTGTGTATATATAAAATATATATATATATTTTTTTTTTTTCAGTGGAAACGTAGGGGAATGTAGTTGTGGCACCACCAACACTGAATGTATGCTATGGCAGAGGTGCTAGGGTGTGCTGGAGGGTCTGTTGATGCTGCTAGCTAGGGCTTCTATTTTGAGTGGGGAGTCTATTGTTGCTGGAGGGGATCTGTTGTTGCCTGGGGTGGGCTCTTATATTTCTTGGGGGTCATTTGTTGCTGGAGGGGTCTGCTTTTGAGGGAGGAGTCTATTATTGCTGGATGGGTTAGAGATCTGTTGTTGCTGACAGCAGGGGATCTATTTTACTGCTTTTCTTGTCATTAACAAATTCTAAATTACTTCGCAACCAATATGATACTCGGTTCTGTATTCTCTAAAAGGGAAGGGGTACTGGGAGGCGAGTAGGAGGTGGAACGGAGGGCCGGTGGTGGAACGGAGGGCCGGTGGTGGAACGGAGGGCCGGTGGTGGAACGGAGGGCCGGTGGTGGAACGGAGGGCCGGTGGTGGAACGGAGGGCCGGTGGTGGAACGGAGGGCCGGTGGTGGAACGGAGGGCCGGTGGTGGAACGGAGGGCCGGTGGTGGAACGGAGGGCCGGTGGTGGAACGGAGGGCCGGTGGTGGAACGGAGGGCCGGTGGTGGAACGGAGGGCCGGTGGTGGAACGGAGGGCCGGTGGTGGAACGGAGGGCCGGTGGTGGAACGGAGGGCCGGTGTTTGGAGGTAGAACGGAGGGATGGTGGTTGGAGGTAGAACGGAGGGATGGTGGTTGGAGGTAGAGCGGAGGGATGGTGGTTGGAGGTAGAGCGGAGGGCCGGAGGTAGAGCGGAGGGCCGGAGGTGGAGCGGAGGGCCGGAGGTGGAGCGGAGGGCCGGAGGTGGAGCGGAGGGCCGGTGGTCGGAGGTGGAGCGGATTGCCGGTGGTCGGAGGTGGAACGGAGGGCCGGTGGTGGAACGGAGGGCCGGTGGTGGAACGGAGGGCCGGTGGTGGAACGGAGGGCCGGTGGTGGAACGGAGGGCCGGTGGTGGAACGGAGGGCCGGTGGTGGAACGGAGGGCCGGTGGTGGAGCGGAGGGCCGGTGGTGGAGCGGAGGGCCGGTGGTCGGAGGTAGAGCGGAGGGCCGGTGGTCGGAGGTAGAGCGGAGGGCCGGTGGTCGGAGGTAGAGCGGAGGGCCGGTGGTCGGAGGTAGAGCGGAGGGCCGGTGGTCGGAGGTAGAGCGGAGGGACAGTAGAGCGGAGGGCCGGTGGCCGGAGGTAGAGCGGAGGGCCGGTGGTCGGAGGTAGAGCGGAGGGACAGTAGAGCGGAGGGCCGGTGGTCGGAGGTGGGTAGGCGGTGGAGACGAGGGGATTCCTACACCTATTCTCTTGGGGGGGGGGGAATATATATATATGTACACACACACATACACACACGTAAGAAAAATCTATTTGATATATATATTCTTCCCAACTATATTAACATATATTTGAAATGCTACAATTTTGGCCGTATTCAATACATTGCAATACATATACTGGATGTCTTTAAAAATACAAATCTACATTTTTGGAATTAATTTACAAATATAAAAAAGTAATTTAACGTATATTTTACATATATTTGTAAATTCATTCCAAAAATGTAGATTTGTATTTTTAAAGACATCCAGTATATTTATTGCAATGTATTGAATACGGCCAAAATTGTAGCATTTCAAATATGTTAATATAGTTGGGAAGAATCTTTCAGATATATTTTTCTTCCATGTGGATATACACCCCCCCCCCCCATGTATTTATCTGTGTCGGGAGACCATATATATTTGTTATTGATTCTTGGGCACAATATATATACAGAGCCCCCCATAGATATCACCTACAAGAGATTTTATATATATGTATGTTTGTGTGTATATAATATTTTTCCACCCACCCAATCTAGTCCTCTGTAGGTCCCGATATCTCCAAATCGCCTCCCCCCCCCCCCCCATATCACTGTCCTATATCATCATCCTCATCAATCCATGTCTAACCATTATACCATGGGGGGTGTCAGGGGACCCCAGTTAATGGTTCCTCTATGTACAGCTGGGGGCACATGGGTGTGGACAGTGCGGGGTCACAATGGACGAGGTGATGTCCTCTACAGTAGAGGTGGAAGAACTCATTGCTGGTGACAGGAAGCCATTGATGTCACTTATTTGTTCCAAGGGGGGTGCTACCAAATATTACATGGAGGGTGCCAATAATTTTGTCCATATTTGGGGTTTTGTGTGGAATGCGTCAGATTTGGCTTTTTGTTCCTCCACATTTTTGTGTCACCAAAACAAACCAAGAAATAAACAGGAGAATGCTGAAACATTTGTCATGGCAGCAATTTTCTGGGTGAAGTGGTGCGTTGCAGAAATGTGGGGGGAGGGGTAAGATTTCTGGTCATGACTGTATTATACAGGGTACACGGCTGTGTCCTGATTATTATAGACCTGTACCCTGTATAATGTCACCCTCATATGTATGCCCCCCCCCCCCCCATCTCCATATCACACACCCTCCTCTATGTCTGGACTGAGGGGTCTCACCACCATACCATGTAGGATACACAGACAGCTATGGCTACTTACATCCCACAACCTACCTCCTATACATTACTAGCTCCCCCATAGTCTCCGTATCACATGGCTGACTCCTGTACATTACCACCATTATATATATATATACCCGACATATATCCCCGTTCACTGATATCACACCACCAGCATTATTCATTTACTATAGATAATCCTTCATTATTACCCAACCCCCACTGTGTGGCCATACCCAGATATTATCACATGATTAAGGTGTACTGTACGTGTCATTATTATATGGGGTATTATCCCGGTATAGAGGTGTACTGTAATACTATGGGGTGAGAGGTCAGGACGGGCCGTGTCATTATTATATGGGGTATTATCCCGGTATAGAGGTGTACTGTAATACTATGGGGCGAGAGGTCAGGACGGGCCGTGTCATTATTATATGAGGTATTATCCCGGTATAGAGGCGTACTGTAATACTATGGGGCGAGAGGTCAGGACGGGCCGTGTCATTATTATATGAGGTATTATCCCGGTATAGAGGCGTACTGTAATACTATGGGGTGAGAGGTCAGGACGGGCCGTGTCATTATTATATGAGGTATTATCCCGGTATAGAGGCGTACTGTAATACTATGGGGTGAGAGGTCAGGACGGGCCGTGTCATTATTATATGGGGTATTATCCCGGTATAGAGGTGTACTGTAATACTGTGGGGTGAGAGGTCAGGACGGGCAGTGTCATTATTATATGGGGTATTATCCCGGTATAGAGGTGTACTGTAATACTATGGGGTGAGAGGTCAGGACGGGCCGTGTCATTATTATATGGGGTATTATCCCGGTATAGAGGTGTACTGTAATACTATGGGGTGAGAGGTCAGGACGGGCCGTGTCATCATTATATGAGGTATTATCCCGGTATAGAGGCGTACTGTAATACTATGGGGTGAGAGGTCAGGACGGGCCGTGTCATTATTATATGGGGTATTATCCCGGTATAGAGGCGTACTGTAATACTATGGGGTGAGAGGTCAGGACGGGCCGTGTCATTATTATATGGGGTATTATCCCGGTATAGAGGTGTACTGTAATACTATGGGGTGAGAGGTCAGGACGGGCCGTGTCATTATTATATGGGGTATTATCCCGGTATAGAGGCGTACTGTAATACTATGGGGTGAGAGGTCAGGACAGGCCGTGTCATTATTATATGGGGTATTATCCCGGTATAGAGGTGTACTGTAATACTATGGGGTGAGAGGTCAGGACGGGCCGTGTCATTATTATATGGGGTATTATCCCGGTATAGAGGTGTACTGTAATACTATGGGGTGAGAGGTCAGGACGGGCCGTGTCATTATTATATGGGGTATTATCCCGGTATAGAGGTGTACTGTAATACTATGGGGTGAGAGGTCAGGACGGGCCGTGTCATTATTATATGGGGTATTATCCCGGTATAGAGGTGTACTGTAATACTATGGGGTGAGAGGTCAGGACGGGCCGTGTCATCATTATATGAGGTATTATCCCGGTATAGAGGCGTACTGTAATACTATGGGGTGAGAGGTCAGGACGGGCCGTGTCATTATATGGGGTATTATCCCGGTATAGAGGTGTACTGTAATACTATGGGGTGAGAGGTCAGGACGGGCCATGTCATTATTATATGGGGTATTATCCCGGTATAGAGGCGTACTGTAATACTATGGGGTGAGAGGTCAGGACGGGCCGTGTCATTATTATATGGGGTATTATCCCGGTATAGAGGTGTACTGTAATACTGTGGGGTGAGAGGTCAGGACGGGCCGTGTCATTATTATATGAGGTATTATCCTGGTATAGAGGTGTACTGTAATACTATGGGGTGAGAGGTCAGGACGGGCTGTGTCATTATTATATGAGGTATTATCCCGGTATAGAGGTGTACTGTAATACTATGGGGTGAGAGGTCAGGACGGGCCGTGTCATTATTATATGAGGTATTATCCCGGTATAGAGGCGTACTGTAATACTATGGGGCGAGAGGTCAGGACGGGCCGTGTCATTATATGGGGTATTATCCCGGTATAGAGGCGTACTGTAATACTATGGGGTGAGAGGTCAGGACGGGCCGTGTCATTATTATATGGGGTATTATCCCGGTATAGAGGCGTACTGTAATACTATGGGGTGAGAGGTCAGGACGGGCCGTGTCATTATTATATGGGGTATTATCCCGGTATAGAGGCGTACTGTAATACTATGGGGTGAGAGGTCAGGACAGGCCGTGTCATTATTATATGGGGTATTATCCCAGTATAGAGGTGTACTGTAATACTGTGGGGTGAGAGGTCAGGACGGGCCATGTCATTATTATATGGGGTATTATCCCGGTATAGAGGCGTACTGTAATACTGTGGGGTGAGAGGTCAGGACGGGCCGTGTCATTATTATATGAGGTATTATCGTGGTATAGAGGCGTACTGTAATACTATGGGGTGAGAGGTCAGGACGGGCCGTGTCATTATTATAGGGGTATTATCCCGGTATAGAGGTGTACTGTAATACTATGGGGTGAGAGGTCAGGACGGGCCGTGTCATTATTATATGGGGTATTATCCCAGTATAGAGGTGTACTGTAATACTATGGGGTGAGAGGTCAGGATGGGCCGTGTCATTATTATATGAGGTATTATCCCGGTATAGAGGTGTACTGTAATACTATGGGGTGAGAGGTCAGGACGGGCCGTGTCATTATTATATGGGGTATTATCCCGGTATAGAGGTGTACTGTAATACTATGGGGTGAGAGGTCAGGACGGGCCGTGTCATTATTATATGGGGTATTATCCCGGTATAGAGGTGTACTGTAATACTGTGGGGTGAGAGGTCAGGACGGGCCGTGTCATTATTATATGGGGTATTATCCCGGTATAGAGGTGTACTGTAATACTATGGGGTGAGAGGTCAGGACAGGCCGTGTCATTATTATATGGGGTATTATCCCGGTATAGAGGTGTACTGTAATACTATGGGGTGAGAGGTCAGGACGGGCCGTGTCATTATTATATGGGGTATTATCCCGGTATAGAGGCGTACTGTAATACTATGGGGTGAGAGGTCAGGACGGGCCGTGTCATTATTATATGGGGTATTATCCCGGTATAGAGGTGTACTGTAATACTGTGGGGTGAGAGGTCAGGACGGGCCGTGTCATTATTATATGGGGTATTATCCCGGTATAGAGGTGTACTGTAATACTGTGGGGTGAGAGGTCAGGACGGGCCGTGTCATTATTATATGGGGTATTATCCCGGTATAGAGGTGTACTGTAATACTATGGGGTGAGAGGTCAGGACGGGCCGTGTGTTGGTGTAGGGACTATTATATGTTCCGTGAACTGTCGTTACCATTGGTGGATTTTCTGTTTGTTCCAGGCAGTATTATACTTCTACGGTAATTTGCGGACGGTGTTACCGGAGGGCCGGTCCCGTGTTACCGGAGGGCCGGTCCCGTGTTACCGGAGGGCCGGTCCCGTGTTACCGGAGGGCCGGTCCCGTGTTACCGGAGGGCCGGTCCCGTGTTACCGGAGGGCCGGTCCCGTGTTACCGGAGGGCCGGTCCCGTGTTACCGGAGGGCCGGTCCCGTTTTCCAGGGCCAGTCATACTGGAAGAACTGGGCAGTTTAGGGGTTTGCTATACTGGAGAACTCTGCATTTATTTGGTGGTGTATTGGTTGTTGCAGGACCAGTCCTTTATATCAGGCCTGATTGTATTAGGAGGAGACCCTATTAGGGGAAGTCCCAGCGGGTGGAGTTGGACAATCTGATTTGTGGTCCCGGGATGGAGGCTGGTCTGTCGTGTTCCCTCTGATGGAGGACATGTCTGGACACATGCAGGTTAGTCAGGATGAGGGTGTCTGGGGGGGTTATGTATGATGCAGAGTGTAGACTAGGTCCCTCAGGTGTGGCCCCTCATATCTCTGCAGGGCCCTACAATAGCAGTGCAATTTCACACCTCAACACCCTTTTTTTTAGGGAATCACAATGCACACTCAAGAATAACCTTAAGATTGGTTTGAGTGCATTAATAACCCCCGGCATTGGTGTCGAGGGACGCGATGACCACCCCCGGCATTGGTGTCGAGGGACGCGATGACCACCCCCGGCATTGGTGTCGAGGGACGCGATGGCCACCCCCGGCATTGGTGTCGAGGGACGCGATGGCCACCCCCGGCATTGGTGTCGAGGGACGCGATGACCACCCCCGGCATTGGTGTCGAGGGACGCGGTGGCCACCCCCGGCATTGGTGTCGAGGGACGCGATGACCACCCCCGGCATTGGTGTCGAGGGACGCGGTGGCCACCCCCGGCATTGGTGTCGAGGGACGCGATGGCCACCCCCGGCATTGGTGTCGAGGGACGCGGTGGCCACCCCCCGGCACTGGTGTCGAGGGACGCGGTGTCACCCCCCGGCACCGGTGTCGAGGGACGCGGTGTCCACCCCCCGGCACCGGTGTCGAGGGACGCGGTGTCCACCCCCCGGCACCGGTGTCGAGGGACGCGGTGGCCACCCCCCGGCACCGGTGTCGAGGGACGCGGTGGCCACCCCCCCCGGCACCGGTGTCGAGGGACGCGGTGGCCACCCCCCCGGCACCGGTGTCGAGGGACGCGGTGGCCACCCCCCCCGGCACCGGTGTCGAGGGACGCGGTGGCCACCCCCCCCGGCACCGGTGTCGAGGGACGCGGTGGCCACCCCCCCCGGCACCGGTGTCGAGGGACGCGGTGGCCACCCCCCCGGCACCGGTGTCGAGGGACGCGGTGGCCACCCCCCCCGGCACCGGTGTCGAGGGACGCGGTGGCCACCCCCCCCCGGGCACCGGTGTCGAGGGACGCGGTGGCCACCCCCCGGCACCGGTGTCGAGGGACGCGGTGGCCACCCCCCCCGGCACCGGTGTCGAGGGACGCGGTGGCCACCCCCCCCGGCACCGGTGTCGAGGGACGCGGTGGCCACCCCCCCCGGCACCGGTGTCGAGGGACGCGGTGGCCACCCCCCCCGGCACCGGTGTCGAGGGACGCGGTGGCCACCCCCCCCGGCACCGGTGTCGAGGGACGCGGTGGCCACCCCCCCCGGCACCGGTGTCGAGGGACGCGGTGGCCACCCCCCCCGGCACCGGTGTCGAGGGACGCGGTGGCCACCCCCCCCGGCACCGGTGTCGAGGGACGCGGTGGCCACCCCCCCCCGGCACCGGTGTCGAGGGACGCGGTGGCCACCCCCCCCCGGCACCGGTGTCGAGGGACCGCGGTGGCCACCCCCCCCGGCACCGGTGTCGAGGGACGCGGTGGCCACCCCCCCCCGGCACCGGTGTCGAGGGACGCGGTGGCCACCCCCCCCCGGCACCGGTGTCGAGGGACGCGGTGGCCACCCCCCCCCGGCACCGGTGTCGAGGGACGCGGTGGCCACCCCCCGGCACCGGTTTATAGCCATTTGTTAGATTGTCTACTTTGCAGGGCAGAGGAGACCTAATTGGCCCCAGATCTTTCCTGGACCTGTGTGTTATTGCAAGGGCTGTTGTTTGTCCCTTGTAGCAATAAAGTTAAATAAGAAAAAAAAATAGTGACTGTAAAAACCCCCCATAAAACTAAATAATACATTACAAAAAAAGAAACAGAGCGTCCACATCCTCTTGTGCATATGTGAACGCACACGCAAGTCCAGCACAACCACGGATCGCACACGTAGAGTATCGGCCCGAACATCAGACCAAGATCAATAATTCTGGTGCCAGAGACTGGTAACCTGGAAATCGGTGGCTCTCAGCCTGTGGAACCTCAGGAGCCACATTTGTCCTTGGTCATTAAGTAGCAACCCAAAAATAATTTCATTTCCCAAACATAATTTATTCCACGAAGCAGCCTGTGCGATATTCTGCTGTGTACATCACTTTACATAAAACACTTTATTAGATTTCTACAATAAAAAAATCATTTTAACCCCTTCAATTCTGGGCACCTTCACCCCCTTCCTGCCCGGGCCAATTTTCAGCTTTCAGCGTTGTCACACTTTAAATGACAATTGCAACTGTGTGCCCATAGAACATTTTTATCATTTTTGTTCACACAAGTAGAGATTTCTTTTGGAGGGATTTCATCATCAATTCGTTTTTTATTCTTTGGAAAATTAAAAAAAAAAACATTTTTCTTCATCTTTTATAAAATATTGCAAATAAATCTTTCTTAAGTTTTGGTCAAAATGTATTCTGCTTTTTTTTTTTTTTGCTAAAAATAACCCAATTTTAGTTTTTATTGTTCAGTCTGTAGGAAAGTTATAGAGTCCACAAATCATGAGAATTTATATATATATTTGTCTCTGATGATCAATCAATCCTGATTTACTGACGGACAATCTCATTTTTTGAGGCCCAAAAACACCAGGACAGTGCAAATCCCCCCTAATGACCCTTTTTGGAAAATACAGTCCTAGGTATTTAGTAAGAGGCATGCAGAGTTTTTTTGAAGTTGTGATCTTTTGTCACGATTTTTTTTGTGTGAAAATTAACTAAAATTATTTACATATGGTCACCAGTCCAGGGCAGCGTTATCATATGACTGGTGTGGTGGCGATCAGGGACATCCGTGACAGTGTTTAAAAAAAAAAAAAAAATTATTTATGTTATATTTTTTTCTATTTCTTTCTTTATTACCTTTTTTTTTTTTTTTTTTTTCAACACACTGTGACCAAGGGAAAACAAATATTAACTTAGTAACATTGTACTACTCTGGGCAAGTGATGAGATTTTTTTTTTCTTTATACTTTATAATTGCTTATACCAGCAATGGGCAAACTACGGCCCGGCGGACCTTTTAATCCGGCCCGCGGAGCTAGGCTCCTCTCACGGTCCGCCCTGAAGACCGGTGTAGCATGAAAATCTGTCCCCCTCAACGTATCTGCGCATGTGTCGGAGATCGCCGATCGGCTGCTAATGCCTGAAACTGGCACATGCGCAGATACGTCGAGGGGGACAGATCCTCATAGGAGACAGATTTTCATGCTACACCGGAACGGCGAGAGGAACGCGTGGAGCAAAGGTAAGTGAATTGACACAGGGGGGACTTGGGGACTTAATATGGGGGATGAATTAATATGGGGAATGAATTACTATATGGGGGATGAATTACTATGGGGGATGAATTACTATATGGGGGATGAATTACTATATGGGGGATGAATTACTATATGGGGGATGAATTACTATGGGGGATGAATTACTATATGGGGGATGAATTACTATATGGGGGATGAATTACTATATGGGGGATGAATTACTATATGGGGGATGAATTACTATATGGGGGATGAATTACTATATGGGGGATGAATTACTATAGGGGGGATGAATTACTATAGGGGGGATGAATTACTATAGGGGGGATGAATTACTATATGGGGGATGAATTACTATATGGGGGATGAATTACTATAGGGGGGATGAATTACTATGGGGGATGAATTACTATAGGGGGGATGAATTACTATAGGGGGGATGGATTACTATAGGGGGGATGGATTACTATAGGGGGGATGGATTACTATAGGGGGGATGGATTACTATAGGGGGGATGGATTACTATATGGGGGATGAATTACTATATGGGGGATGAATTACTATATGGGGGATGAATTACTATGCTTACTATGGGGGAATATTACTATACTTACTATGGATGACACATACACATCATTCATCTACTCTTGGTCCGGCCCCCGGGTCCAATATATGAACCCATTGCGGCCCTCAAGTCAGAAAGTTCGCCCACCCCTGGGTTATACCAATGAACGTCATTGATATAAGCAACCATTTTTACTGAATTCATTCTTTTGCTGTGATTAGCTGTGATTGACCAAAGCTTATCACATGGTCCAGATGGGCTGTGATTGGTCTTGTCTTGTACCATGTAACTGCTGTGGCCAATCACAGCTAACAACACAATTTGTATATAATGGATCCCATGAAAGGAAGCCATCCATTGTATACAATTGTCATTTGATCCGCTATGATTTGTCACAGCGATCACGTGACATTGGCGGTGGGCCGGTGTAGTGATCTGTCATCAGACCGGTGATAGATCACGCAGCTGCGCGGTGCCTTTTGACATGACATCACACGACGTCCAGTAGGTGGAGCGTCCTGCCTGGTCATCAGTCTGCTATAGGCCAGGCAGGAAGGTGTTCAGCATGCATAAAAGAACAAAAATCCCCCAATACCCCCTAAATTTAAGCAGTGACCCCTCCACCACATGCTGATAGCCCATTAGGCTGAGCATTGCCTCCCCTCCTTTCCCCTTTCATGCTCTTTCCTTATCTCCATTTCTCACCCGCCTTTACTACCCACCTTGACCCATGTCACTCCCGCAGAGGAAGGAGTAATGAGTGTGAGGGTCATGGGACCGCTTTGTAAGTGCACCGTGCGCACCACCTTAATGGAACCGACTGGCCTCAGCAATACAAATATTAAGGCCAGCCGTAGTTGTGGTCCCAGCCGTCTTCACATTTATATTAGCGCTGTAACGGAACCGGACCCTGACTGCGCTGGGGTATTTCTGTTACAGTCCCGCTTCCCTGTCTGAACACAGATCCACGGACACCACCGCTGACCATACAAGACGAGACAACCAGACTAGAAGGAAACCAGAAAATAGACGGCTTTATTTTAACACAGATACAAGATATAAACATTCAAGAGAACAACCCCCCTCCCTGCATAAGGACACAGGGTGGGGCAATACATTTAGTAACAAGAGACACACAGCAGACGCCCCCCCCACCAAGCCAATACACAAACACATACATCCCATAATAGTTTGCTCCCAAGCAAGACACACAGTAGAACAATGGGACAAACACATGGCATTAAACAATGAACAACCCCCACCTATACATGTCTACACAATAGCAGGACTTTCCACCCTGCACCCCTAACAGGCACAGGGTGACTTACACATAAGAGGGATATGGAGAGCTGAGACAGGGGTCTCCTCACCTCTCTAAAGGGGGCTGTGTTTCATGGGCCCCTCACCCAAAGTGACTCCCGTCACAAGCGCGCCCAGCAGTTTTTATTAAACTTTGTTGTCAGGGCTCTGGGCATTTTATTGGTGCATTAGAGAGGCCTGGAGGGCACTTGCCCCATGGCCCAGTCTGCCCCTGGTTGTGACCCATTACTTGAGCAACACGGCTGTAAAGTTTTTTTGGAGTGTCACCTATGGGTAGTGTACTGTAATTTTTTGTCATTTCGCAGGCGTGCACACTTTTAAAGCCGCATGTTTGGTATCTATCTACTCGGTGTAACATCCTTTTTCATATTTTACCAAAAATAATTAGGTATTATATTGTGTTTGCACTAAAATTCAAAGATTGTGAAATTTGTGTTTGCTGCACAAATACCGTGTGGCATAAAAAATTGCAGTAATGACCATTTTGTTCTGCAGGGCCTCTGCTTTCTGAAAATACGTATATGTTTGGGGGTTCCAAGTAATTTTTTAGTGAACAAGATGCTGATTTTTACATAAATGTAGGAGTTGGCCTCGTTTTACATTGGTAGCATCATGTGTTGTGTGCTTGACATGATCAGAAGCCCCTCCAAAGGTTTGGGCCTGAAAAAAATTATATTTTTGCTTTATAATTTATGCACATCAGGAGAATCCTACTTGGTGCGAGAGAAATCCCAGCCTTTCCTTCATCCAAACATTTTTACAGATGAGGCCCTCAGAGTGGAGTGTCTGCCTGCTACTGGACCGGAAAACTCAGAGGTAGACGGCTGGTTCAGGAAGAAGCAGAGTTAGATTTGCTTTGTGATGGTAAAATTTAGAGGTAGATGGGAAGCAGAGTTAGATTTGCTCCGTGATGGTAAAGCTCAGAGGTAGATGGCTGGTTCAGGAAGAAGCAGCATTAGATTTGCTCCGTGACGGTAAAGCTCAGAGGTAGACAGCTGGTTCAAGAAGAAGCAGTTAATTTGCTTTGTGACGGTAAAGCTCAGAGGTAGATGGCTGGTTCAGGAAGAAGCAGACTTAGATTTGCTTCGTGATGGTAAAGCTCAGAGGTAGATGGCTGGTTCAGGAAGAAGCAGCCTTAGATTTGCTCCGTGACGGTAAAGCTCAGAGGTAGACGGCTGGTTCAGGAAGAAGCAGACTTAGATTTGCTTCGTGATGGTAAAGCTCAGAGGTAGATGGCTGGTTCAGGAAGAAGCAGAGTTAGATTTGCTCTGTGATGGTAAAGCTCAGAGGTAGATGGCTGGTTCAGGAAGAAGCAGAGTTAGATTTGCTTCGTGACGGTAAAGCTCAGAGGTAGATGGCTGGTTCAAGAAGAAGCAGTTAATTTGCTTTGTGATGGTAAAGCTCAGAGGTAGATGGCTGGTTCAGGAAGAAGCAGACTTAGATTTGCTTCGTGATGGTAAAGCTCAGAGGTAGACGGCTGGTTCAGGAAGAAGCAGAGTTAGATTTGCTCCGTGACGGTAAAGCTCAGAGGTAGATGGCTGGTTCAGGAAGAAGCAGCATTAGATTTGCTCCGTTACGGTAAAGCTCAGAGGTAGACGGCTGGTTCAAGAAGAAGCAGTTAATTTGCTTTGTGACGGTAAAGCTCAGAGGTAGATGGCTGGTTCAGGAAGAAGCAGACTTAGATTTGCTTCGTGATGGTAAAGCTCAGAGGTAGATGGCTGGTTCAGGAAGAAGCAGACTTAGATTTGCTCCGTGACGGTAAAGCTCAGAGGTAGACGGCTGGTTCAGGAAGAAGCAGAGTTAGATTTGCTCTGTGATGGTAAAGCTCAGAGGTAGATGGCTGGTTCAAGAAGAAGCAGTTAATTTGCTTTGTGATGGTAAAGCTCAGAGGTAGATGGCTGGTTCAGGAAGAAGCAGACTTAGATTTGCTTCGTGATGGTAAAGCTCAGAGGTAGACGGCTGGTTCAGGAAGAAGCAGAGTTAGATTTGCTCTGTGATGGTAAAGCTCAGAGGTAGACGGCTGGTTCAGGAAGAAGCAGTGTTAGATTTGCTCTGATGTGTTCTCATGGATGATGGCTCTGGAGCCCGCACCTTCAAAACCAGGTCAGCATTGGCAGGCTTTTGTGTTTTTGTCCTGAACAATTGCCTTCTCTTGTGTGGTGACTATCTAAGGATGCCAGTTGATGCCAGCTCTGCTATTCGCTGGTTGTTACGTAGCCGACACCCGCTGACATCCTTTACAACCAGTGGATAGCTAGCTTTGCATACAATGTCCCCCACCCCCCTCGCACCTCCATGGTGGTCGCCATGCTCCAGCGCCTCTCTGCTCAGTCTCTTGTACAGAAGCCATTGCTAACACCTGATGGGGAGGAGCTGGGAAGACTTGGCGAGAGAGATGGGAACATTTCATTGGCTCTGTCAATGTGAGGGGAGGCGGCCAGACCGACTCCATATTAAGGAGTTAATGAGCAGATAGGAGCTGGGGGTGGTGACCATTGTAGAGCTGTGGGGGGGGGAGCATTGTTAACTGGTTGTTAAGGACACTGGCAGATACTTTTCTTTATAGTCGTGACCCCAAAAACGCACCCAAAAATGCAGGGTTGTCAGCTCACTGGATTTCTAGAAAATGTTTGCTGTGCTTGTAGCTTTTTTTTTTTAAAAAAATCTTTATTTAAAGTTTTCATGATACAGAAAAAGAAAAACATCAGAAATGAGAAGCAAAAACAAAACCAGCAGCGAGCCAAACCGGCCCACAGACACAAACAGGAAGGAAACATTAGTAATTGGGCAGAGGCCCTCTGTTATGGAGTAAAGGGGACCCCACGCCACATGCATCCTATTAACAAGTCCAAAGTGTGTGCGTGCGTGTGTGTGCGGGGGATTGCCCCATTCACGTGGTCAGGAGGTGATAGAAGACCTCACTGACTGTCTAATGGTGATCCCTACCTTGGAGTTTGGGGTAGGGGGGTCACTCTGAGGTGTCCTGTTTTTTCATGAGGGAAATGTGGGACCCCTTGGCCCGCCCGCCCGTGGGACCCCTCGACCCGCCCGCCCGTGGGACCCCTCGGCCCGCCCACATACGAGACCCCTCGGCCCGCCCACATACGAGACCCCTGGGGCCGCTCCGCACGGGAGACCCCTGGGGCCGCTCCGCACGGGAGACCCCTGGGGCCGCTCCGCACGGGAGACCCCTGGGTCCGCTCCGCACGGGAGACCCCTGGGTCCGCTCCGCACGGGAGACCCCTGGGTCCGCTCCGCACGGGAGACCCCTGGGTCCGCTCCGCACGGGAGACCCCTGGGTCCGCTCCGCACGGGAGACCCCTGGGTCCGCTCCGCACGGGAGACCCCTGGGTCCGCTCCGCACGGGAGACCCCTCGGCATGCCCGCATACGAGACCCCTCGGCCCGCTCCCACGGGAGACCCCTCGGCCCGCTCCCACGGGAGACCCCTCGGCCCGCTCCCACGGGAGACCCCTCGGCCCGCTCCCCACGTGAGACCCCTCGGCATGCCCGCATGGGGGATCTCTCCTCCACCTGCTCATACCGCCATGTTACATAACAGACCGATGACTGCCAATATCTGCCTGTGTACTGAGTGTCCTCACCATCATCGTGTCTCTCAGCTCAGTATAGACTGCTGTGTCCTGACATGAACCATGCAGCCTTCATTTACAGGGAATGGTAGTAATGGTGGCAGATTGCACTCTTCCAGCCTTTTAACCCCTTATTGCCATTTTCAGCATGTTGACAGTGATAACCTGCAGAGGAGGACATTGCCAACATTTGTAGGACAAGATGGTGACACCGGTCCATGTACAATAATGCCTGTTAAAGCTGAGCTCCTGCTAATAAATCCACCCGTCACGTCTCTTCTCCTTGAATCTCGGAGATCTCTGTGTATTCCTTCCAGATCTGTGGTGTCATCCAGGGTGAGACTTCCTGGAATAAAGACCGCTCACTGCTGCGCTCTCTCCTTGTGCAGGGGGACTGGTCTGGACTCCGCCCCCTCCTGTAGTTTTTTAGAAGCAGGCTGTAGTGGGTGTGGCTTGCTGTGTCCCTCTCACAGCTTTGCTCTCTCTCCTTGTGTAGGGTGACTGGCCTTGTCCCCTCCCCCTCCTATAGTGGGTGGCACCTGCTGTGTCCCTCCCACAGCTCTGCACTTTTTCCTTGTACAGGGTGACAGGTATTTTCTCTGCCCTCTCCTGTAGTGGGTGGAGCCTGCTGGGTCCCTCCCACAGCTCTGTACTCTTTCCTTGTGCAGGGTGACTGGCCTTGTCCCCTCCCCCTCCTATAGTGGGTGGAGCCTGCTGGGTCCCTCCCACAGCTCTGTACTCTTTCCTTGTGCAGGGTGACTGGCCTTGTCCCCTCCCCCTCCTGTAGTGGGTTGAGCCTACTGGGTCCCTCCCACAACTTGCTCTCTCTCTCTCCCCTTGTACAGGGTGTCTGGTCTTTTCTCTTCTCCCTACTGCAGTGGGTGGAGCCTGATGGTCCCCTCCCACAGCTCTGCTCTCTCCTTGTACAGGGTGACAGGTATTTTCTCTGCCCTCTCCTGTAGTGGGTGGAGCCTGCTGGGTCCCTCCCACAGCTCTGTACTCTTTCCTTGTGCAGGGTGACTGGTCTTTTCTCTGCTCCCTCCTGCAGTGGGTGGAGCCTGATGGTCCCCTCCCACAGCTCTGCTCTCTCCTTGTACAGGGTGACTGGTCTTTTCTCTGCTCCCTCCTGTAGTGGGTTGAGCCTGATGGTCCCCTCCCACAGCTTTGCTCTCTCCTTGTACAGGGTGACTGGTCTTTTCTCCGCCCTTTCCTGTAGTGGGTTGAGCCTACTGGGTCCCTCCCACAACTTGCTCTCTCTCCTTGTACAGGGTGACTGGTCTTTTCTCTGCTCCCTCCTGCAGTGGGTGGAGCCTGATGGTCCCCTCCCACAGCTTTGCTCTCTCCTTGTGCAGGGTGACTGGTCTTTTCTCCGCCCTTTCCTGTAGTGGGTTGAGCCTACTGGGTCCCTCCCACAACTTGCTCTCTCTCCTTGTACAGGGTGACTGGTCTTTTCTCTGCTCCCTCCTGCAGTGGGTGGAGCCTGATGGTCCCCTCCCACAGCTCTGCTCTCTCCTTGTACAGGGTGACTGGTCTTTTCTCTGCCCCCTCCTGTAGTGGGTGGAGCCTGGTGGGTCCCTCCCACAGCTTTGCTGTCTGCATAGGTTTATGCACAGCACAATGATGATGTCACTGCTACATGACAATGTAATATCTGGGTTTGTAAAGGCAGTTGACTCTAGTAAGTGGATTTCTATCCTTTGTGGTTGTTGAGGGATAGATTTAAATGTCGTATTTTTGTGCCTGGTGTAAAGCAGAGAACACAGCCACGTGTGGCCCGGTTTTGTTCTCAGTCATTATATAACGAATACTCCGTGTATGGCAGCCGGTGGTCAGATTCCCTCGTTTGGTACAGAAACAATGTAACATTTATAATTATTACCATTCTGCAATTCAATTTTGTTAAAAATGACCTTTCAGCTTCAATCTGCAGCTCATTAGCATTTTCTGAATCTGCCAGAAGAATGACAACCACGGCAGTGCCATTGACTGGCCATTCCCAGAATCCTTTCCTGCACAGAGCTTGAGTGTGACTAACAGGCAGCCTGCTGTTTGGGGTGTGGCCTCCTCAACGCCGTATACAGGTTTCCTTAGACTGACTCTGTGGAGGATTTGTTATTTTTTTCCCACCAGGGTAATGATGGAATTTGCAGTATGTCACCTGGACAGGAAATGAGGGGAAATCTCCCCAGTAGGGACACCCACTGAGTATATCCCTTCCTACTCCATCCATATCAGAATCAGCATTGTGCCTGGAGATGCTCTTACTTTGGTCGGTATACAAGTACATGTCACGAGGACCACAATGGGTGTCTGGAAGGTGACAGAGAGGTGGCACCCCCTGTCTCTATCACGTGGGTTATGCGGAGTGGGTGTACGGGGCATTACCGGCTCGCTGGGATTTTGATTTGGATACACTTTTATTTCTAGTTTTAGTTTGTTACTTCACATGGAATACACAATGTCAGATTACCCCGTGGAAGAAAGTCCTCCCTGTTGAGGTGGTGGTGCACCATATTCTGGGGGAGGTAGGGAAGATTCGGGGTCTTGAAGGGCAGGGAGCCTCGGGCGGTCTGGATAAGGGTGTGGAGGAATATCAGACCTGCCTTTGGTGAACTGTCCATCTCTGGGGGAGGGGCTCTTTTCTTATGTTGTTCTTTTTACTCCCTTGTTGGTTAAGATCTTCATTTTGAAGGAGGACTTAATGCATAATGGGGGCGGGGCTGTTTCTTGACCTATCAGGTTTGATGTCTGGTGTAGTGATGTGAGTCTCAGTAAGATGTATTCCCCGGTAATGACGTTCATTTCTGAGAGGTTTGCTTTTGTTGAACAGCAGATTTTGCTTTATTTTTCTTTTTATGTAAATATGTATATAATTATTTATTTTTGTGTATTCTGTATATTCTTTTATATTTGCTGATTGCAAGACTTAATAAAGAAAAAACTGGAAGGTGACAGATTGTTGGGAGGGATCTGGTGACTTCCAGGAAGGCCGGTGATCTGGTAATCCTGGACAATGGCAGCGGATATCAGGGCGGTCCGGCCGCTCCTCTCACTTGTTGGTGAATTATCCTTTGTTCCCCATCTATAAATAATGAAGAGGCCGAGGATCCTTCTATCACATTTCACAGGACCCGTCACCTGAAAACCCAACACTAACGTTATCCTGCTTACCTCTTCCTAACCCCCAACCAACCCTTCCGACCAACCCTTCCGACCAACCCTTCCGACCAACCCTTCCGACCAACCCCCCCCAACCAACCCTTCCGACCAACCCTTCCGACCAACCCTTCCGACCAACCCTTCCGACCAACCCCCCCCAACCAACCCCCCCCGACCAACCCTTCCGACCAACCCTTCCGACCAACCCTTCCGACCAACCCTTCCGACCAACCCTTCCGACCAACCCTTCCGACCAACCCCTCCGACCAACCCCTCCGACCAACCCCTCCGACCAACCCCTCCGACCAACCCCTCCGACCAACCCCTCCGACCAACCCCTCCGACCAACCCCTCCGACCAACCCCTCCGACCAACCCCTCCGACCAACCCTTCCGACCAACCCCTCCCAACCAATCCCCCCCCCCCCGACCAACCCCTCCGACGGACTTAAAGCCGAGGGTTCATTTTAACTCCACCTTGTCCTGCAGCACATGCTCCGTTTTTCTTAAAGAGTAACTCCACTTTGGTTGTGAAAAAAACCTTTCCCCTCTGGGTGACCACCATACATTGCAGGGGTTGTAACAAACTTTGTTAATGTATGGAAGGGGTGGCGGGTAATGGATAGGGGCGGTGGCAGAGAATGGAAGGGGTGGTGGGGAATGGATGGAAGGGGTGGTGGGGAATGGATGGAAGGGGTGGTGGGGAATGGATTGGGACGGTGGTGGGGAATGGAAGGGGACAGGGTATGGGAGGGTTGGTGGGTAATGGATAGGGTCAGTGGCAGGAAATAGGGTCAGTGGCGGGGAATGAATGGGGACTGTGGCGGGGTATAGATGGGCATTTTGGCAGGGAATGGATGGAAGGGGTGGTGGGGAATGGATTGGGACGGTGGTGGGGAATGGAAGGGGACGGGGAATGGTTTCGGGGGTGGAAGTGTTATAAGATGGAAGGAGAAGGTCCCAGGCGCTCTATTTCCTGGTCACATGACTGGAAGAGTCCACAGTCACAACACTTCTGATAAGCTGCACATTGCTGTCTCTGGAGTTCCCCTCCACACCCGGAGTACCGGGAAGGGGGGAGGGGTTTGTAGAACGGGAGAAGGATTCTTAGGCCTAACTGAGTTACAGAGCCGGAATATTATCATGGATGGTGGGGTTTCTATGAGAGGTGGAAAGCCCATCCCCCTTTCACTGGTTGCTCCTCCTGAGATATAATCATCTGAGCAAAAAAAAACAAAAACAAAAAATACATAAAATATACAGACGGGCAGTCGGGGTGGTAAAAGCAGGAAGTTGAGATGTGGTTTTACCAAGAAAGGGGCAGGCAGCAAAAATTAAAGCCCGTGTCACATTCATTGTCCAGCACTGCCACCAAATGCAGCATTGGGGTGAATGGGGCCACACTGCAATGCACAGGGTTGTGGCTCAGTGGTTTGACCTCTTCAGGGATCCTGGATCACTTTTCAGAGGGGTGGTGTGGGCTGTGTGGAAGTGATTTCATTACAGCTGCTCTATAACTGGAAGCAGTAGATGTACGCAGGGCCGGCATTCATCATCTATTAGTAATCATTGTGTCTGAGTGTCTGTGCAGCGTGCCCCCCCCCCCCCCCCATCCCGGGGTCAGCTCAGCCAGTTGATGCACCGCGCTATGAGGGCCGAGGTGACGGGTAGAACACATCATGTTTGGAAGCTCCTGGTGTTATGACAGATCACAGCAAAACCCATTCAAGGGGGCGCACTGTGTGCCGCCCAAACCATCCGCCTGCACAGGGGGCCGGCTGTGTTCTATAGTCTCGGGGCTTGTCAGCTGGACTGTCCTAACAAGGGGTGAGGACCCCATACAGGACTGCCTGCCCTTCACTTTCAGTGATTAGGAACCTCCAATTGCAACAATTACACCTCCGAAAAGGATTTTACCTGCTTCTGTCTTGTAGGTATCAACAATTGCCACTCTATTAAACTTTATCTTCATTATTTAGATTTATTTGTTAAAGTGGTAAAAACTGCAGTGTTTGTTTTTTTACCTTAACACATTATCTTTATTATTATTACAGGTACTTGTATAGCGCCATCAATTTATGCAGCATTGTATATGTGTACATTCCCAACAGTCCCCGCCCCCGAGGAGCGTACATTCTAAGGTCACTAACTCACATCCATACATACACATATTGGGGCCTATTTAGACAGGATCCAATTAACCTACCAGCATGTCTTTGGAGTGTGGAAGGGAACCGGAGTACCTGGAGGAAACCCACACAGGCACAGAGAACATGCAAACTCCAGGCAGGTGGTGCCGTGGTTGGGATTCAAACCAACAACCCAAGTTGGAAGTACTAACCATTTAGTTGCTGTGCTGCCCATTAAAGTAGTAGTGGAGGAGCTCCTTCCCACAGCCTCCACTTTATACTTGCCTAAGCCTGATCTCAATCCAGCACTGTGCCAGGGAGCAGTGGCGCTCTCTCTCTCTCCTCACTGGACATGGAGGCAGCAGCGAGAGCCATTGGTTCTTGATGCTGTCAATCAAATCCAGCTAGGTGGGTGTGGGGCCGAGCCGTACTGTGTGTGTCTATAGATGCAGATAGGTCGGCATGGGATTGAGCCAACGTGTGTGCCGCTATAGGAAGCTGTTTGCTGTGGTCACACGCGGAGTGGAGGAGGAACTGAGAGCGTTGGCAGGGGAACGGAGAAGAGGAGGACGGGGGGGCTCCTCTGTGCAATACCATTACACAGAGCATGTAAGCAGAACATGTTTTCATTTTATTTGGTTACTTTACAATCACTTTAACCACTTGAGCTCCAGCAATGTACATGTACCGTGCGGGACTTCGAGCCATTATACCAGCATGATGCTTGCAGCTGCAGACATCATCCCAGGGCCGACGGTCGGCTCTCTTGTAATAGCAATCGGAGCCGTTAACTAGCCTCTTGATTGCTATTACAGACAGCGTTGGGCGCCACCACCTTCTCCCGTCCCACCAAGAGTCACGATTGACCAGCCATTGCTTCTGCCGACTGATCAGAGCTGTACAAAGACCTCATGGGCTTCGGTTCGGCTCTGTGATCTAGTAACCCAGAATCTGTGACCTCACATCACCTCCGATTTACGCAGAGGCTAACCGCGCCATTCAGCGCATTCATGCGATCAGATGCTTTTAAGGGAAGAGGAGGGATTTGGGGTCTTAATAACCTCAGACCTCTCCATAAAGAGCACCTGTCACTTGCCTATTGATGTTTACATTCCTTGTGACAGCAATAAATGTGATACAATAAAAACATTAAAGCAACAGTGTAAAAAATAATGAATTAAATAAAAAAAAAAATTGAAGTACCCCTGTGCTTGGTAAAGGCGAGTGCTTGGTAAAGGCGAATGCACGCGTCGGTCGCGCACAGACAGGGATTGGAGGTATCAACGCAAATGGCAGATCACGGTCAGTGATTGCAGCACCAAACCTCTTGTGTAAATCTAAGGTGGTCAGCTGTAAAGGCTTTTAAAGCGTCGCCTATTGATAGTCAAATCTACGTCTTTTGTCACCGCTGCGCGGGTGTGCGCAGTTTTTAAAGCGTGACGTGTTTGGTATCTATTTACTTGGCATAACATCATCTTTTATATTTTACCAAAAATTGGGTTATGTATTTTTTTTCTTGCATTAAAATAAAAAAAAAAGATATATTTATCCTGAAAAAAATTGTGTGGATAAACCGCAGCGCAAATACCGCGACAAATAAAATTCCAAAACTCACCGATTTTATTCTCTAGGGCCTCTGCTTTATAAAAATATTGATCATGTTTTGGGGGTTTGAAGACATTTTTTAGCAAAGAAAACTGATTGTTCCACGTAAACAAAAAGTGCCAGAAAAGGCAGAAATCCCCATATGACGGGGTCTAACCTCTTCCCACCACCTTTTACCAAAGCATTTTTATTACTGTCTGTGTTGCATTTGGAGAGTTTTCCTCACTTCCTGTCTTGTTGGCGAGAAGTGGGGCTCAGTTATTCTAAAAGATCCCCTAGAAAGGGATTCTTACCGATTGCACTCTGCAGGTATAGTAAACGTCTGGTGCACTTCTGTATAGGAACCAATCGGCTTCCAGGTTTTATTGTCAAAGCTTCACGGACGAAGCTGATTGGCTGCTGTGCACAGCTGCACCAGATTCTGAGTGCTCCAGTTTTAGTAAATCTCTATCTGGTAAATCTCGCTCGCCTGCTCCTTTGTGACTGCCGCCGTTCCTCCAGATATTAGTAAACGAGGTGAAGCTTCACTTTGCAAAGAATACCCAATCACAGGCAAGGAAAAGAAAGCTCGCACATGATTGGATGATAGAAATCAGCGGGGCGTGCCCCTCACTTTCGCGGCGCGCCCCTCAGATTCGGAGCATCTGCACTTGCAGTGCGCAGACTGTTTGCCTTTAGTAAATACACCCCATTGTCTGAGGAAAGGTGGTGCTTCTGCCTCCAATGTGACTCCTTAGGCAGACCATAGTTGGGTCGTTTATCTGCCAAATTTTCGTCCGCACGAAAAATGGGCCGATATTCTTGCCGTTAGTGGGGCAAGTCCGTCGGCCGTTTTTCACGGATCTTCACATTTATTTTTATCAGTCATGCTGAAAAAAACACGTTTTTTGTGGACATTGGTGGCAGCATTGACGACGGGGCCGACCGATTTTTCGTTTCGGCCGATAAACGTCCCGTCTATGGTCTGCATTAGGGCTTGTTTACACTTGTTTCGGTCTCTGGGAAGTGGTCTGGATTCAGATCGCTCTTCAGAGAGCATTTGACAGGCGGTGAGGAGGCCCACAGTAGCGTGCTGCAACCACATGCATTGCGCACAATTTCGGTATGCTTGCAGAGTGGTCCCGTTCACATCAATGGGTCGCACTTCGCAGGCGCCAAGCCCACTGAAAGCAACACGACATCATTGTGACTGCGAAGCATTGAGCCTCCACCGTGTGTACACCCCCAACTGCAGCCTCTGCCACTATAGTGGGTGCAAAGTCCTTGTGGGTGCATATCCGTGGCAGGTGCTGGCAATGCTGGGCTTACACACCAAGGGGGCTATTTACTAAAATCTGGTGCAGCTCTGCCTAGAAACCAATCCGCTTTCGGGATTCATTGAACAAGGTGACGTTAGAATCTGATTGGCTGCCATGCACGGCGGCACCAGATTTTGAGTGCTCCAGTTTTAGTAAATCTCTTCTATATAGTGTCATGTGTGGTGACTCTCGCCTGTTCCTTAGTGACTGCTTTCCTCCCAAATACCCGGTGATCCTGACACTTCCCTTTCTCTATCTTTGATTGTGAGCACAGAAGCAGATCTGTGGCCGGCGTGGTCAGTTCTCGGCTTCCTCCTATAAGATGCAGGATGTCATGCTGACGCACAGCGGGCCTGTTCTCCCCCCGTGCCTGTACTGGGCTGTCACACCGCTGCTCTAGCCCTGTTTTCTTGATTGACCGCAGCATAAAAAGTAAATTGTACACATACAGGCGTACCTCGGTTAGCGTCATTTTTGGGTTACAAATGAAAATAATGACTCTAAATGTCTTTAAAGTGCACTTTATAAAGAGTTTTGAACAGATAAAAGACTTTTTTTTTTTTACATTTTTCTGACCTCCGGAATGGTTTTATTGGTTTTCAGTGCATTCCTGTGTGTTTCGGTTTACGAATGTTTCACCGGATGAGAAGTCCCGCAGAACGAAATAAATTCGTAAACCGAGGTACTTCTGTATTCACAGAAAATACAATTCTGATACATTTCCTCTTCTTATGTTCTCTCTGCTCCTTCTTGCCATAGCAAAGGTCTTGTCCACATGGGGTGGGCTCCTCCATGCCCCATGCAGGGGTGTATTTATTGACATGGGGTGTCACAGGTGTTGAATGCCCCCCCATACCGGCAGTCCCATAGCTGTTCATTGGGGCGCAGGGGCTGCATGGACACAACCGCTGCTCCCAGTATGTCATCTGTGCGTGTCCCTGAACCCGGCCTGGGAGCGTGTCATTTCTTCTGTTGACTTCCTGCCTTGGATGGTTCTCCTCATCCCCTGCATGACATGGACACTTCCTATTGGATGTCCAGCGGCTGGGTCCTCTCAGGAACCAGAAGAGGATGACATCATCACAGGGGAGACGGTAGGAGATTGCCAATCTCGGGTTCAATTTGCACCACAGGATATGTGGTCTTCCGGAACTGGCAATAGCGAGGGACTTGCAGGAGGGACGTGGGTGGGAATATCTGTCAGGGCAAGGTAAGAGTGAACAATTGCCTAGCAACATGGGGGGGGGGGGGGTGTAAGATTGGAAAAAAATGAAGTTCACCCAGAATGGGGCTTCAGTAGTTTTAGTTGGCTGACAGGCCCTCTTCATGCCGCAGGCCCTCTTCATGCCGCAGGCCCTCTTCATGCCGCAGGCCCTCTTCATGCCGCAGGCCCTCTTCATGCCGCAGGCCCTCTTCATGCCGCAGGCCGGTAATTGAGCGGGTTAGGTGCCAGACTGGGGACCCATTTGTTGCTTAGTGCAGAGTGTCCACTAGAGGCGCTGTGGTCCAGTTCTGATGTTTATGAACGTTTCCCCTTCATACTTGTATAGAAAAGTCGATGTGTCCTCTGACCCCGGTGTCTGTGTCCTCTGACCCCCATGTCTGTGTCCTCTGACCCCGGTGTCTGTGTCCTCTGACCCCGGTGTCTGTGTCCTCTGACCCCGGTGTCTGTGTCCTCTGACCCCCATGTCTGTTCCCTCCGCAGGATTTCTGTCGCTGAGTCATGGCAGACAGAAGACTGGCCTATCCCTGTGAACAAGCATGTGACTCCTTTAGAAGATTCGATTATGAATCGGCGGTGCAGCATTGCACGGACTGTCTCCTGTCCCTCAGCCACTACAAGAGCACGCACCCCGCCAAGGCCAACTCCACCCACATCAACCGCATCAAGATCGAGAGCCTGCTCTACAGAATCGCCTCTTTCCTACAGCTGGTAAGTGCCGGCCCCCTGGAGGGGAAGGGCGGGGCTTGGGGGAGTGGAATGCCAACTGTAAATGTTACAATCTACAATGACTTTTGAGCTCACCATACACGATACAATCTTTGTGTAATCTGTTTGATCGACCAAAACCATGTAATATGAGGACCTACCTGACCCATCAGTCAGTTTTTATCTAATCGGGCCCTCGCATTACACGGATGTTGGTAGTTCTACAGAAGATTGTACAGTGAAATTGTAGCATGTATGGGGAGCCTTAAAGGAAAAGTTCACCTTTTGGAAGCATGCTTCACCCATTTTTAGGGTAGAATTTGTAACATGTTCCCAATGCTGCAGCAGTGCGCTCCGCCCACACGGCCTCATCATTCATTCACAGTGTTCTGTAAATGAATGAACTACAAGTACCTGCTGCCTTAGCCGTCGTCAGCTTGTAGTTCTCAGTGAACTCCCATGCTGCTGTAAGTGCTGTGGTAGTTCATTGATTCTTCCTGTCAGTATATCTGCTGGTCTGTACATCCTATATACCCCGTACATCCAATACACCCCGTACATCCAATACACCCCGTACATCCAATACACCCCGTACATCCAATACACCCCGTACATCCAATACACCCCGTACATCCTATACACCCCGTACATCCTATACACCCCGTACATCCTATACACCCCGTACATCCAATACACCCCGTACATCCAATACACCCCGTACATCCAATACACCCCGTACATCCAATACACCCCGTACATCCAATACACCCCGTACATCCAATACACCCCGTACATCCAATACACCCCGTACATCCAATACACCCCGTACATCCAATACACCCCGTACATCCAATACACCCCGTACATCCTATATACCCCGTACATCCTATATACCCCGTACATCCTATATACCCCGTACATCCTATATACCCCGTACATCCTATATACCCCGTACATCCAATACACCCCGTACATCCAATACACCCCGTACATCCAATACACCCCGTACATCCAATACACCCCGTACATCCAATACACCCCGTACATCCAATACACCCCGTACATCCTATATACCCCGTACATCCAATACACCCCGTACATCCAATACACCCCGTACATCCAATACACCCCGTACATCCAATACACCCCGTACATCCAATACACCCCGTACACCCAATACACCCCGTACATCCAATACACCCCGTACATCCAATACACCCCGTACATCCAATACACCCCGTACATCCAATACACCCCGTACATCCTATACACCCCGTACATCCAATACACCCCGTACATCCAATACACCCCGTACATCCAATACACCCCGTACATCCAATACACCCCGTACATCCAATACACCCTATACACCCCGTACATCCAATACACCCCGTACATCCAGTACACCCTATATACCCTGTACATCTCGTACACCCCGTGCATCCAATACATCCCGTACGGGCAAGCACATATACTGACAGGTCTGTAGGAGACCTGCATGACACCAGCGACCTGCTAATCACTGCAATGCTTTACAGGCTCCTGCAGACAAAAATAATAAGTGCACATTTTTTACCTTTAAGCAGGCCATACATTATGAAATTTTCTTTCATTCAACCACAGATTAAAGGAAAGAAAATTGCTCGGTTCCTCCATCAACACAGTCAGTGTTGATGTGGGAATCCCTCCTGCAGCGCTATTGCCTTCTTCCATCGGGGAGCACGGTGAGACAGGACGATTGTACTGAAGTTGTTCAATGGATCGATTTCCCACCCCATAGAAATTTGGACGGTTCCTACTGACCTGGTTGAATTTTTAACCGTCTATGGCCAGCCTTAAATGTACCAATTGCTGTGCAGTGCGGGGTCCGGCTGGGCTGGATATAATTGGTTTGTTCCCTTGCGTTGTGCGTTTGTCCCTATTTAAAGGTGGAGTGCCATTCGTCTGAAGGAGGACCCCCCCCCCCCTCACACACACACTCTATAAAACAAAAGAAAAACAATTGCACTTATCTATATCCTTGTGACTTTTTTTTCATGTCACCTGGTTTGTCCTACCTACCTGTGCTTTGTGGTCCCCGTTCCGTGCCAACGTTCAAAAAACTTCCGTGATACTGCGCATGTGCGAGATGACGTTATTTGCTTCATTTTGAGCATTTGCCATATGAAACTACATTCATACGTTGAAAAGAAACCCTTCGCCGAGATCCTGGGAGAATATCCTGGGGATGCAGCCTGCTCACACACAGTTCAAATCTCAGCTGAACCGAGCCACATTCGAGCATTCACTACATCCGCTCTCCCCGGACCCCGCATTCACTACATCCGCTCTCCCCGGACCCCGCATTCACTACATCCGCTCTCCCCGGACCCCGCATTCACTACATCCGCTCTCCCCGGACCCCGCATTCACTACATCCGCTCTCCCCGGACCCCGCATTCACTACATCCGCTCTCCCCGGACCCCGCATTCACTACATCCGCTCTCCCCGGACCCCGCATTCACTACATCCGCTCTCCCCGGACCCCGCATTCACTACATCCGCTCTCCCCGGACCCCGCATTCACTACATCCGCTCTCCCCGGACCCCGTATTCACTACATCCGCTCTCCCCGGACCCCGCATTCACTACATCCGCTCTCCCCGGACCCCGCATTCACTACATCCGCTCTCCCCGGACCCCGCATTCACTACATCCGCTCTCCCCGGACCCCGCATTCACTACATCCGCTCTCCCCGGACCCCGCATTCACTACATCCGCTCTCCCCGGACCCCGCGTTCACTACATCCGCTCTCCCCGGACCCCGCGTTCACTACATCCGCTCTCCCCGGACCCCGCGTTCACTACATCCGCTCTCCCCGGACCCCGCGTTCACTACATCCGCTTTCCCCGGACCCCGCGTTCACTACATCCGCTTTCCCCGGACCCCGCGTTCACTACATCCGCTCTCCCCGGACCCCGCGTTCACTGTATCCGCTCTCCCCGGACCCCGCGTTCACTGTATCCGCTCTCCCCGGACCCCGCGTTCACTGTATCCGCTCTCCCCGGACCCCGCGTTCACTATATCCGCTCTCCCCGGACCCCGCGTTCACTATATCCGCTCTCCCCGGACCCCGCGTTCACTATATCCGCTCTCCCCGGACCCCGCGTTCACTATATCCGCTCTCCCCGGACCCCGCGTTCACTATATCCGCTCTCCCCGGACCCCGCGTTCACTGTATCCGCTCTCCCCGGACCCCGCGTTCACTGTATCCGCTCTCCCCGGACCCCGCGTTCACTGTATCCGCTCTCCCCGGACCCCGCGTTCACTGTACCCGCTCTCCCCGGACCCCGCGTTCACTGTACCCGCTCTCCCCGGACCCCGCGTTCACTGTACCCGCTCTCCCCGGACCCCGCGTTCACTGTACCCGCTCTCCCCGGACCCCGCGTTCACTGTACCCGCTCTCCCCGGACCCCGCGTTCACTGTACCCGCTCTCCCCGGACCCCGCGTTCACTGTACCCGCTCTCCCCGGACCCCGCGTTCACTGTACCCGCTCTCTCCCCGGACCCCGCGTTCACTGTACCCGCTCTCTCCCCGGACCCCGCGTTCACTGTACCCGCTCTCTCCCCGGACCCCGCGTTCACTGTACCCGCTCTCTCCCCGGGCCCCGCGGTCACTGTACCCGCTCTCCCCCCCGGACCCCGTGCTTGCTATATCTGCTCTCCTTGCCCCCATAAAGAAAACCAAATTATAAAATGATTTTTAAAAATGTGCCATTATCCTTACTGCAAACGCACGCCCAGGGTATGTAAACTGCGGTCGCACTACACGTGACATACTGCTGTGTCCATCACGGAAATCATTCTAGTACAGGAATCCTGGTGAACACTAAACCAATGAGCTGTAAAGGCTTTCCCGCACCTATGGAGACTTGTGGGCACCTTGTATCTTTGTGCTATTAGACGCACGCAGTTTTAGGAGTGGCGTGTTTTTTGTATGGATTTACTTGATGTGACCTCATGTTTATGTTGTTTTGTCCTTGTACTAAAATTCATATTTTTTTCCTGAAAATTTGTGTTTGATTCATTGTGAAAATATTGTCCGTCAGAAGAAATTCTCATCCTTTTCATTCTACAGGGCCTCTGCTTCTTACAATATGTCATTTCTGGGGGTTGAAGTCATTTTTTTGCCTACAACTGACATTCTTACATGCATGCGAAAAATTATATATTAAAAAAAAAAAAAGAACCTGGGATTTCTCTGTTTTTTACTTTTTATAAATGCTTGGAAGCCGGTGATTGGATTTAGTTGTTGAAATTGTTTGTCGTGTATTTATAACTGTTAATATTTTTGTTGTCAAATACCTGAAAATGTTTTTTTTTTTTCATTTCTGATTTGCTGTCAGTTCTGCAGACTAGTTGCTGGTATTTGTTGTTCTATATACTGGGCTCCTCTGACGTGCTTGTTGTTGTCCTGTGTGCACAGTATAGCTCACAGCAGCCTCAGCAGAGAATCAGCACATCCAAGGCTCTCGTGGGGGGACGGGGGGAGGGGGCTGCATATAACCCCCCCAGACCGGCACCATCCTTCTATAAAGTAGTTTCCTTTGTTATAGCTCATTAGAGCGGAGTCATTGCAATGTTCATTCTACTTCCTGCCTCATCTGCATCCATTACTACCAGCTGTGTAACAATGAGCCTCCCGCAGCCACCTCCTGTCCCTGAGCCGTGATGTTTAGACTCCCCTCTGCCCTCCATGAGACTACAAAGGTGACCTGGGATGGGTGGCGATTAGCATAGAATCCCACCCAGTCACCCCCCCCCCCCAGGCTCTGCTGGTAATAGATGTGCAGTGAGCAAAGTGCCATCCGTAGACCTGCCCTGAAGCAAAGCATCATGGGATGTGTAGTGTCAGGAAATGACATGATCTGCAAACAGGAACTTCCTGCAGACACCCTGCACTTTTCAAACAGAGCTGGAGAGGGAATGACGTCACAGGTACTGCACACTGCTGGGTGATACAGACCTGCAGATTCATTGTAAAATCTGCAGCAAAATGAAATATCTCAGCCACAGTATTGCCATATCTCTGCGTAGGTGACATCTGCAGGTGATTGGTGTCCCTGGCAGAGCAGACCCGTCTGCAGGTGATTGGTGTCCCTGGCAGAGCAGACCCGTCTGCAGGCGATTGGTGTCCCTGGGCAGAGCTGACTCCTCTGCAGGCGGTTGGTGTCCCTGGGCAGAGCAGACTCGTCTGCAGGCGGTTGGTGTCCCTGGGCAGAGCAGACTCCTCTGCAGGCGGTTGGTGTCCCTGGGCAGAGAAGACTCGTCTGCAGGCGGTTGGTGTCCCTGGGCAGAGCAGACTCCTCTGCAGGCGGTTGGTGTCCCTGGGCAGAGCAGACTCGTCTGCAGGCGGTTGGTGTCCCTGGGCAGAGCAGTCTCGTCTGCAGGCGGTTGGTGTCCCTGGGCAGAGCAGACTCGTCTGCAGGCGGTTGGTGTCCCTGGGCAGAGCAGACTCGTCTGCAGGCGATTGGTGTCCCTGGGCAGAGCTGACTCCTCTGCAGGCGGTTGGTGTCCCTGGGCAGAGCTGACTCCTCTGCAGGCGGTTGGTGTCCCTGGGCAGAGCTGACTCCTCTGCAGACGGTTGGTGTCCCTGGGCAGAGCTGACTCCTCTGCAGGCGGTTGGTGTCCCTGGGCAGAGCTGACTCGTCTGCAGACGGTTGGTGTCCCTGGGCAGAGCAGACTCGTCTGCAGGCGATTGGTGTCCCTGGGCAGAGCTGACTCCTCTGCAGGCGGTTGGTGTCCCTGGGCAGAGCTGACTCCTCTGCAGGCGGTTGGTGTCCCTGGGCAGAGCTGACTCCTCTGCAGGCGGTTGGTGTCCCTGGGCAGAGCTGACTCCTCTGCAGACGGTTGGTGTCCCTGGGCAGAGCTGACTCGTCTGCAGACGGTTGGTGTCCCTGGGCAGAGCTGACTCGTCTGCAGACGGTTGGTGTCCCTGGGCAGAGCTGACTCCATTGCTCGGTGTAGTAGAGGTATGTGTGGAGCTATGGAGGGATCTGTTACTGACTTCTACCTGTTTTCTTCCCATTTCAGAAAAACTATGACAAGGCTGACGAAGACTGTAAATTGGGTGAGTCCACATGCTTTACCATAACAACTTTGATATTGCTGATGTATGCTACAATCTGTGCAATCTCTTCTAGACTTACCAACAGCCATATAGTGCAAGAGCCTCTCTGATTGGCTTATAAAGTGATTCCAAAGGAAGAAAGTTTTTTACCTTAATGCATTCTGTGCATTAAGGAAGAAAACCTTTTTGAATGCAGCTTCCCCCTGCCAGCCCCCCTTCACTTGCCTCATCTCGATCCAGCAATTTGCACGAGAACTGAAGCTCTCTCGACTCTCTGCTTCCTCATTGGCTCAGCTACAGCAGCAGGAGCCATTGGCTCAGCTGCAGCAGCAGGAGCCATTGGCTCAGCTGCAGCAGCAGGAGCCATTGGCTCAGCTGCAGCAGCAGGAGCCATTGGCTCAGCTGCAGCAGCAGGAGCCATTGGCTCAGCTGCAGCAGCAGGAGCCATTGGCTCAGCTGCAGCAGCAGGAGCCATTGGCTCAGCTGCAGCAGCAGGAGCCATTGGCTCAGCTGCAGCAGCAGGAGCCATTGGCTCAGCTGCAGCAGCAGGAGCCATTGGCTCAGCTGCAGCAGCAGGAGCCATTGGCTCAGCTGCAGCAGCAGGAACCATTGGCTCAGCTGCAGCAGCAGGAGCCATTGGCTCAGCTGCAGCAGCAGGAGCCATTGGCTCAGCTGCAGCAGCAGGAGCCATTGGCTCAGCTGCAGCAGCAGGAGCCATTGGCTCATCTGCTGTCAATCATAGCCAGTGAGAAGGGGGTGGCAGTGCCAAGCATGCAGCTTCCCCCTGCCAGCCCCCCTATACTTACCTGAGCCTGATCTCGATCCAGCAATTTGCACGGGAACTGAAACTCTCAGCTCTCTGCCTCCTCTTTTGGCTCAGCCATTGGCTCCTGCTACTGTTAATCATAGCCAATGAGCAGGGAAAGGGCTGACCCACACTATGCCTCTTATGGACACACACAGCCACACAGCAACCACGCATGAATGCTCCCATAGCAAGCAGCTTGCTATGGTGGGCACTCAGCAGGGGGGTAGGAGCACCCAGCACCCCCCACATTTTTACGTTGATTAGGTGCTATGCCTGTCTGTAGCAGTTGTCTCTTCTCCTTGCTCTCAGTCAAATCCTGTGATGAGGGAGTGGGACTGAGGCTGTGTCAATAGACGCAGGCAGCGCAGCTCAGGATCAAGCCCACAGGTGTGCCATGATAGGAGGCATCTTCCTATAGGTATGGTGGCACACTGAGAAGAGGAGGAGCCCCTGGATGTAAATGGGGACCGCCTGTCCATTTACTGTCTTCCGATCCGCTAGACAGATCTGTCTTTAGCAGACCGGATGCAGGCGGGTGTGAACAAACGTGTCTGTTTACATCTGCTCCATAGCGGGCAATGGAAGGTCTGTTTGGGTTTGCCTGAAAAAAGTGACAGGTTGACCTTATTGGCCGTCCGTTTGAAAGGGGCCTTACAAGGGACATGATGCCATTCCGCAGCTCCCACCCCTCACACTGCCCCTCCTTTTGCCTGAATCGCAGGCTTTCGATTCACAGTGTTCTTTATATGTTTTCATTTGGTGCAGCTGTACATGGCTGGGTACCTTCAGCGGTGTCACCCATTCACAGATCCATCCGTAGGATCTCTGAATGGGAAGTCTCATCTGCCACCACAGCAAAGGGAATTCTAGTTCTCAATGTCACACAAGCGGGGTGACGTGACTGCACTCGTCCATTGATGACTTCCTCCGGCTCCATAACCAAAGGGCTGGGCTGGAGTAATAGTCTGCTGGAGCCTGTGAATTGCACCTGCGATGCACTGATCATGGTTACAATGCTTTGCAGGCTGCAATGCAAAAAAATAAATGCCCCCCCCCCCTTTTTTTGTTTTTGTTTTCCATCATTTGCTTCGTTTTAGTTGGCCAGGTTTTGAGCAGGATCTGCCCCATCATGAATAGGGTCATAGGGAGTTAGAAATGTCCATGTGTCCGTGTTTATATTGGTACAATCCAGCATGGCTGCCACCTAAGTCTTGTGTGTCTCTGCAGTTCTTGGCGCCGGCCGGGCCCAGCTGGATGCCTCCGTTCACGCTGTACTTTGCTGTTTGCACCTGGAAGGAAAGCTGCAGATCGTGGCCAGTGTGTTGTCCAAAACACTCATCGGGGAGCCTCTGGTAAGCCAATAAAATGATGAACTGATCACTGTCCGTGCTGCAAAGAGCAGCCAGTTGGAGCGTCCCATAGCAACTGGTCTGTAGTACGGTAATATGTGGCCGGTGACGCTGGCCTCGTACTTTGTCGGTTATTTCATATATCAAATACTGGTGAATTGCTTCCAAGATGACATCAAATCTTGTATAACCTCATACCATAAACCTTTATCAGAAACAGATCCCTCCAGTATGAAGTATCCTTTTGTGAATGTGCAAAAATATATAAACAATAGAACTCTTAAAGCCTTAAAAAAAAAAGTGTAGTCCCATACACCAACCAATGTTCATGCAATCTTCAATCTACAGCCTGGATTTTTCTTGTGGTTACCTATGGGTTTCCCTTTGTATCCCGAACAATTCTTCTGTCAGTTGTGGCTGCAATCTTTCTTGGTCTACCTGACCTTGGCTTGGTATCAAAAGATCCCCAAACTTTCCACTTCTTAATAGGTGATGTAACAGCACTGACTGGCATATTCAAGGCTTTGGACATAATTGTATGTCCTTTTCCATCTTTATAAAGTTCCATTACCTTGTTACACAGGACTTTTGACAGTTCTTTTCTGATCCCCATGGCTCAGTATCTAGTCTGCTCAGTGCTTCCACGTAATAGCTAACAAACTCATTGACCGTTTACACACTGACACTAATTGCAACCTAAAAAGCCACAGATGTGGGACATTAATTGGCATTGTAACCCGTGTGTGTCACCTTGTGTGTCTGTACCAAGGCCAAAACATTTCAGGGGGCGGAGACGTCTGATCCGGGGGGCGGAGACGTCTGATCCGGGGGGCGGAGACGTCTGATCCGGGGGGCGGAGACGTCTGATCCGGGGGGCGGAGACGTCTGATCCGGGGGGCGGAGGCGTCTGATCCGGGGGGCGGAGGCGTCTGATCCGGGGGGCGGAGGCGTCTGATCCGGGGGGCGGAGGCGTCTGATCCGGGGGGCGGAGGCGTCTGATCCGGGGGGCGGAGACGTCTGATCCGGGGGGCGGAGACGTCTGATCCAGGACATTTGGGTGATTTCTGTTGTTGGGATTTAAAAAGGAGCCAAACAACTATTTGCTAATAAATGGCTTCATACGATCATCATCCTTCAATAAAAGAGCATTTTTTGGCAAATCCGTCATATTTTCAATATCAATGCCAACATTTCACAATTTCTGCCGGGGGATGCAAACTTTTGAGCACAAGTGAATATATTTAATTCTTGTCAGAATAACAGTATGACTTTCTCCAGTGTGAACGAACACCACCGCGCCCTTCACCGCGCCCTTCACCACGCCCTTCACCACGCCCTTCACCGCGCCCTTCACCGCGCCCTTCACCACGCCTCATGGGTATCTCCTCACCTTGTATCATGGATCCCACTGCAAAAGGAGGGTCGATTATTACAGCCCACGATCTTCTTCAGCATTCACCTGGTCATTACCGATCTCCCAGGAATAGATGTATTAAAAGGAAGCAAAGAAACATCCAATGGTGCAGACCTCTCGTTTATTTCCATAAGAAAGTTAAAATTCCACTCGCATGCAAATAATTCATAGAGGAATGTCACGGGCTATTGGCATACTCGACTTTCCAAAATGGCAGCTAAGTTTTGCCCAGCATGACGCGTTGCACCCCAGTTGAATTTCTCAAAGGCAAGGGTTTTCGATTTTTTTCTTTTTTTTCTGTTTTGTATCTACACCATCACTTTCTCCTTTTTTTGCTGCTCTTATGGATATCTTTGATTATATATCTGTTATTTCATAGACACTGTCACCTACCCATTCAAGGCAAGCAGTGTCCCAAGCCTAGCAAGGTGTTCTGCCCAGTCCATGCTCCATTACCCACTACCCTACAGGAGGCGTTCACCCTGGGTATGCTGTAGTGTCAGATGGTGAAGAAGCTGACCTGGGTGGATGACATCACTGCTTGTCCCATGTGATAGTGTCCAGGATTGGTGGTAAGCCACAGTGACCCTGTCTCTGTAGGCTTGTCAGTGACGTGCGATAGTCGAGCAGATCCATCGATTTTTATATCCCACTTGGCAAATAAAGTGCTAAAACGGTTAAGTCCGCTTTCATGGAGAGAAAAAAAAAGCAAACAATGAAGAAAAAAATCCATATTGTAATTGAATGTTGTGACGGGAGTCACTTTGGGTGGAAGGGACATGGAACACAGCCCACTTTGGAAAGGTGGGGAGACCCCTGTCTCAGCTCCCCATATCCCTCTTATGTGTAAGTCACCCTGTGCCTGTTAGGGGTACAGCGTGATCTGTCCTAATAATGTGTAGACCTGTATAGGTGGGGTGGGGGTTGTGGATTGTTTGTTGTTAAGGGGTTGCATCCCATTGTTCTGGCTTGGGAGCAAACTATTATGAGATGTATGTGTTTTATGGGTATTGGCTTGGTGGGGGGTGTCTCCAGCAGCCCTTCCTCCTGATGGGACTGTCTGTTTGTGTGTCTCTTGTTACTAAATGTAGATTGCCCCACCCTGTTTCATTATGCAGGGAGGGGGGTTGTTCCCTTGAGTGTATATATCTTGTATCTGTGTTAAAATAAATTAGTCTACTTCCCGGTTTACTTCAGGACTGGTGTCATCTAGTCTTGTATGGTCAGCGGTGGTGTCTATGGTTGGTGTTTGGACAGGGAATCTGTGTTCTAACGGAAGTACCCAAGCGCAGTCTGGGGTCGGTTCCCTTACAGATGTTACTAAAAATTATATTTCCTTTTCTATCTGCGCTGCTGACATTTTCTGAAAATTTCAATCCAATATGGCTGCTTGGAGGCGTTCTGTATATAGATGGTATACAGGACCCCCCGCCTTGAAATGTCATTTCCTGCTTGAGTGAGTGATCGGCTCCTTGATTTTCCCAGTAGTCTGCACTAAAATACAAGTCAGCGGCATCGCCTGCAACAAAAATACCATTTTTTTGATAGATACTCCCAAAGGTAAATCACATATAATGGGATGCAGACCCTGCCACTTACCTGCAACAGCTGATCAATCATTACAAAATCACTCCCTGTCAATCTGCACATGGACACAGACAATAACAAAAGGTAGGAATCTGCAATAAATATTTGTTACAATTCCTTCAATGTACGTAGATCACCCAGAGGGGGAGGGGTTTTCTCAACGAAAGTGGAGTTACTCTTTAACTTGTCTTCATTCCTCCCATCTAGTGGGGTTTTACTTTCCTGGTGGTTTCTTTTTGTCTTACAAATTCTTGTGTTTGGCGTGTTCCTGTTTTTCATGTGACATTACAGTCAGACGTATCTCTGTGCCATGCTTCTATTCACAATAAACAGAGTTGATGGCAATTTTTTTTCCTTTTGAACCATAATGAAGCGAATTTAAAGTCTTTCTAAAGGCATTTATTGTTGAACTAAAGTAACAAACATATTCTACTCCCTACTCTGTGTGATGTCATTGTACACAGCGACCCTGAACCTCCTCTTCTGGGGTCCCCCGCCTGCGCTCTCTGCTGCTCCTCTCCTGTGTCATGGGGGTAGACATGTGGGCTCAATTCTGAGCCGGCCTGTGTGTGTCCAAAGATGCACACAAACGCTGCTCACCCCCCCCCCCCCTCTCTGCTGCTCCTCTCCTGTGTCATGGGGGTAGACATGTGGGGCTCAATCCAGAGCCGGCCTGTGTGTATCCAAAGATGCACACAACGCTGCTCAACCCCCCCCCTCTCTGCTGCTCCTCTCCTGTGTCATGGGGGTAGACATGTGGGCTCAATCCAGAGCCGGCCTGTGTGTATCCAAAGATGCACACAACGCTGCTCAACCCCCCCCCCCCTCTGCTGCTCCTCTCCTGTGTCATGGTGGTAGACATGTGGGCTCAATCCTGAGCCGGCCTGTGTGTATCCAAAGATGCACAGAACGCTGCTCACCCCCCCCCCCCCCCCCTCTCTCTGCTGCTCCTCTCCTGTGTCATGGGGGTAGACATGTGGGCTCAATCCTGAGCCGGCCTGTGTGTGTCCAAAGATGCACACAACGCTGCTCACCCCCCCCCCCTCTCTGCTGCTCCTCTCCTGTGTCATGGGGGTAGACATGTGGGCTCAATCCTGAGCCGGCCTGTGTGTATCCAAAGATGCACACAACGCTGCTCAACCCCCCCCCCCCCCCCGCTGCTCCTCCCTCCCCTGTGTCATGGTGGTAGACATGTGGGCTCAATCCTGAGCCGGCCTGTGTGTGTCCAAAAGATGCACACAATGCTGCTCACCCCCCCCTTCTCTGCTGCTCCTCTCCTGTGTCATGGGGGTAGACATGTGGGCTCAATCCTGAGCCGGCCTGTGTGTATCCAAAGATGCACACAATGCTGCTCAACCCCCCCCCCTCTGCTGCTCCTCTCCTGTGTCATGGGGGTAGACATATGTGGGCTCAATCCTGAGCCGGCCTGTGTGTATCCAAAGATGCACACAATGCTGCTCACCCCCCCCCCCTCTGCTGCTCCTCTCCTGTGTCATGGGGGTAGACATGTGGGCTCAATCCTGAGCCGGCCTGTGTGTGTCCAAAGATGCACAGGAACGCTGCTCACCCCCCCCCCCCCCTCTCTCTGCTGCTCCTCTCCTGTGTCATGGGGGTAGACATGTGGGCTCAATCCTGAGCCGGCCTGTGTGTGTCCAAAGATGCACACAACGCTGCTCACCCCCCCCGCTCTCTGCTTAAAGGATTTGACTGCCAGTGGCCCCCGCTGCTGTGAGTACTGGACTCGGGTGTTTAGGGAGATAATAAATACAAGATCCTCTAACTGTCCTCCTCTCTCTTCTGTTCCATAGAATGGGTTGGTAACCAAGGATCTGTCGCGGTTAAAAACGTTACTAGCTGAAATAGAGGTAAGTGCGGCTGGAATGAAGTGCTCTTAGAACCGGTAAAGGATATCTAAACCCACAACCAAACTGTAATGTATTGCAGCTTATCGGTTCATCAGTGCGGTGACTGCATTAGTTTTCTTTTTCTAGGTTAGGTTCTGTACCTGTAGACCTGTCAGAACTGCAGTGTTCTTCCTCTTTGCTGAACTGGTATCACCAACAATATTATCAGCTTTCCCAGCTATCTTTTCTACACTATGCCCCTCCCCCCTTCTCCAGGAAATAGAGGATAGAGTAGGATAGGAGGAGCTCTTTGTAGTCCAAATCAGGAGGGGGCTGTAAGGTGACAACGCTGCTCCTCCATAGATGAAGTACAGTGAGCGTTGTCACCCTGGGGCAAGGGAGTGTGAAACTGGTAGGATCCTCAGGTGGGGGGAAAAAAACAAAAGAAACAGCCGCTAAATCTATGGACTAATAAGGGGTGGGTGGGGGTGGAGGGATAAGGCCTCATGCTGCCACATTTAGGGGTGTCAGACGATTTTTACTTCTTCCAAACGGCCCTCTATGTTATCCTGTGTGTTCACACATAGACTTTTAGAAGCTTTTAGTAGCCGTCGCTTTTAACAGGAAAAAAAACCCGGGGCCAGTGCGCCAAGCAGAAAAAATGCTTGACGCGTCTAAACGAGCCTAAACGCCTGGCGTGTTTAGCGCTCTGACCGTTCATTGATTTCAGTGGCCAGAATAAACGATCGTTCGTTCTATCCAATGAAATGTGTTAACGCCCGAGCGCTTGACGCTTGTAAAAGCATTCGATAGTTTTACAAGCGTCTGCAAAAACGCTCCTTCCAGGAGGATGGCTTCTAGGAGAGGGGTTTGTTATGTCCACAGCGGCTAAATGGTTAACCTTTCCGCCTGGCAGTAGTACGGTCGTTGGTTCAAATCCTGACCACGGCACCACTTGCCTTGCCTGTTCTCCCTGTGCCTGCGTGGGTTTCCTCCGGCTACTCCGGTTTCCTCCCACACTCCAAAGACATGCTGGGAGGTGAATTGGATCCTTTTAGTGTTAGTATTTTAGAGAGCGTTACACCTATTTTCTGTATTTTTGTTCTTTTTCACTTTCAGGTAATAAGGTGCAGGTGTTAGCAGCCTTTATTAGTTTAGTTAGGTTTCTGAGCGCAGGAAGTCGTTTTTTTTGTATATGGCTCCTGTCTACATTGTCCCTAGTATGTGTATGTATGAATGTGAGTTAGGGACCTTAGATTGTACGCTCCTCGGGGGCGGGGACTGATGTCAATGTACAATATATATGTGAAGTGCTGAGTAAACTGACAGCCCTATATAAGTACCTGTAATAAATAGCGTCCTGTGTGAACGAGGCCTAAGGGAAAGGTGCAGTTGCATTGAACTGCATGTGAAGTCATATTGATGGAAAATGTGACAAGCAGGATGTCTTCTCCTTCACCTATAATAGTCAGTTGCCCATGTTCCTCCCTATGACGTTCGCTTGCTTTTTATGGTTTGATACACGGGTTGGCCCCTACCCCTCCCTGCTCAGTAAACTGCCTTTTAATACCTGGGCCTGGTCTTGTGACTCTCTGAAATGTGTCCTCTCGTGTTTTCAGAATGTCGGCAGCAATGTCCGCAGCAGTTACCAGGGGGAGGATCTGGAAGATGGTACGTTGTACTCCTCTTTGAAATTGAGAGCCTCAAAACTCCTCTTGGGAGCTGCTGTTGGCTCTGTTATTGGTGACCTGCGACAGCTTTACTAACTGTTATGTCATTACATCCCTGCAGGAACTCAGGACGGATGGCTCTATAGACCACCACCGCGGGGCGTGACGAGCAGCGAAGAGTACACTCTCTGTAAAAGGTATGTGCATGTAATGTATCATAGGGGCCCCTTGTAGAATGAGCGTGCAGTGTGGAGTCAGCACTGCGGGGTCCATCCTATGGCTGTATTTGCCCCCTCACTGTAAGGCCTGGTACACAAGGGCTTCAGCTTATATAGGAGCAGTGTGACAAGCAAGCTTTGACAGAGTATTTGCAGAGCATTTATTAAACTTTGTTGAAGCTTCTAAAGTAACATTCAGCTCCAGTTTGTAAATGTCGAACACACATCCTTATAAGAGGGCTCATTGCCACTTTCAACAAGCTGCTAGCAGGCTTTCAAAAAGCTCTGAAGCCTGCTAGCTGCTTGAGTAAGTGGCTATCAGCTCTCCCATTAGGATATGTGTAAAATGTTTAAAAAACTAGCTGAATAGAACTTTAAAAGCTTCAAAAAACGTTTGCTGGATGCTTTGCAAATTATTTCTCAAAGCTTGCTGGTCACACGGCTGTTCTACAAGCTGAAGCCCCTGGAACAGGCCTGATTAGGTCCCACAGTGTCCCGTTCTCTGTCCTCCATAGTATAGCACATGCTCCTTTTTTCTTTATGTTCTCCTATTTCAATACCATGCAGATTTTTAAGACACTTTGCTGTATTTTATACTGAAGCTTGACATACCTACACAGTGACAGGTAATGGGATTGGGTTTGCCGTGCAGGTTTCTGGAGCAGGGGATATGTCGGTACGGAGCGCAGTGTACATCGGCGCACTCCCAGGAGGAGCTGGAGGAGTGGCAGAAGCGGTACGCCTCGCGCCTCATCCGCCTCAAGCAGCAGAAGGAAAACACGCAATGTTCGGGTAGCTACATGGAGTCTCTGATTGAGAAATGGATGAATTCCTTGTCACCAGAGAGAGTGGTGAGTCAAGTCCACACGTGTCCTAATATAATGGATCATACATTAAGCCTGGGTTCACACGGATGAGGTGCAGGGAACTGCATGTGATTGGGACAGGAGTCTCACCACATTCCTGTCCAAAGCACATAGGCGATTCTTTGTAGTGCGATTTGAGTCCATTCATTTTGTATGGCTCAAATTGCACCGCAGCCTCATGAAAAAGGTGCGCACACTTTTTTTTTCCCCTCACTGGAATCTGATTGCATGGGTGTTCACACACGTGATCTGATTCAGCCAATTGCACTGAAGTTTGGGGACCGTTTTTGGGGTATTGTTGACACCCATAGCAGTTTGCATGAACGGAGTGCCAATGTGATGCGGGGTGGAAAACGCTCAGGAATCGCCGCTAATCCCGCACCACATCCGTGTGAACCTGGGCTCAAAAACATTTGACTGTAACAGCCAGTAAGATGACAGCTTTGATATTGTACGAATGTTACTTGAGGATGGACAGTGATTGGATATAGCCTGCTAAAGGAACTGGGGCTGCTGATAGGATAGGATCAGGGGCGGACTGACAACTCATGGGGCCCCCGGGCAATAGGGGATCATGGGGCCCCTGTGTCCTTGCCCAAACTCAAAAAAGCCTAAGAAAAAGGTACCAGGGGCATCTCATGGGGCCCCCTATTGACCCCGGGCAGTGCCCGAGTTTCCAGTCTGCCCCTGGATAGGATCACCTTTTGTAACATTTTACATCTGTATTCAGGGTGCAACATGTTACGATCTCACTGGCCCCTGCTCCCCGCTTCGACAGTTAGTGAGGAATCCCCCCCCCCCCCCCCCCCACTAGCTGTCAAATTAAAAAAAAAAAATGTGGCCGTATGGTGCTCCCCCCCCCGCTGCTTCTCTTATTCACAGCATTCTGTGAATGAGAGACTACAAGTCCCAAAAGCCTTAGCAGCTGTCTGCTTGTAGCCCTCAATGAACTACCACGGCACTCTGGAGCTGGATGGTAGTTCATTGATTCTTCCTGTCAGTATATCTGCTTGCTCATATGACCCGTACATCCCATACAAGCAAGAAGATTTTCTGACAGATCTGCAGGAGACCTGCATGGCACCAACCATCTGCTGATCCCTGGTGCAATGCTTTGCAGTCAAAAATTATCAATGCACATTTTTTTACCTGCAAAAAATGTACATTTTATTATTTTTTACTAAAAGGTGAACTTATCCTTTTTAAAAGTTCACCATTCTGATCATGCTACATTTTACAGCTATATTTAGGATGTAATGTTCAGCAACCTTCCCCTTCCCCATGACAGTGCACCCACTGTCACATATTGAGGATGTGGCTGCGCTGGGCTGTGGCTGCACAGCCATGAATGTAAAAAAAGCTATGAGTCTCATTCGACACCATGGCAGACAGACTTGTAATTTAAATGGGCTGCGAGCATGCGAATCAGCGCCCCAGTAGTCCATTCACACCCCCTCCAGCTATCAAGGTCACCACTAGTACAGAGGTACAATGTATTGCACCTGCCGGCTAGTGATAGCTGGTGCAATACGTTGCAGGCTCCTGTTTATTAAAGATCAGTGCATATTTTTACTTTCAAAAATGTGTGTATTGATTATTTTTTGTTAAAGGTAAACTTAACCTTTAAAAACAAGAATTATAGCTGTCTAAAACCAGTCTAAAGGCTGTTCTATCAAGAAGCAAAAAATATCTACGTACATCAAAATGCACTTCTCTCTGGCTGGACATGAGACTTCAGCCGGGGCTTTCCTGCCGAAAGAGAGTCCCAGTAACAGGCAGCATAGAAGTCGTGAAGACACAAACGGATGGGCTCAGGTTCTGGATTCTCACAATGAGCTCTGAGACTTGGACTGACGGGTATTTGTACAGCATCTAATATGTCTCTTGTTTTCTTCTCCAGCTCAGTGAATGTGTGGATGGAGTTCAAGTGGACTACAGCCCAGATCTGTCCGTCACTGTTACCACCAAAAAGTCACAGCAGACCTGGACGTTTCAGCTGATATGTAAGGTAGGTGCCTTCCCCTCCTGCCTGTGTGCTCTATAAACTGTGACTGGTATTGGAAAGCAGGCACTCCTGTAGTGCCCATGGTGTCTGTAATGAGAGAATCCTGCACTTCTGGCTATGGAGAGAACATGTACTGACCCCCCCCCCCATATCTATTAATGCATTGTCCTCATTCCATGACTTTCGCTGATTGTGCGAAGCATTGTATACGCGGATCCAAGGTAGTGTGACAGAAGCTGTAATCAGTGTGACTGTAAAGATGTCAAATCACTGCCACTACACATTTGGTGAAAGCCCCGTCTATGCCTCCATTATACGCTATGATCACACTACCCTGAGACCAGGGATGCACCCATACCCTTTGTTTGATCGGTGAGTACAAATACCAAGACTTTTTGTCAAGTACTCGCCGATACCGAGTACCGATACTTTGTGATGCGATTTGCTTCAATATAAAATGTATTGGCAAAAATTGCACCGCAAACAATAGCATGCAATTTTGAACAGGAAAGCAATTCCTGTCCAAATCACATGTGGTTTCCCATCATAGCCTGTCGGGAACATTTGCATGAGTGCTTGTGAAAATACATGCTATTGGCGCATCCCTACCTGAGGCCTCTACACTTGCTGCCAAATTGCTTTCCTGACTTTGCTGACTTTATGGGGTCCTATTCTGTTACTTTTTAGGTAAAGCATCAAAAGGCTGAGCACACCACATCGGTGTGTCCCCGTCAGCCTCAACATCTACCTTGAACATCACTCCCCCACCACCACTGAACCTGACTCCACTCCTAGTGCATTCATCATTGCACCTGACTCCCATCGTCCTCTTCCCTTCCTCTCAGCTTTATGTCACCCGCCTCTCTCACCACCATGTCTGCACACCACCCGCCTCTCACCACCATGTCTGCACACCACCCGCCTCTCACCACCATGTCTGCACACTACCCGCCTCTCTCACCCCCACGTCTGCACACCACCCACCTACTCTCACCACTGCACCTTTATGTCACCCGCCTCTCTCACCCCCACATCTGCACACCACCCACCTCTCTCACCACCGTGTCTGCACACCACCCACCTACTCTCACCATTGCACCTTTGTCACCCGCCTCTCTCACCCCCACGTCTGCACACCACCCGCCTCTCTCACCCCCACGTCTGCACACCACCCGCCTCTCTCACCCCCACGTCTGCACACCACCCGCCTCTCTCACCCCCACATCTGCACACCACCCGCCTCTTTCACCCCCACATCTGCACACCACCCGCCTACTCTCACCACCGTGTCTGCACACCACCCGCCTACTCTCACCACCGTGTCTGCACACCACCCGCCTACTCTCACCACCGTGTCTGCACACCACCCGCCTACTCTCATCACTGCACCTTTATGTCACCCACCTCTCTCACCCCCACGTCTGCACACCACCCGCCTCTCTCACCCCCACGTCTGCACACCACCCGCCTCTCTCACCCCCACGTCTGCACACCACCCGCCTACTCTCACCACTGCACCTTTATGTCACCCGCCTCTCTCACCCCCACATCTGCACACCACCCACCTCTCTCACCACCGTGTCTGCACACCACCCACCTACTCTCACCATTGCACCTTTGTCACCCGCCTCTCTCACCCCCACGTCTGCACACCACCCGCCTCTCTCACCCCCACGTCTGCACACCACCCGCCTCTCTCACCCCCACGTCTGCACACCACCCGCCTCTCTCACCCCCACATCTGCACACCACCCGCCTCTCTCACCCCCACATCTGCACACCACCCGCCTACTCTCACCACCGTGTCTGCACACCACCCGCCTACTCTCACCACCGTGTCTGCACACCACCCGCCTACTCTCACCACCGTGTCTGCACACCACCCGCCTACTCTCACCACCGTGTCTGCACACCACCCGCCTACTCTCATCACTGCACCTTTATGTCACCCACCTCTCTCACCCCCACGTCTGCACACCACCCGCCTCTCTCACCCCCACGTCTGCACACCACCCGCCTCTCTCACCCCCACGTCTGCACACCACCCGCCTCTCTCACCCCCACCATTTCTGCACACCACCTGCCTCTCTCACCACCATGTCTGCACACCACCAGCCTCTCTCACCCCCACGTCTGCACACCACCCGCCTCTCTCACCCCCACGTCTGCACACCACCCGCCTCTCTCACCCCCACGTCTGCACACCACCTGCCTCTCTCACCCCCACGTCTGCACACCACCCGCCTCTCTCACCCCCACGTCTGCACACCACCCGCCTCTCTCACCCCCACGTCTGCACACCACCCGCCTCTCTCACCCCCACGTCTGCACACCACCCGCCTCTCTCACCCCCACGTCTGCACACCACCCGCCTCTCTCACCCCCACGTCTGCACACCACCCGCCTCTCTCACCCCCACGTCTGCACACCACCCGCCTCTCTCACCCCCACGTCTGCACACCACCCGCCTACTCTCACCCCCACGTCTGCACACCACCCGCCTACTCTCACCCCCACGTCTGCACACCACCCGCCTACTCTCACCACCGTGTCTGCACACCACCCGCCTACTCTCACCACCGTGTCTGCACACCACCGCCTACTCTCACCACCGTGTCTGCACACCACCCGCCTACTCTCACCACCGTGTCTGCACACCACCCGCCTACTCTCACCACCGTGTCTGCACACCACCCGCCTACTCTCATCACTGCGCCTTTGTTACCCACCTCTCTCACCCCCACATCTGCACACCACCCGCCTCTCTCACCCCCACGTCTGCACACCACCCACCTACTCTCATCACTGCACCTTTATGTCACTCACCTCTCTCACCACCACATCTGCACACCACCCGCCTCTCTCACCTCCATGTTTGCACACCACCCACCTACTCTCATCACTGCACCTTTGTCACCCACGTCTCTCACCACCATTTCTGCACACCACCTGCCTCTCTCACCACCATGTCTGCACATTACCCACCTGCTCCCTCCTGCCCCTTTTGACTAACAATATTTTTACCACAGTGACCCCACACTTATCAATCTTTCCCTAACTGGGCAACTTGCCTGACCCTCACCTATACCCTGAACGTGTGCTTCTCTCACTTGTGCCTTACATTATTTCATTTCACGTTACCTTGCCCTTTCTAGGATGGGCACACTTTTGCAGCATTCGTAATAATTTCACGATTTGACATTGAAAATAGGGCCGCATTCACATGGGGTGCATGTGGTCTGTCTTTTACCGGCAAGGTGAAGCACAGCTGTTGCATACCCATGCTGGCGTCCCATTCATTTCTACGGACACAGCTGCTGTGTCTTAATGTAACATGCGTGCGTGGGTCCCTAAAGCACCCTGTATTCAAGCGGGGACCCACACGCTCCCGCCTGTCATACTAGTACACTGCAGCTGCCTGTCACATTAGAAATTAATTTGGCGCCAGCAGAGGGATGAAAGCAGCAGCTGTGCAGCCTCCTGCCGGTAAAAGACAGCCGTGCATGGAAGATGCATGTCTGTACCCCATTTGAATGGGGCCCAAGTGTTAAAGGAAACTTGTAGATGACCCGATGTATCTATATTTACTTAGGCAGGGGCAGTGCATTACAGTGCTAAACATTTTTTCCAGAACTCAGCACTGTTGGCTAAATAGATCCCAATAATAATCCTGATTTCATTAGAAGCCGAGGTGTCCATTGCATATATTTGTAACTGTAGGTGGAAGCCAAATGTGATGCGACTCTCGTGTATGGGAGAGGTAACTGTTGTCCAGATGGGAGCTGACACTGTTCAGTGACAGGGTATAGATTTGTACTCTGACTAGATGATAGGACAGAGGGAGCAGGATTCTGATGAATGATGATTTTACCATTGACTTTTGCAGCCTGCGAGAATCCTTCACCGGGTGGCCCTGCTGTACGATGCACACAGACCTCATTTCAGTATTGTGGCAATATCCGCCGGAGACGGCAACACCCAGATGTCCCAGGAGGTGCCGGAGAGCTGCCAGGAGTGGGTGGGCGAGAACCTGGCGCAGAACGGGACCGATCATTGCATGTACAAAGTAATCATCAACTTCTCCACTGAAATATTTGGGACCTTCCGGCAAACTGTAGTGTTTGACTTTGGAGAGGAACCGGTGCTGATGCAGAGGATCATGGTGGACGCTGCTTCAACTGAAGGTACCTCTGATCTATAGTGACTGCTGGGCACTGTATGTAAACATCACATGGAAGACTGTGGATGGAGATTAATGTGTAAAGCAGAAATAACATTGTTGCCCATGCAAAGTCTGTGAACTGGTTTAGAACTGCTTACGTGTTTCGTTGCTGAAACAAGTACATTGTATGTAAAGGGTTCGTTCTCCTTTACAAATAAACTACCTATGCAGGTAAGAGGGCTTTGTAGATAAAAACAAACTGTGCAGCTCTGACTAAAGCTGAATAATGCCCTTGCTATCGGTGTAGGCCACTTCTATACCTTCTGAAGCCTGACTGGAATATCCTAAGACGTTGCTAGGACTCTGCTAAGTGAGGCCTAGCTGTTACTGTTCACCTTCGCCATCGCAGGAGCGAGCGTTCTCTAATTCAAACCTCCTCACGTGCTCTTTCTCTCCCCTGATGCAGAAGCTCTTCCCCTCCCCTGATGCAGAAGCTCTTCCCTTATCCTGTGATGGAGGACTGGAGCAGTAATGACTAGGCCTCACTTAGCAACGTCTTAGCAACATCCTGGAAGTATTCTGGTCAGGCTTCATGAGGTACCTAAATGGCCTAAGCTTAAAGCAAGGGGGTTATTCAACTCTGGCCAAAGCTGCACAATTTGTTTTTACCTGCAGACGCCCCTTTTCTGCATAGGCGAGGTGAACTGGCCCTTTAAGGACAGAAAGAAGTATACAGATGAAACTCGAAAAATTAGAACATCATGCAAAAGTTCATTTATTTCAGTGCAGCAACTTAAAAAGGTGAAACTAATATATGAGACTCATTACATGCAAAGCAAGATAGTTCAAGCCGTGATTTGTCATCATTGTGATGATTATGGCTTACAGCTCATGAAAACCCCAAATCCACAATCTCAGAAAATGAGAATATTGTGAAAAGGTGGAATATTCTCTGCTCAAAGTGTCCCACTCTAATCAGATCATTCAGCCATAACACCTGCAAAGGGTTCCTGAGCCTTTAAATGGTCTCTCGGTCTGGTGCAGTAGGAATCACAATCATGGGAAAGACTGCTGACCTGACACCATCACTGACACCCTCCATAAGGAGGGAAAGCCTCAAAAGGGAATTGCAGAAGAAGTTGGATGTTCCCAAAGTGCTGTATCAAAGCACATTAATAGAAAGTTATATGGAAGGGAAAAGTGTGGAAGAAAAAGGTGCAGAAGTAGCAGGGATGACCGCAGCCTGGAGAGGATTGTCAGGAAAAGGCCATTCAAAAGTGTTGGGGACTTTCACAAGGAGTGGACTGAGGCTGGAGTCAGTGCATCAAGAGCCACCACACACAGACGGATCCTGGACATGGGCTTCAAATGTCGTATTCCTCTTGTCAAGCCGCTCCTGAACAACAAACAATGTCAGAAGCGTCTTATTTGGGCTAAAGAAAAACAGGCCTGGTCTGGTGCTCAGTGGTCCAAAGTCCTCTTTTCTGATGAGAGCAACTTTTGCATCTCATTTGGAAACCAAGGACCCTGAGTATGGAGGAAGAATGGAGAGGCACAAGGACCCCGAGTATGGAGGAAGAATGGAGAGGCCCAAGGACCCCGAGTATGGAGGAAGAATGGAGAGGCCCAAGGACCCCGAGTATGGAGGAAGAATGGAGAGGCCCAAGGACCCCGAGTATGGAGGAAGAATGGAGAGGCCCAAGGACCCCGAGTATGGAGGAAGAATGGAGAGGCCCAAGGACCCCGAGTATGGAGAAAGAATGGAGAGGCCCAAGGACCCCGAGTATGTAGGAAGAATGGAGAGGCCCAAGGACCCCGAGTATGGAGGAAGAATGGAGAGGCACAAGGACCCTGAGTATGGAGGAAGAATGGAGAGGCCCAAGGACCCCGAGTATGGAGGAAGAATGGAGAGGCACACACTGCAAGATGCTTGAAGTCCAGTGTGAAGTTTCCATAGTCTGTGTTGATTTGGGGAGCCATGTCATCTGCTGGTGTTGGTCCACTGTGCTTCATTAAGTCCAGGGTCCACGCAGCCGTCTACCAGGAGATTTTGGAGCACTTCATGCTTCCTTCCGCAGACAAGCTTTATGGGGATGCTGACTTCATTTTCCAGCAGGACTTGGCACCGCCCACACTGCCAAATGCACCTAAACCTGGTTCAATGACCGTGGGATTACTGTGCTTGATTGGCCAGCAAACTCGCCTGACCTGAACCCCATAGAGAATCTATGGGGCATTGCCAAGAGAAAGATGAGAGACATGAGACCGAACAATGCAGAAGTGCTGAAGGCCGCTATTAAAGCATCCTGGTCTTCCATAACACCTCAGCAGTGCCACAGGCTGATAGCTTCCATGCCACGCCGCATTGAGGCAGTAATTGCTGCAAAAGGGGCCCAAACCAAGTACTGAGTACATATGCAGCTTCTACTTCTCAGAGGTGCGATATTGTTCTATGTACAATCCGTGTTTTATTGATTGCATGGAATATTCTCATTTTCTGAGATTGCATTACTGAAATAAATGAACTTTTGCACCATATTCTAATTTTTCCAGTTTCACCTGTGTGTGTGTATATATATATATATATATATATATATATATATATATATATATATATATATATATATATATATATATATGTGTGTGTGTGTGTGTGTGTTAGAGGCTCAAGCTTTTTTACCTTCATGCATGAAGGTAAAAAATATTTTGTGTGTAGCAGCCCCCCCAACCCTGATCCAGTGATGTGCGTGAGAGCCTGGGCTCCCCTGGGTCTCTCCCTCTTCATTGGCTGAGACAGCAGCAGAAGCCTTTGGCAATCACAGCTACTGAGGAGAGAGCAGGGTCAGGGCCAAGCCTCATCTGTGTTTGAATAGACACACAGAGCAGTGGCTAAGGAGCGAGCCTACTTAGGTGCCCCCATAGCAAGCTGCTTGCTCTGAGGGCACTTGGCAGGAGGGAGGGGCCAGGAGCGCCGGCAGGGGTCCACAGTTAAGGAGGATCGCGGCTACTCTGTGCAAAACCATTACAGAGTTTAAGTTTAAGTATTACATAACTGTTATTAAAAAGGAAAAAACAACCTACCTTTGCAATCACTTTAACGTTTAGAAGGCGGTTATGACATAACAATTACCCCATTCAGATCGTACTATTCCACCATTGGCCCTAAAGTACGTTTTATAGAATGGCCACATACACTGCATAGATGGACCGATTTTCCAAATGATCTCCATTTCATACAGTCACATATAATTTTTATGAGTAGGTGTAATCTTGTGTCCCACATAAGTGATTTCACATAAATCTAGTAGGTGGTCTGTTGCGACTGTAATGTGCGGTCCCTTGCACCCCTCCCTGTACTTCTGTCCAGGACGGCCCCTCCGCTGAGGTGAGCCGATTTACATTCAAATGGCGCTGTGTCCTGGTCCCCGTGGCCCCGCCAGTTCAGCCTGTGAAGATGTTCCGTGTTCATAGTAGCGGATAATTTCACAGTCGTGTTACTACAGAAGCCTGGGGCTCATCAGAAGGTCATTGAGTTTTCTTCTCCACTTCCTCTTTCCGGCTGCTCCGCTAATCATATAGAATAATGAGACGAGACAGAATATTCACCTTCCCGTCACCATCTGTTCACATTGGGTGATGGGGAGCTGGAAACGTTCTGCATGTGATAATGAAGCATTACCCTTCACAGACGATTCACAAATCGGCCCCCATCTGTCATTGGGCTGTGTATATTCACCTCCATGGTGATAGATCTATGTGTATTCAGCTACTGGGGGACTACAGGTCCCAGCATCCACCTGCCTGTACAGTTGTAGGGATGCATGCCTACACAATGTCCGTTGCTGCCCTCAGTGAGTGTTGTGCACTCAGTTTGTCCATCTTTCTCTGCAGACCTTGAATACTTGATGCAAGCCCGGCAGCAGCTGCTAACGACGGCGAAGCGCTGGGACTCCATGTCGAAAACCATCGTAGAGTTTGAGCCGAATGAAACTACTGAACTTGAGAGGAGTCTCCTCAGCCGATACCAAATCCCGCTCTCCGCAGACCAATTGTTTACCCAGTCTGTGCTGGACAAATCACTGACTAAGGCCAATTACCAGTCCCGCCTGCACGACCTGCTTTATATCGAAGAGATTGCACAGTACAAGGAAGTCAGCAAGTAAGTGTCATCTTTCCACTTCCTGTCACATGGCGGCCCCAGATCCAATAAGAACAAGGAAAACAAAGTTTTAAAAGTCCAACTGCATAGGATCCATTTTGAATGGGATGCCTATAGGTGGATGACCCATGGGGCAAGCCGATCCAGGAGATGTAGTGGTAGTAATGAGACACAGCAGAGAAGCGCCCCGTAGCGCAGTACCCAAAGAAAATGTATTAAAACCCAATGTCGGGCCGCTCACGTTTAAACTAAGTTAACAGGCTCATCTGTATATGGGAAAAGCTGAGGGAAGTCCTTCCATACGCCATTAGTGCTGGTCATGCCTCTCAACGGGAAGAGAGTGTCAGTCAATCCATCCCTTGGTGTAGCTGGAGTGTGAAGCATTTCGCATGGTCCGAAACTCATCACATTGCATTGGGGATCCAAGTGACGTCATCACGCCTGCACTGTGCTCCATGGTGTGCTCCACCTACACAAAAGGATTGGCTGGTTCTCTTAGTTCTCCTGCTCAGAGGCACTATCCGCACTGATGGCATTTGGAAGGACTCCCTCGACTTTTCCCTTATTCAGATGAGCCTGTTTAACTTCATTAAATGTGAGTGGCCCGACTTTGGGTTTTAATAAATTTTCTTTGGATACTTCGCTTGGAGGTGCTTTTTGTTCCGTCTCATCCCCATACCCAATCCTGAGAGATTGCCAGGTCATTGGGTGAGGAGTGGGGGTGCATCCACAGCAGGGGTAGGCAAACTTTGCTCCTCCAGGTATTGCAGATCTACCCATGAGGCATTGCAAAACTGACAGCCACAAGCATGACTCCCAGAGGCGGAGACATGATGGGACTTGTAGTTCTACAACAGCTGGAGTGTTGAGGCTTGCCCCTTATCTATAAGGTACATTTAGCTGGAGGAAACTTATTCTGGTGCAGGGGGGCAACCCTTTACATTTTCCCAATTCTGAGCAAAGACTGAAAGAGGCGGAGAAGGTTTTATTAGACAAAAAAGTCCCCCCAAAAAATGCATACTTCCTATTTTGGTAACTTTGCTTCTGGTTCCAGGACTTACTTTTTCTCACAGAGGCAGAAAAAGTGTCATAATGGGCTCAAAAGTCCCAAAACTGGAGGCAACAAGGCTTGAAAAGTAAAAAAGGTCAAGTAAAAAGTGTTAAAAGGCCACCTTTTAGTTTTGATGTCACTTCCTGTTTTTGTGACATCACTTCCTGTTTGGGCATGTCCCAGCCAATTTGGCTTTTTAGGACTGAAACCAACTCATGTTTAATCCCTTTAGTCATTCTTTGGTTTAAAAAAAAAAAAAAAAAACTTTTCATGATCCTGAAAAAAGGCTGAGAGGCAGAAAAGGTTCACTAATCGACTCAAAAGTCCCCAAAACGGACGCATACTTCTGGTTTTGGTGACGTTTCAGGAAATGGGCGTCACCCAGTCAGTTTCTTGGCTTTCCAAGACTGAAATCAGCTACCAGTTACCCAGGTTCACATATCCGCATTCCTGCAGGCCGCGTTTTGCATGGGAATCAGAGCCCCGGGACACACAGGGAAGAAGTCCCTGCACGTCTTCAGAAAACGCAGCCCGCACGGGAACCTCGGTTCCCAATACGCTTGCGATTTTAGAATTAATGGCACCCCTTCCGCAGGCCTGCATTCCTCTGTGTCGGTGGTGCGGCTGCACAGATTTTTATGTGGATCCGTAGTGGCACCTCCCGCACAAATGTGAACCTAGCCTTAGATCCCAGTGCAGGGGTTCTCACCCACTGTGTAGTCGGGTCCCTACAGCTGCAGGGCACGTTACAAGGTGCTCCTTTACTGCCTGCTGCAATGTTATATTATGAAGCATGCGGGAGGAGGAATCCTGGCATTTCCAGGTGGCCTGTAACACCTGAACCTCCGAGGCGGGCAGGAATAGAGTCTTAGACGGCTAGGGAAACGCACAACAAAAGGCTGCATAGAACAGGGAGTAGCTGACTAATGTGCAGGTCATATGAAGAAATATTTTCCCTATTGTTGGCTGTCATTGTATTCTGACAGTCATTGTAATTGATCCTCAGATCTGTTGCAGATTTCCACCCCGATCATCGAAACACACCGGTCGTTATTTAAAGCGGAGTTCCACCAAAAAGTGGAAGCTCCGCTTATATGCCTCCTCCTCCCACTGCCACATTTTGAGGGGGTTACAGGTACCCACTCCAACGTCTGGCACAGTTTGCAGCGGCTCCCCCTCTCCTTCCCCCCCCCCCGAAGCCCTCTGGGACACTTCACAGTTCCCAGAGGACTGCCGCCCATTCAGAAAGCGCAGCACAATTCGCGCATGCGCAGTAGGAAACCAGCTGTGAAACCGCAAAGCTTCACTGCCAGTTTCCCTTAGGTAAGATGGCAGCGCCAGCACTTGTCAGCCTATTGAAGAATCGCTTCGGGGTGAGGATGCCGCTGGATCCCTATTCTAAAAGTCAGCAGCTACAGTATTTGGGGGGCGGGGGGGGGGGCGCGAAACTCGGCTTTAGGTTGTTCATTTATAGGGCTCATAATTAAGATGAATGCTCACAGCTGAGCCACAAGAGGGCCCCGGTGTGACGGGATGGAGCGCGACGCGTGTCGTAAAATTCATGTATGATCTCTTATTACATCACCATGGGGGGGGTCTGTGTTTTTATGTTTTCTGAAATACGTCACACCAAGTCACACCTTGAGAAAGTCTTGGAGTGGTCCCTACACAATATCCATTGTCATTAAAGTCCTTGAATGGACCTAATGCTTGTCTGTACCTTCTACACCTGCTGCATACCTGTAGGCCCAGCCTTGTTCCGGTTCTTGGTGTCTTGCTGATGAACGGGTCATTGTAGGGACTTCCCTCAGGTCCGTCCACGGCTCCTCATCCTCCCAGTAAAGGTTCTGCGTCAGTCACTTGTGCTGTGGAGTTTCTGATGTTCATTTCTATATGTGCCGTCTATTGATCACCATCTCTCATTTCTATGTGTGCCGTCTATTGATCACCATCTCTGATTTCTATGTGTGCCGTCTATTGATCACCATCTCTCATTTCTATGTGTGCCGTCTATTGATCACCATCTCTCATTTCTATGTGTGCCGTCTATTGATGATCACCATCTCTGATTTCTATATGTGCCGTCTATTGATCACCATCTCTCATTTCTATATGTGCCGTCTATTGATGACCATCTCTCATTTCTGTATGTGCCGTCTATTGATCACCATCTCTCATTTCTATATGTGCCGTCTATTGATGACCATCTCTCATTTCTATGTGTGCCGTCTATTGATGATCACCATCTCTCATTTCTATATGTGCCGTCTATTGATGACCATCTCTCATTTCTATGTGTGCCGTCTATTGATGATCACCATCTCTGATTTCTATATGTGCCGTCTATTGATCACCATCTCTCATTTCTATGTGTGCCGTCTATTGATCACCATCTCTCATTTCTATATGTGCCGTCTATTGATCACCATCTCTCATTTCTATATGTGCCGTCTATTGATGATCACCATCTCTCATTTCTATATGTGCCGTCTATTGATGATCACCATCTCTCATTTCTATATGTGCCGTCTATTGATGATCACCATCTCTCATTTCTATATGTGCCGTCTATTGATGATCACCATCTCTCATTTCTATATGTGCCGCCTATTGATCACCATCTCTCATTTCTATATGTGCTGTCTATTGATCACCATCTCTCATTTCTATATGTGCCGTCTATTGATCAGCATCTCTCATTTCTATATGTGACGTCTATTGATGATCTCCATCTCTCATTTCTATATGTGCCGTCTATTGATCGCCATCTCTCATTTCTATATGTGCCGTCTATTGATCAGCATCTCTCATTTCTATATGTGACGTCTATTGATGATCACCATCTCTCATTTCTATATGTGACGTCTATTGATGATCACCATCTCTCATTTCTATATGTGCCGTCTATTGATGATCACCATCTCTCATTTCTATATGTGCCATCTATTGATGATCACCATCTCTCATTTCTCAGGTTCAACATCAAAGTGCAGCTGCAGTTGGTGGCGAGCTTCATGCTGACGGGCGTGTCTGGAGGGGCAAAATATGCCCAGAACGGGCAGCTGTTTGGGCGCTTTAAACTCACTGAGACACTTTCTGAAGACACTTTGGCTGGCAGGCTGGTGATGACCAAAGTGAACGCCGTGTACGTGTTGCCGGTGTCGAAGGACAAATCTCCACAGAGTCAGGGCAGCAAAGAGAAGGTCTTCGAGGCCCTCATTGAGGAGAAGACCAAGGAGTATATCTTCCTCAGAATATGCAAGGACTGCTGCGAGGAGCTGCGGCTTCGAGCCGACCGGGAAATGCAGGTGAGGCCACAGAAGGGAGTCCGAGGAGCAGATGCTTTAACAGCAAAACAACACACATGCTCTTATATTTAGATTCTGCAAGTCCCCGCTTTTTTTTAGCTCAATAAGAGTCACTTGGTAGCCGTTCGTATTTAGGGTGTCACTCGGGTATCTCAAACGCCACAGGTAAGGCCCCTGTGGTTTAGCTCCCAGGTCCTACACACCTGCAAAGCACCACCATGATGGGTTCCCACCATCCCTGTGCTGAGGTCTGTACACCTGGCCATGCCTGTTATGGGCTTGTACCGTCTCTGCTGGAGTGTTTACACCAAAAGTGTCAGCAGAGCCCAGAACAATGGTAGGCTAATACAGAGGTGGTTTTCTTTCATGGGTTAAACAGTTACATGGGAATCCTGTATACATCACATATACATCTGTGTTCTTGTCTGCTCTGCATTCTCGGGGTCTCCTCTGAACTCCCATATAATATACCGGACCCCAGTTTTCATCCTTCTACGGATTATTTGGCTCCCTTTTCTGATGTCATGTGTCTCTTCTTCCCCCAGGTGGAGCTGCAGTTCCAGCTGAACCGGCAGCCATTGTGTGAAATGCACTTTGCCTTGGATCGAATACGAGATAATGGTATTCTCTTCCCAGAAATCAGCTCCACGCCCCCCATACCATGGAGCCCTAACAGGTACGACCCCCCTCCCCATAGACCGCTAATGCTACTGGTATTCTCTTCCCAGAAATCTGCTCCACGCCCCCCATACCATGGAGCCCCAACAGGTACGTCCCCCCTCCCCATAGACCGCTAATGCTACTTTAGATGACTTCCTTGAAGAGAGCCTGTCACTTCTGCAGCATATCTTCGATCTGATGAGAATGGGCAGTTGTTCCAATATACCGGGTTTACAAAAGACAACTGCCACTGTCAGAGCCATCTTTCTATTAAAGCGCTTGGCATGACCTCCTGCCGCGAATCTGGCCCACAGTGTGCATTATGTGGACAATTACAGATATTCTGTTGATCAGAAAAGTGTGTACAATCACCGAGTCTTGATGGCAGAAGGCCTCCTTCACACGGCTGTGTAGGCCCACATACACCAGATTCCAGCGGCAAAAATCGGTGAATTGCTGTGGCTGGAATGATCGGTTCATAGGAATAGTGGCAGCCACTCAGCCACCGCCACCCCCCTCTGTCCAAGTATACCACGTCCACCGCCACCCCTCTGTCCAAGTATACCACGTCCACAGCCACCCCTCTGTCCAAGTATACCCCGTCCACCGCCACCCCTCTGTCCAAGTATACCACGTCCACAGCCACCCCTCTGTCCAAGTATACCGCATCCACAGCCACTCCTCTGTCCAAGTATACCACGTCCACCGCCACCCCTCTATCCAAGTATACCGCATCCACAGCCACCCCCTCTGTCCAAGTATACCGCATCCACAGCCACCCCTCTGTCCAAGTATACCATGTCCACCCCTCTGTCCAAGTATACCACGTCCACCCCTCTGTCCAAGTATACCACGTCCACAGCCACCCCTCTGTTCAAGTATACCACGTCCACCGACACCCCTCTGTCCAAGTATACCACGTCCACAGCCACCCCTCTGTCCAAGTATACAGCATCCACAGCCACCCCTCTGTCCAAATATACCACGTCCACCGCCACCCCTCTGTCCAAGTATACCACGTCCCCCGCCACCCCTCTGTCCCAAGGTTTTACTCACCTCCTCATAAAAAGAAATCAGATTTGTGTGACTTCTGTCTTTCATGAATCCACGCTGTCCGTGGCTTACAATATTTGTTTCCAGCAAGAACTCATCTATGTGGTCTTTTATTAAACTCTCCAGTATCTTCCCAACTATAGAAGTTACACTAACAGCTCTATAATTACTTGGGAAAGATTTTGACCCCTTTATAAATATTGGCACCATATTGGCCTTACACCAATCCACAAGGCAAACAAGGCATTTGCTTAGGGCGCATTTTTTCAGGGGGGCAGTGCTGCCCCCGAAAGAAGAGATGGAAGAAAGGACACACAGCATGGGGACCAGGTGGGATCTGAGCGAGGCTGTGGGCTGCTTGATGGTGTATGCAGAGCCTGACTCTTGTTGCCGGGGGGGGGGGGTCCGGAGCTGTGAAGGTGAGTGTCTTCTCTCTCGTCCAGGTGGGGTGGGTTGCCAATGTATGGGGGGCTGTTGGTTAATGTCAGGCTTTTATTGTGGGGAGGGGGGTGTTTGTCAGCGTCAGGATTTCTCCATGAGGGGGGAGCTGGTTTTTGTGTTGCCTAGGGCAGCACAAAACTTAAATACACCACTACATACACATACTAGGGCCAAATTAGAGGAAAGCGGAGTACCGGGAGGAAACCTACGCAGGCACAGTGAGAACATGCAAACTCCAGGCAGGGATTTGAACCAACGACCCGAGTACTGCCAGGCGGAAGTGCTAACCATTTAGTTACTGTGGTATTCTACTTCATTTTGTTATGAACCCCATAAATCTTTATTCATTGTCAAGTTTCATATAGTGGGATGTCGTCCCCTAAATCCTGTCCGGTGTCCCTGCTGTGTATTACCTCCAGATCTCCATGGACTTCCCAGCCCCAGCGCTGTCACATGGTCCCAGAAATAGCATTGGACAGGGAAGGAGATCAGGCTGCGTTTCACTATCCTCGGCGCTTTGTATTTTTAGCATGCTGCGTCCCGTATCATAACAATGATCACTGATCACTGCCTGAGCCGCGTTCCAGCTCAGACAAAGGACTCGGCACACATCAGCTCATACTGGTGCCAGGACAGTAATGGCGGGACACCGACTTCATGTCAAATTATGTCATTACATCGCGGGGAGGAGAAGGGCACAATGGAGCTAAAAATACTCCCTCGACGCTTCGCTCCCATCTGCCAGGCTTTACTACTTGGAAGGGGGGAGCGCGGTGCAGTTCAACTTTATAAAGTGTAGATTGACTATTTTATGTGTGGGGGATCAGCCTGTGCTAGGCTTGGGTCAGTATCATGGGCTGAATGTGAAACCGATTGTACAGATTCATATTTCCCTTTATTAAAGTAACACTCACGTTCTACTTACCTGCTCTGTGTAATGGCTTTGCACAGATCCTCCCCGATCCTTTTCTTCTCGGGCTCCCCACCGACGTCCCTGGCTCCTCCTTTTCATACAGTGCCCCCATAGAAAGCTGCTTCCTATGGGGGCACTCGTGCATGCTCACTCCGAGTCCCGCTGCCTGCATCCATAGACAGAGACAGATAGGCGTGGGCCCACTCCCTCTTCACAGAGTTTGATTGACAGCAGTGAGAGCCAATGACTGCTGCTGTTATTGATCTGCCATGTGAGGAAGGACAGAGCCGGGAAAGCAGCGACTCTCATGCACGGCGCTCGATCGTGTTGGTGCTCAGGTAAGTATCAGGGATGGGGGAAGATCCCTGGAACAGAAGGTTTTTTGCATTAAGGTATAAAATTTTAAGGCTTTTCAACCATTTTAATGAATTTTGGCAACGCTGGCGTCCGCAGTTCACAGGACTGCTAATGATTGGGCTTCACACACTTGGCCAGGAGGCAATAAAACCAGGTGGTTGAGCCACATTTTTACCACCTGCCCGAGAGCTATCATCAAGTCACTCCCGGCTCTACACATGCTGCCGCCATCATGTACTTCATGTCAAAACCTAAATTGCACATTGCTTTTAGCGGGCGGTGCCACTTCCGAGCCTTAATTAGGCTGTTCTACAGGGTGGTGCAGGCTTGTGCAATGCATGTGATTGTGGAGCAGTAGTGCAGCAATTACAATCCGGCAGTACGGAGGCAACATACTGCAAATGCCCTTTGAAAAGCGACCCACCTCTGATGAGAACCTCTCATGTGAACAAGCCCTTAATGCGGCATGGGATGGTGCTGCATACGGAGTATAATTTTCTGTGTATTGCTCCTGAGAAGCAGACACTTTATACAGAGGCACATAGCATGGGGGGGGGCAGATCTCAAGAAATCCAGGTCAAAGTTATAACTGGTTGCATCTAATGAGGTCGGTACTTGTTATAGAATATTCAAATTAAGTGATAAAGAGAGATGGATCTGGTCCTGGTGTTTGTTCTTTGGCCCCGCCCCCGCTGACCTGGGGCACAGTCCCGCCTTCTCATTGTTACAGCTCTGTATTCAGCAGTCATGGCAGATTTAAAGGGGAGTTCTAGAGATAACAGAGCCATCTGCTTCTATTTTTTGTCAAATGACTGAAAGTTGCCAGGTGTATGTCCAGCTGTATACCGAGACCTAGTGACGCACATACCACGAAGCAGGAATCGGAGCCGCCCGGAGATGTGTCGTCTCTATAATGGATCATTTCATACTGTTGCTTTTTCTCTGGCCCCCTCACAGGCAATGGGACGAACTGTTAGATCCAAGGCTGAACGCAAAGCAGAAGGAAGCCATTTTGGCCATCACTACACCCCTGTCTATACAACTGCCACCCATTTTAATCATCGGCCCCTATGGAACAGGCAAGACCTTCACCCTGGCTCAGGCTGTGAAGCACATTCTCAAGCAGCAGGAGACCAGGTAAGAGAATCCGGGGAGGAGGGATACACTGACCTCCAATAAATGTATAAAGCCCTGGTGCCCAACCTGTGGCCCTTTAGTATATGATGTGTGGCCCTCAGACATCAGCAGTCTGTTGCAGGAACATTGATTAGGGTAATGATATTGATCTCTACCAGCCGCATGTCACATCTTCCCGGCTGCCTATCGTCTTCTGCAGCAGATCCTCAGCCAACAATGTGTCCTGTCCTCACTCTCTGACCCTCATTTCCTCTATTAGTCTGCAGTCTCTGACAAACCTCTCTGAAGTATTACATTGAACATTGTGTGGCCCTGTGATGTCAGGGGCCACATTTGAAGCCTCCCTTAGCTCATAAGTTGACTACCACTAATATAAAGTGTAGTACTGAAGATTGTTACAAGATAGAGATCATAGTGACACCACATATGACGCAAGGACCAACCCTTGTGTATGGGAAAAATGAGGGTTCTTTAATGTAAAAGCAGGGACAATGTGCAGCAGCCTGACACAGAGATGATTCTTACAGGTACAGTACAGAGCTTCAAAACTCAGCTAATAGTAATTGTTTAGAGTTTGTAGATTCTGAAATTGATGCATGTAGTATCGAGGGCTGTGGTATGAAGGGTGTAGTATTGATGGATGAGGTGTGAAGGGTACAGTATTGATGTATGAAGGGTACAGTATTGATAGATGCGGTGTGAAGGGTGCAGTATTGATGGGTGCAGTGTGAAGGGGGTGCAGTGTTGGTGGATGCAGTGTGAAGGGGGTGCAGTGTTGGTGGATGCAGTGTGAAGGGGGTGCAGTGTGAAGGGGGTGCAGTATTGATGGGTGCAGTATTGATGGGTGCAGTATTGATGGGTGCAGTATTGATGGGTGCAGTGTTGGTGGGGGCAGTGTTGGTGGGGGCAGTGTGAAGGATCCAGTATGAAGGGTGCTATGAGGATTACAAGTTATTGCCGAGTCACACATATACTCCCATCGCAGTGCCCTGTGAAGTGGTCGCCATCTCAGCGGCATGTACAGGGTCATCCAGGACATATTGCAGCAAAAGTTGTCCCACTCCAAGGACTCCACAAATGCTTCAACTTAAAAATGTTTTGTTTCCCAGCAGAGAAGCAGCAACACGCAGATGTTGGCAGTTTGGAGCTCACACTCGCTCTATTCCAAGCCAACAAGCACTTGTTAATGTGGGATGATGACGTCGCCGTTGTTTTCAGATATTTTCTGCTTTGTTTCGGCTTTTTTATGTTAAAATGAAAGTTGTGTTTTTTTATTTGATGCAATTGTTGAAGTCCTTGGTGCAGGACTGGTTTTTGCTGCCACATGGGGGCTGCAGGTTCTGGCTGTACAGGCTGCATGTGGTCTATAGTGTGGCATAGTGGAGACGCTTTGATTCCTCAGCTGCTCACCCCCCGTCATGGTGCATGGAATATACATTTCCATCAGGAAGTTATAGGAAATCCCTACAATATACATTTTTAGTAGCTTTATGAAACTCAGGAACTGTTGAAAATTTGCTGTCCCTGCTCTCCTGTACACCCCCCCCCTTCCTTTTCTTGTATTGGTGTCACACAGACAGCCAGGAAATGAACCTTTCCAGCAGGACGTCAGCACTGCCAGCTCCCTTTTAATGACCTCTTAATGACAGGTTTGGGCTGGAATTCTACTTTAAGTAAAACTAATTCTGAGAATTTTGTGTTTTCCTCTCCAGGGTTCTAATTTGCACCCATTCTAATAGTGCTGCTGACCTCTACATCAAGGACTATCTCCACCCATACGTGGAAACAGGGAATCCCCAGGCTAGGCCGCTCAGGTAAGGCAATGTGTTCTATGTCGGAGTTCTGACGGTAACAAGTACCAGGGGGAACCTGCTGATGACCCTTTTTCTTTTTCTCCACCAGGGTATATTTCAGAAATCGCTGGGTGAAGACGGTGCACCCGGTGGTCCATCAGTACTGTCTCATCTCCAGTACACATTCCACCTTCCAGATGCCACAGAAGGAAGACATCATCCGGCACAGGGTGGTGGTGGTGACACTCAGCACCTCCCAGTACCTGTGCCAGCTGGATCTGGAGCCTGGTGAGTTATGGTGGCCTCAAAGCACGCAGGATTCTGATTGGCTGCCAAATACACAGTGAAGGGGGATTGCTTATGGATAGTGTCGGTGACCTCTGAAGTTGGGCCCCTACCCTTCTCTTCATGTCCATAACATAGGGTGGAGATGTTCTGTAGTCCATTAGGGAGGAACTTGGCAGGGCTGACAACACTACGTGATTTCAGTCAGCAGAGGCAGTGTTGTCTGATTACTACAGGAAGTAAGGAGCTCACTGGATTTCTGGCAGGCCAACAGGTATTTTTGTACTTGCTACTTTTTTTTTTATCTTTTAATCTTGGGAGCTTTATTGAAAATACTTGTAACAAGAAACAAACTGCTCCGGAGCAGATACATAGATATACACATACAAAGCCTGCAAGGTTCGGTTCACTCCATAGAGGGATATACAATAGACAGTTGACAGTGATTCAGCCTATCCAGTGGCGGCAAATAAAGCTTGCCACATTCTCATAGAGACAAAATATAGTTGAATGTGCTTGCATTGCAAACATGAACTGTGCTTTTTTTTTTTTCTGCCCAAACACACAAAGTGGAGCTTTGGTCAGAACATTAAAGCGGTAGCAAACCGCAAGAAAAAACCAAAATAAAGGGCCCCTGCAGGTTCAGGTCATAATGTACTAGTATGCACCGCACACATTATAACAGACATATCCTTACACGGAGCCCTCCAGCGCAGCGCTGTCACGGCTCCTCGGCGCTGACATCTTCACCCGGTCTGGCTCCCGGGCTCACAGGCTCCAGTCATATGAACGGCCAGGGTCTCGATGACATCACAGCATGCGTGCGGGAGCTGTCGGGTACGGCATGGCGCTTTGTAGGTCCGGCTGTCCCTTCAGTGCGCATGTGCCAGTGACGTTACCGGCTGCATGTTACATGAATATCTCCTAAACAATGCAAGTTTAGGAGATGTTCGCTGTGCCTACAGGGAAGATTTATTATGTATGGACTTCTAAGTGGTACTAGATGACTTCTGGCTTTTGCAGGTATAGCTTTGTAAAACATTAAAAATAAGTGCCTATACGGTTTAAGATCCAGTAATACAATGTCTTACCCTGCTCTGCACATGCTCAGTTGCTCTCTGTGCCAGAAACGTAAGGGCCAATCTGCTTACAGCCTAAAGATTTACTGCTGCTCAGGGGGTCTGGGCTTCAGACGGCCGTCGTTATGGGTACAATTCTGTGTTAAATTAGGACTGATAAGGTTCTGGATAGGTGACTACATGAAGGCCACTTGTGACTTGTATACAATTTTTGTTTTTCTGTTTCAGGTTTTTTTACACACATCCTTTTAGATGAAGCAGCACAAGCAATGGAGTGTGAAACCATCATGCCTTTGGCTCTTGCCACCAAAAGCACTCGTATTGTCCTGGCGGGGGATCACATGCAGGTGAGGATCGGTATCTTGTCTCCGGGTTTTACTTCTTCAGTGTTGTCCCTCAGCTGTGTGTGTAGGTTAGTGGAGTATGTTAGACTGTGGGATTGCGGGGTGAGGCCTCATTCATATCGCTACAGAACAATACTTGCCTCCATACTTGCCATGGAGGTCCAAACGTTTACTGCCTTCTGGGTTCATCACCTTTGCCCTGGGATGAAGTAACTTCTGCACTTGTGCACTGGAGCTCATTTATTCTGGCCTCTGTCAGATACCGGGAGTGTGAACGGAGCTGAACACGCACAGCTCACTGTACACAGAAAAGAAGACAATGAGCAGGAAGGCTGGAAGACTTTACTTCCATGTTAATGTAAACCTGTTAGGATTTAAAAAAAAAAAGTCACAAGTCCTTACCTGCATTTTTGCTCCATGATAAATGACTGGAGGTATTGAAGTAGGAGTGTTGGCATGACAGCCAGGCATTAGAGCCCCTCGTTTCTCTCATTATAGGTTTCCTGAACCCCCAGTGTGTGAGCTCCCCAGATGTAGTTATAATGGAGCTATTCATACATTTACACCAGGGGGTCTCCAAACTTTTCAGTACGAGGGCCAAGTTGTATATTTTACAAATATTCGCGGGACAAAAAAAGTTTTATAAATGAAGGAATAAAATGTTAATGAATGAATAAACACGGTCCATGAATTAACTTCGTTTCAGAAGCCCCCCCCATCAATTCAGAGCCTTCTTACATATTAAAGGCTGCCTTACATCAGGGTCTCTCTGAGCTGCTGCATAAATCAAGGTCCCCAGGAGAGTCCCCCCTTACATCAGGGTCCCCAGGAGAGTCCCCCCTTACATCAGGGTCCCCAAGAGTCCCCCCTTACATCAGGGTCCCCAGGAGAGTCCCCCCTTACATCAGGGTCCCCAGGAGAGTCCCCCCTTACATCAGGGTCCCCAGGAGAGTCCCCCCTTACATATCAGGGTCCCCCTCGGAGTCCCCCCTTACATATCAGGGTCCCCCTCGGAGTCCCCCCTTACATATCAGGGTCCCCCTCGGAGGCAGAGAACAGCTGATCTGAATCCTCAGTCTGTGCACTGAGTCTGGTGATAAGCCACTGACCCCGGGTTGGATAATATCACAGAGAGCCAGATGTGACCCTCAGGCCGCAGTTTGAAGACCCCTGATTTACACCACACTTGGGTTGTGACAGAACTGTTGATTCCATGCGGTTAGCACTTCTGGGGTCCTCTTGTTTGCACCCAGGCCAAGACTCTTATCTGCACTGAGTTTGCATGGATTTCCTCCAGGTCCCCAGTTTCTTCACTCTCCAGAGACAGGTGGGGGGTTCATTGGCTGGTGCCTCAATTGGCCGTAGTATGTGTGTTCATGTGAGATGGGAACCTTCGATTGTCAGCTCCTTGGGGACAGGGACTGATGTTGATCTACAGTGATCAAGGCAAACAATTGTCTGGTCAGCGCTGTGTAAATGGCTGTAATAAGTACATGAATGGAAGGATGATACGATTGTATGACTGATTTCTCTTCCAGCTCAGCCCCTTTGTCTACAGTGAGTTCGCCAGGGAGCGCAATCTCCACGTGTCTTTACTGGACCGCCTGTATGAACATTACCCCGCGGAGTTCCCTTGTCGCATTCTGCTCTGCGAAAACTACCGCTCACACGAAGCCATCATCAAGTAAGTCTCATGGGTGGCTCCACGGTGCCATGCCAGCAATACAGCTACACAACTAACTGGCTCATTTGTCAAAGTGTTGGAAACGTGAACTGTCTGGGGGACCCACCGTAACCATACTCTCCACTTCATGCTCCAGCCTGAGCTGTGGAGATGGCCGGTGACTCGTGTCCTGGCAGATATTCATTCATGGAACTGGTAGGGTGAGCAGTACATGTACCGCAGCCAGACCTTGTGTATTACTGTGGAATGTGAGGTGATGGCTCCTCCGTGGAGGTTTCGGAAGCAGTTCATTTGCTCCGTTTGCTTGCTGTGAGCAGCTGCTGAAGCGCCTGTTGATCCGGCTCCGATACTAAAGATCGGTTGAATGGGCAGTGAGCTCGGTGTGTGTCGTTCTGCTCTGCTGGATGTACGTCCCGCTCCGAGCACTTCCACATTTCATCCCTCCACTGTGGGACACATCTGTGTGCCGTCTCCCAGCCCCAGGGACGGTGTCTGACAGCAGGGAATTGTCCTTGTCTAGGTCACTTTTCCCGTATGTAGGGAGAGCGTGCAATCTATTCTTCTGATCAGTAGAAGTGTTTACAATGAGCCCATCGCTGGAAAATGCTGCATAAACCAGCTATAATATGCTAGAACAGAAACTGTACAGTGCCGGTACATGACGTCAGATAACCCCCCTAGTACAGCATTGGTTACTTCCCATTCGTTTGCCGCTTTGCATTATGGGATGGGGGTACCTAAAGATTGTGCTCTAGGAAAGAAGATACATTGGAATCTTCTGGTGGAGAGTATGTTGTCTGCTAATGCTCATTTATGCAGCTTTGGGGAAGTGCAGCTGTGCGTGGCAGCCAATCGGCTTCTTTCTTCAAATTGTTCAGTCCGACTTTGACAAAAAAAAAAAACCTTGAAGCTGATTGGTTACTCTGCAGAGCTGCACCAAATTTTGCAATCAGCTTCTTACTTCGACTTGTTCAGTTAGGCTTTGACAAATAAAACCTGGAAACTGATGCTGGGCAGGACCCCTGTCGTCCTGTGGCTGGGCAGGACCCCTGTCGTCCTGTGGCTGGGCAGGACCCCTGTCGTCCTGTGGCTGGGCAGGCCCCCCGTCGTCCTGTGGCTGGGCAGGCCCCCCGTCGTCCTGTGGCTGGGCAGGCCCCCCGTCGTCCTGTGGCTGGGCAGGCCCCCCGTCGTCCTGTGGCTGGGCAGGCCCCCCGTCGTCCTGTGGCTGGGCAGGCCCCCCGTCGTCCTGTGGCTGGGCAGGCCCCCTGTGGCTGGGCAGGCCCCCCGTCGTCCTGTGGCTGGGCAGGCCCCCCGTCGTCCTGTGGCTGGGCAGGCCCCCCGTCGTCCTGTGGCTGGGCAGGCCCCCCGTCGTCCTGTGGCTGGGCAGGACCCCCGTCGTCCTGTGGCTGGGCAGGACCCCCGTCGTCCTGTGGCTGGGCAGGACCCCCGTCGTCCTGTGGCTGGGCAGGCCCCCCGTCGTCCTGTGGCTGGGCAGGCCCCCCGTCGTCCTGTGGCTGGGCAGGCCCCCCGTCGTCCTGTGGCGGGACCCCCGTGGTCCTGTGGCTGTGGCGGGACCCCCGTGGTCCTGTGGCTGTGGCGGGACCCCCGTGGTCCTGTGGCTGTGGCGGGACCCCCGTCGTCCTGTGATTCATCCCTTTTATCAGATAGTTCTATTTCTTGTTCTCAGCTTCAGATCCCCGGGTAGAGGGCACCTATGATATGTCCTGCATGAGAGGAGACGGCGCTCTCTTCTCTCCTGTCCCCCCAGGCACAGACTGTTCTTGTAGGTAGCACTGCTGCTGTGTTGGGTAGCACTGACGTATGCGCTAATTTACAAGGTGTCATTGCGTTTGTGAATTATTCTGCAGAGATCGGAATTGTGGATGATAAAGTCACAGCTGTGGACTGTGCATTAGCATTTATTTACATCGTGTATATCGCCTGTCACACGCGGATTCCGCGCTTTCACCCAACGCTGGAGCGTTATCCGTGTGTCATCATTGTGTAAGTTCCCTACAAGACTGCGACAAATCTGGGTCACGGATCGCAGCGGCAAGCGATGAGATCAGACAGACATGACAAGTTGCCATTTCAGTCTTTTTATATGGAATTGTAGTCTGTAATCCGCTCAGTTGTCAGAGACGTGAGCTGCGGCAGCTGATAAGAAGCGCGCGTCCGACCCGGCCTGAACTGCTTACTGTGTATTCACAAACACCGCTGACAAAACCAAGCTCCAATCTTCTTGTTTTGTTTTCTTTAACCACTTGCCCTCCAGAGGATTTATCCCACCCCCGCTTCATGCCCAGGACATTTTTCGCGTAAAGGCAACTGACAATTGCGCACCCAAACTTAATTTAAGTCCTTTTTTTCCCCTACTAATAGAGCTTTCTCTCGGTGGTATTTGATCACCTGTGCGGTTTTTTTTTTTTTTTTTTGCGCCATGAAAAAAAAACTACAATTTTGAAGAAAAAAATCAATATTTTTGACTTTTTGCTATAAAACATGTCCACTAAAAAAATGTAAAAAATAAAATTTTGTCATAAATTTAGGCCAAAATGTATTCTGCTCCGTGTCTTTGCTAAAAAAAAAATCCCGATACGTGTAAATTAATTGGTTTATGTGAAAGTTGTAGCGTTTATATATACTGGGATTTTTTTATTTTTATTAGTTATGATGGTGATCAGCGACTTATAGCGGGACTGCGGCCGGCATTCTGACACTGGGGGGAACAGACTTGGTGTCACTGACATCCCCAGTGACACCAATATAGTGGTCAGTGCACTGGACACTGGACGGGAAGGGTTAACGTGGGGCAATCAAAGGGTTAAGTGTGTGCTGTTTTACTGTGGACTGTGTTAGTGCTTTCAACTGTAAGCACACTGCTTTGCATGGCTCTGTTATGCAGAGCCATACAAAGCAGTGTGCAGGAGCTGACAGGGGAGAGATCTGTATTTTTTACATACAGTTCTCTCCCTCCATCAGTAATGGTCCACAATCACCGGGTGCCGGCGAGTAATCGCTGGCCGGGACCCGGTGATTGACATCCAAGGCTGCGAATAGTGGCGCGGGTAGGGCTGGTGCGCACGCGCCCCCTACCTGGGAATGCAGAATTGTGTATATATACATAATTTTGTGCACCCCTGTAGCAGTATATCTGCTATAGAGCGGCTGGAAAGCGGTTAACTTGCTGCACTCACTTGCTATAAAAGATGTATTTTTGGTCGATCATCAGATTGATTCTATGTAGAGACATTTTGGTTCTGAGTCCTGGGATGTATCTCTGACCAGTTCATGTCTGCCGAACCCTCTACTATTCAAAACCAAAACTTCTGGAATTTGACAGCTCAAAGCCAGGGGGCTGGGCTTAGCACCAGGTTGGGTGTGGCTTAATGGGGACTTAAAAAACCAAACCATCATATACAGTCCAGGATTGACATCCAATGGGCTTCAATTGCTGGTCCCTCCGCGACTGAAGTCGCCAATTTATTTGCCGTGTTTTGAGGTCCGGTATCAAAGGTTATGGCGGCGTATACAGTTTCCGGGAAACCGTCGTTTGATCAGCGTAAGTGCGGTCCACATGGTCACCTGACCGAAAGAGACAGACATTACGCTGGATTGTGACTCGGGAAAAGACAACAACAAAAGTGACTGCAGAGCTCAGTCTCAGTCCTATGAAGACTGGATGAGCGTTTTTTTTTTTTTTAAGCTGAACTGCTCCTGTACTGTAAAGTATTCCAAAAATGAAAGGATAGTGACATCCAGCTAATTAGAGAGACGTACGGACATCCCACCGCGGAGGGCAGGGTAGAGAGTGTTGTTTTATTATTAATCACTAGAATATGGGAGCCGATGTGTTTCACACAACCCCCTCCTTCATCAGGGCCTATATATTCTGTACCCCCCTTCATCAGGGCCTAAATATTCTGTACCCCCCTTCATCAGGGCCTAAATATTCTGTACCCCCCTTCATCAGGGCCTATATATTCTGTACCCCCCTTCATCAGGGCCTAAATATTCTGTACCCCCCTTCATCAGGGCCTATATATTCTGTACCCCCCTTCATCAGGGCCTATATATTCTGTACCCCCCTTCATCAGGGCCTAAATATTCTGTACCCCCCTTCATCAGGGCCTAAATATTCTGTACCCCCCTTCATCAGGGCCTAAATATTCTGTATTCCCCTTCATCAGGGCCTATATATTCTGTACCCCCCTTCATCAGGGCCTATATATTCTGTACCCCCCTTCATCAGGGCCTATATATTCTGTACCCCCCTTCATCAGGGCCTATATATTCTGTACCCCCTTCATCAGGGCCTATATATTCTGTACCCCCCTTCACCAGGTCCTATATATTCTGTACCCCCCTTCATCAGGGCCTATATATTCTGTACCCCCCTTCATCAGGGCCTATATATTCTGTACCCCCCTTCATCAGGGCCTATATATTCTGTACCCCCCTTCATCAGGGCCTATATATTCTGTACCCCCCTTCATCAGGGCCTAGGCTCACATCAAAATATTAACCACTTGCCCTTCGTTACATTTTACCCTCTTCTTGACCAGACCATTTTTTGCTATTCACCACTGTGCTACTGTAACTGGCAATTGCGCGGTCATCCAACCATTGATTTTGTTTCACACAAATAGAGCTTTCTTTTGGTGGTATTGATCACCACTGGGTTTTTTTATTATATAAACAAACAAAGAAAGACCAAACATTTCGGGGAAAAAAAATCTTCTTTTGTTCTAAAACATATCCAAAAAAAAAAATCCTATTTCTTTTAGGCCAAAATGTATTCTGCCTCATGTCTTTGGTACAAAAAAAAAGAAAAATCCCAATAAGTGTGTTAGTTGCAGTTGTAGTGTCTACAAACAATGGTATATATACTGGAATTGACACTGCTATAGACACTATACTGGTAATGCCAGTGATCAGCGACTTCTAGTGGGATTGTGATAGTGTGGTGGGCAATCTGGCGCTAGCAGACATTAACTGGGAGGGACGCTGATACCACTAGTGACACTAATACAGTAATCGGATATAATACTGCACTCTGTACTAATGACACTGGCTGGGGAAGGGTTAACACCAAGGAATCAAGGGGTTAACTGTTTACCTCTCACGTGTGTTGCTGTTACTCACAGATCTGGCTGTTTTTTCTCTTCGGTTTTCAGAGAGAAGAAACAGATCGCTGCTCTGTACTGATAGTTTCAAAATACTAACCACAGCTTACAAAGCCATCCACAACACTGCCCCTAGCTACATCACCGACCTCATCCGCAGATATCGCCCAAATCGCCCGCTCCGCTCCTCCCATGATATCCTCCTCTCCAGCTCCCTCATCAGCTCCTGCCACGCTCGCCTCCAGGACTTCTCCAGAGCCTCTCCCATCCTCTGGAACTCCCTACCACAGTATGTCTGGTCAGTCCCCACCCTGTCTGCCTTTAGGCGATCTTTGAAAACCCACTTATTCAGGGAAGCCTACCCCACCTCTACCTAAGAACTGTACTTGAATCACCTCCGCCAGATCATCCCCCGCAGCTATCACCTTTTGTATCCCCTCCCCCTTCCTTTAGATTGTAAGCTCCACGAGCCGGGCCCTCCTATTCCTTCGGTACTGAAATGTATTGTAATTGTACTGTCTCCCTTATATTGTACAGCGCTGCGTACACTGTTGGTGCCATATAAATCCTGTATAATAATAATAAACACTGGACTCTGTTCTGTGATTGGCCACAGCTGTGCTAAAATCATTGGTTGTAAATTGCTAACGCACACGTGCTGTGTCCAATCACAACAGGGGGCTCATGCATACGTGCCACAAATCCGGGAGAAGGTCGGCAAGGTATGTTTACGTTGCCAAGCTTGCCCTTGCGGCCTGTTCGCAGTAAATCTACTGTGCGCGGGTGGCAAGTGGCTAACTTCTGCATGTACTCCAGTGTGAGTCTTCTTGCTGTACTCACAAATGCTGACATCTGAAGCCCTGATGAAGGGGGTGTGGGAACCCCCGAAATGCGTTGGCTTTTTTTCCCATTGATAATCACTCTGCCCCCTTACCTCTGAATACATTTCTGGTGTTGTATTGCTGCGTGTGTTCCTCCTGCTGATGGGTCTTCATCTCCTTCCCCAGCAAGTTTCGTCTCTGACCCTTTCTCTTTTCCCGCTTGTTATTCTCAGGATTCGTCTTTGTAATGTAGTTGTTGCTTCTCTCTCACAGTTACACATCTGAGCTTTTTTACGAGGGAAAGTTAATGGCCAGCGGGAAGCAGCCGTCCCACAAAGACTTCTATCCTCTCACCTTCTTCACTGCCCGAGGAGAGGACGTCCAGGAGAAGAACAGCACGGCTTTCTATAACAATGCTGAGGTACGACCCCCTTCCTGCACCTACCAACCTTCCTTGTGTTCACAACATGGCTGCCGGCTGGCTAAGCTCTCCTGAATCCTGGCAGCTGCAGCCCTTCCTAATACCATAACATATATTTTCAGCTCCTATATTTAACTACTTTACTCTGGCGCCTCCCCGCACTTTGAGTTTCAGAAGCCAGGAGGTGGGGCGGGGTTTTAGGATCATGTGAGCACCGTGATTCGCCGTCACGGCAGTCACATGATTGGAAAAGGTCCCGAGCGCAAGGGGAGATTGGGACCTTTCCGTGAGTCACGGATGTATGTGCTGGGAGCATGCAGGGCGCACGCTCTCAGCACATATGTATTTTCTAATGGCATGAAAATATGCGACCGCTCGCCGTCAAGGACCAGACTCCGAGAGGCCGCATATTTGCGTACACCCGGCGTCAAAGGGTTCAACTAGCTTATTTACCCGATTTTAGGGCTCGTTCACATGCCGGGCCGCTGTTCATGTTCAGAAATGAGCAAGAAAGTGCAGCGCTAGATATTATCATAAACATTCTTTAAATGTTCAAAATTCAATGAATATAAATAATCATACAATAAATACACAAAACAGTGATAATCGGATGAACAGTCCCACGTGAGAGATCCTGTGGAGTGTGGCAATGTGAACCAGCGAACATGAAGTGACATCCATGACAATCCTCCACCACTTTGCCCTCACCCGAGATGTCATTGAATAAAGCCTGGAAACAATCTCCCTAGGGAATGTATGGCGGCTCCACTATGGAAGAATCCTGCCATCTTGTAATATGGGATCCTAGGAAAGGTGCTCACAGTACACAACCCGGAAACAGCGTATTTATTAGCATGTCCTGTACAAGGTGCTGATCTGCTCTCCGGCCGATGACATGCACTTCTGAGGACGATTTGATTTGAACTTTTGATGGAGGTCCATTGCCACATCAGGAATCTTGTACTGAGAAATCCTATTCTGTCTCTCCAATCTAAGCATTGAAAGTGTGATCTCTTTAACTTACAGTTGTGATGAGATAGCGATAACTCCAATCTTAGTTGAATAACACAGGCAGTGACTCGATCAGATGACATCTTGTAGATCTTGTGAAGTTTATTCCATAAACTGAGAGAATCTTACAACAATGAACATCGGATAGGTCAAAAGATCATAATGTGATCTGCTTCATGACATGAGGCTAGAAGCTGAAATGCATTTCTGGGAAAAGGGGAGGGGCTGCCTATACAGCATTAACTAAACCAAAGGAAAGGGAGGAGCAGAGACAAAATATAAATAACACTTAAAGGCATATGACAGTCATGTGCAGCATGACACCTATGCAGACGTCGATTGAATGCATGTAGTCAGGAAGTGGCTGCAGGAAACATGGAGCACTGACTTGTAACAAAGGATAAGAAAAGGGACTTGTTTTATGTTTACTTGTCATATTGTAGCTTGTTTTTCTTTCTATACGCCTTTCTTGTGTAGTAAAGATCTCTTCCCCCCCCCCAAGGTGTTTGAGGTGGTTGAACGTGTGGAGGAGCTGAGGCGGAAGTGGCCGGTGGCGTGGGGGAAGCTGGACGATGGCAGCATTGGTGTAGTAACGCCATACGCAGATCAGGTGTTCAGGATCCGAGCTGAACTGCGCAAAAAGCGATTGTCGGAAGTCAGCGTGGAACGAGTATTGAATGTGCAGGGTAAACGCCATTTCCATTGTTCTTGTCCTTCCATTCTGTATATATCACAGGTGCATGATGTTGTTCTAGAAGGAATAGGACATGGAAGTGATTTTTGTGTCCTGTGTTTCCAGGGAAGCAGTTCCGAGTCTTGTTCCTGAGCACAGTGAGGACTCGGCATACCTGTAAACACAAGCAGACCCCCATCAAACGCAAGGAGCAGCTGCTGGAGGATTCCACAGAAGACCTGGACTATGGCTTCCTGTCCAACTACAAACTCCTGAACACCGCCATCACTCGGGCCCAGTCCCTGGTGGCTGTGGTAGGAGACCCCATCGCATTGTGCTCCATCGGAAGATGCAGGTAGGCTGTTTTTATGTATCTCCTCCATTTGTGGGAAGATGATTGTAACCTGGTGCATAAAGGCCGTCTTGGTATTGCTTATGTCAAACCAATATTTGGGGCCCCCATACTGACATCTACAACCATCAGGCTATATCCTCTGTCATATGTTAGGTTAGACAGCAGGTGAAGTTACCTAATGAGCCATTATATATCCGTATTTATAAGGGTATGGATACTTGAAGCTGAATTCCAGGAGTTCAGCAGCTCTGCAAAAAGTGAAGGCACACTATGAGTTCCAGTTTTATTGAAAAAAAAATGAATGTCAGCAGCTACAAAAACTGTAGCTTCTGACTTAAAAAACAGCCACTTACCTGTCCCTCGATCCCGTGGGATCCTCCCTGCAGCTGTCCGGTGTTCACATGCCTGATGAAGGGGTCCTACGAGGCTCAGAAACATTGTCTTGCTTTAACTATGTGATTGTTCATTAAAACTTTTGGACCCGTATTGATGATCCTCGGTGTGCTGGTGACATTCTCCTTCGCTGATTCTGTTCAGTTCCAGCCGACAGTCGCTGCACCACCCACTTATACACACAGCATTTGTAACACTGGAACGTGTGTGTTTGGATTGTACACTTGCTTTCCGGTGTTCCCGCCACTGGCACCTTCAGTGTGGGTACCCGGCTTGCAGCTGAATGGCCCCGTAGTGTTCTGGGACCTGTCGCATGTCCCAGAAAACTATGGGGAGGGAGGGTTGTAGGACAACGTCCGCTTCCAATCGCCTAGACGATCACAGCAGAAGTGGAAGGCTGGTACCTGTCCATTTCGGGTACCCATCTTCCCCACAACCCTCCCTTTCTCGCTCAACTATGGTACCAATCCATAATGGGGAGTGGGGGACCAGTCTTTAAAGCGGATCTTCCCTCTTTTGGGTGGAGCTTCGCTTTAAGTGCAATTAGGTGTGTGTCATCTTCGGGACCTATGTCTATGACTTGTATTTGTCATTTTTTTGCACTCCCGGAGGACACTCTCTGGCTGTGAGAGGAGAGCAGCACACACAGCAGCTTTGCCTGCCCCTCCCCTCTGCTGCCCTTTCACAGAAACCTTTGTATTTTTGTGAATGAGTTTACATAATACAAAGCCTTCTGTGAATGGGCAGGAGTAGAGAGGGGTGGGCACAGCAGTTACAGCGACTCTGCTTTTGAAGAAAATCCACAGTAAGAAGCGTACACTTTGGATATTTTCCTATATCTTTTTTCCATCTTCATAAAGCTCCATTACCTTGTTAAGCAGGTCTTTTAACAGTTCTTTTTCTGCTCTCCATGGCTCAGTATCTGGCCAGCTCAGTGCATCCACGTGAGAGCCAACAAAGTCATTGACTATTTATGCACGGGCATTAGTAGCAGTTTAAAAAGCCACAGATGTGGGAAATGACCCTTTAATTGTCATTGTTCCCCGTGTGTCACCTTGTGTGTCTGTACCAAGGCTGAACATTCCAGGGGAGGGAAACTTTGTTCAGGGAATTGGGGGATTTCTGTTATGATTTAAAAAGGAGCCAAACAACTATGATAATAAATGGCTTCATATCATCACTGTCCTCAAAAGACAGTTTTTTGTCACTATCAGTCAGATTTTCAATTTCTGTGCCAAAATGTCACCATTTCTGCCAGAGGAGGGAGACTTTTGAGCACACCTGTACATTTAGGTATAATTTTATAGTCCCATTGTGAGTCATTTGTCATATAGCCATACTGCTGTCAGCTTGCTTTTCCGTATTTGATTGTTACTGATATGTAAATACTTCCCCTTATCAGAGAAAACGTGACTACGCCTTGTCTTCATGTGTGTTCGCGGTGATCATTGTACATCCTATCCATAGCATTGCGGGGTCAGGTGACCTTTAAATGTAATACGTGCAGCAAGGATGGGATGTATCCGCTGCGTGTTCTGAGCCATTCCTCTTTACCAGCCAAGGCTAATTGGACAAGATAGTTAAGCGGGACTGTGCGGCTGGTCAGAGCATGAAAACAAATCATCTGCAGACATAGAGCTTCCCCATCAAAGGACCGGCAGAAGCAGTGCTGCAGCGGGGTCAGAAAGGCGGACCGTGCCTTGGCCGCTGCGGTCCCTCTTCTGATCTTCTCGAACGCCTGCCGGGTGTCAGCGCAGAACCCGCTCTATTTCCAGGGAAGACCCGGAACATTTGTTTGGATGGCTTGCAGCTGACATCACAGAATTTATTGGAAGGGCCTTTGGCAGAGGCAGAAAAGCGACCTATTGTGACACATAATGAGGAGAATATAGGAGACGGTGAAGGAAATTGGGGTGATTACTGGAACTAATGCTTGAAAATCATTTGCAGTGCCAACTTCACATGGTGTTCCATGTTTTCAGCTTTGCAGGGAGAAGAAAATGCTTGATCATCACTCTGTGTACAGAGCTCTGTGTTGTTTGTAAACACAGGGCTCTGTGCTGTGATTGGACACAGCTGATCAGCAGGTCTCAGCCATAAATCATTGGCCGGGACCTGCTAAAATCACGCGGTGTCCAACCAGGCCCGGGAGACAGCATGCAACGTTTTTTTTACGTTTATGAGCCTGCAGCGGTCCCTCAGTCACAGTAAATTTACTAAAAAAAAAAAAAAATTGATTTTCAGCAATCTATATAGACAAGGTGCAGAGATGAGAATTAGTGCCTGGTCACACCGCTGCGATTGGGGAATTGAAATTGCATCTGATGAATGTCGGTGTGTGATTTGCTGCAGCGCGATTTCCAGAGTAGTCCTCGTGTGACTTTTTCTGCATTTTTTTGCGATTTCACATACATAGAATATAATGGAAATCGCAAGAAATGGTTGAAAATTGCAAAGTTGCAAAAAAGTCTTCAAAAATTGCAGACAAATCGCACGATTTTAAATTGCAGCGGCGTGACCTGTGACTAACTAGCATTCATGTAAAATCTGAAAGAAATACAGAAATAACAAAAGGCCAATGAGCACAGATTTAGCCATGGATAGGAGTACAAATGTGTCACCAAACTACTGCCAGAAAAAGCTATTAGAGCGCCCCCCCTCTGCTACCCCATAGATTTCAGACCGGTAACAATTTAACATGCTAATCAGAGCAAACGTCTAATTTCTTAGTCTGGCCATACACTATACAATATTCTGCCCAATTTCCTTTAGATTTACCTTCAACTATGTAGTACAAGGGCCCGCCTAATTGGATACAACTGAAAGTGTTGCTTTTGGTTTGACCTCTTATATGGTTTTTGGTAAATCTAAAGCAAAAATCTCAAGAAAATTGAATAATGTATGGCCAGCCTTGGCCGCCGACACCCTTGGGTAAGTTGCTGTGTTGTAAGTTACACGATGACGTGTTATTCCAGACCAGCAGAAACAAGTAAATAATTTATGTTGCCGCGTCTTTATTGGAATGGAGTTTTTCTCCTGAAAAAAGGCCTCCTGTGGGGTTGTAGGGGAAGGAGCGCTTCATAAACAATAAGATGGTAAGACAGATTTGTAACCGCGGCTGGTTTGGGATCACCTCGTCTGACTCTACCCATGCCGCTCCAGGCCGTACACGCCGGGTGGATGACACGTACACACTCCAGGCGGATGACACGTACACACTCCAGGCGGATGGCACGTACACACTCCAGGCGGATGGCACGTACACACTCCAGGCGGATGGCACGTACACACTCCAGGCGGATGGCACGTACACACTCCAGGCGGATGGCACGTACACACTCCAGGCGGATGGCACGTACACACTCCAGGCGGATGGCACGTACACACTCCAGGCGGATGGCACGTACACACTCCAGGCGGATGGCACGTACACACTCCAGTCATTAGGAGAGCCTGTCTTCGCTGTGTTTCGGTGTTTAGCATGAAATCGTTGGCTGAGAACATTTCAGGCTGCAGAAGTCATTAAATATTTATCACCTGGTTGGCTGGCACAGTTTCAGGCCTCTCCCACCCGCCTGACATCAAACTAAGAGAGCGCGGCAGCCCACGCTAATTAGCCGCTTCCTTTTCTAACCGAGCCACAGATGTTACAATCCAGTCATCCGGTCCTCTGGTTTTACTTGTTTGAAATCAGATCATTTGATGGCCACTTTGGGGGTTATTTACTAAAACTGGAGGGTGCAAAATCTGGGGCAGCTCTGCATTAGCCAATCAGCTTCCAGGTTTTATTGCCAAAGCTTCATTGAACAAGCTGACGTTAGAAGCTGATTGGCTCCCATGCATCGAGTGCACTGGATTTCGTAAATCTCCCCCAATGTGTGAAGCGTTTTGTGGTTCTGTGTGTAGCTTTATTTAAGAAAAAAAGTGAAGAAAAAAAAAAATAAAAAAGCACAGGAATGCATCAAAAGCACACCACACCACATCAAAAACACGCATGCAAATACTCATCCGGGCTGCGTTTCCTACAGTGTGAATGGCCCTAAAGCAAGGTATTTAGGAATACTGGGCCCATTACCTGCCCACACAGACAAATGCTTGATCATGGGAGCACAGCCCTGCTGATAAGAGTCCCGTGATGCCACATACATGGGTAGGTCAGTTAGTATGCAGCTGTATATCCAGTATGGAACACGTATTGATCATGTATGAGCTTTATTAGGCTCATGGTTCCACATTTCATACAAACGTATACAATTATCTGTCTCATTGACAGGACTTTATCCCTTGTCCTCATAAACCAGCCTGTCTTTATGCACTCCTATCCATCCTTGTTCAGGTGCCGCCATCTTGCTCAGACTGGACATGGTGTGTTGATTGGACGGCTGTGCTGACTCTGCTGGGACTGTTCGGCGTGTGAAGCAGACAGATTTCTGTATGTTCTATCAAGTTTTCTTCCTTTTCCTGACCCTCTTGTCTCTCTGCAGGAAGTTTTGGGAGCAGTTCATCACCATTTGCCATGAGAACAGAAGTTTGCACGGTATCACGTTTGAACAGATCAAGGCCCAGCTTGAAGCCTTAGAGTTGAAGAAGACCTATGTACTGAACCCATTGGCACCGGAATTCATCCCGCGGGCGCTCAGACAGCAGCATTCGGCCAATGCCGGCAAACATCAGCAGTCCCCTCCAAAGGTAACTGGTGTCCATCAAAAGCTGCTCTTCACTCAGTGCCTGCAGGCCTGGCGAATGTGAGGCTGATCGGTTTTAGTTTTGTGTCTCGGGATGCAGAGGCATTGGACTCACCAATCTACGCTTTATATTCTGCAAATTAAAGTGGAGTTCCAGCTGAAAAATAAAAAATAAAAGTCAGCGGCTACAAAAACTGTAGCAGGTGACTTTTAAAATACAGCCACTTACCTGTCCCTCAGTCCAGCCGTGTCCTCACCACGGCTGGTTTCACCGGCTGTCTTCTCTCCCTGGCATCTTTAATGTGGGCACCCTGCTGTGACAGCCAGGTGCCCTCTGCGCAAGAAGCACTGTGCTTTGTGAATGGCCCCGTAGTCTTCTGGGGCCTGTCAAGCACCCTCCTCCAACCCCCGCTCCCCAAAGATGCTAATCCTTAATGGGGAGCGGGGGATTAAGACTTAAAGTGGAACTTCTGCTTTTGGGTGGAGATCCACTTTAGTTTGTTTACTTGCCCATAGGAAGACGACGAATGTTTTGTACATCACCTAACACTCCTTCCAGAAGCCTCTGGGTGGCATTTCCTTCTGGTTCTTTTATTGAACAGCATCCGAGCCCCCTGGTTCCACAAGTGTATGATACCCTTACTGTCCTCCTTTGGCACCCCATAACTAGACAGGCGCACTACTTGGGTACCCTTTCCCTCTGCGACCGCTTCACACTATGCAGTGTAGGACACCACATATAATTCGCACAGGAGTCGCACTATATTTCTGTGCAAATTACATGCAAATGTCTATGCGGTGCAATGGGAGTCACACATTTTTATGGCTCACATCGCATCCTCACCAAAAAGATGCAGGACCCTTTTTTAAATCCACACCTGAATCACATCGCATAGGTATTGTCACCCATGTGATTTCTGGCAGTCGCGTTGTGATCTGTTTCAGGGTGTCATTAATTTATCACCGACAACCGCAGCAGATCCCATGAAGGTGATGCGATTGCAATGCAGTGCGGGAATGCATAGGATTTGCAGTGTTTCCCGCACCGCATTGGTGTGAACTCAGGATTAAGCAGCTTCCTGGTCTCATGGCTCCAGCTCAGGATGGGAGATATAAAATGTGGGTGATTGCCGCAGTTTTTTCATTAGACATAACACTCGCAGTGGAGTGTGGTGCCCTCTGAAGAGCGGTTTTCATTCAGATTGCTTTTCAGAAGGCCTTTGACAGACGGTGAGGAGTCTTTGACTCCTCACTGCCTGATTTAAAGTGGTCATTCTATGCACAAATGTAAAAAAACCTTCTGTGTGCTTCTCCCCCAACAGCCGGGGGCATATTTACAGTGGGGGAATCAAGGCGTTTGCATAGGGCGACATTTTTCAGGGGGGTGGCACCCCCCCAGAAGAAGGGACACGTGGGAGGTGTCATAGCATGGGGGCTATGTGAGGCACTGCCTGAGCTCTGCCATGGGACTCAAGAGAGGCTGCGGGCTGCTGGAGGGTGTAAGTAGTGGCCGACTCTTGTTCCCATACAGGGACAAAACTGGGCTTTTCTGACCATGTCCCCAGGTATAGGCGAGTAATGGAGGAATATCTCTGTATCTTGATCCAGTGATGTGCACGGGAGCCTCGGCTGTCCTGCTTCTCTCTCTCCTCATTGGCTCAAACACAGCAGCTAGAGCTATTGACTTCTGCTGCTGTCATTCACAGTCAGTGAGCCTGTAAGGAGAGAGCAGGAGGCGGGGCTGAACCACGGCTCTGTGTCTTATGGATGCATAGAGCGGGGCTTGGGAGCGAGCACGCACCAGTGCCTACATAGCAAGCTGCTTGCTTTTGGGGGCACTGGTCAAAAGGGAGAAGCCAGGAGCACTAACAGGGAACCCCAGAAGAAGAGGATTGGGGCTGCTCTGTGATAAACCATTTCCGAAGCAGGTAAGTATGACAAACCTATATAGTGATATTAAAGGTGTGTCATACTTACCTGCTTTGGAAATGGTTTATCACAGAGCAGCCCCAATCCTCTTCTTCTGGGGTTCCCTGCTGGCGCTATTACCCTATAATGCTGCACTACTGTGCCACAATCGCATGATTCTGCACGCTTGCAGTGCGGCCTTATTAATTTTTACCTTACCTTCTATACATTAAGGGAAATACCTGAGTGCAGCTCCCCAGCCCCCCCTTACACTTAACCTGAGCCTGACCTTGTTTTAGCATTGTGCCCGAGAACAGCAGCTCTCTCCCTCCTTATAGGCTCAGAGACAGCAGAGGGATCCATTGGCTGCCCACTGATGTCTTTTAGAGCTAGTGAGGAGGGAGCAGGGGGTGGGGGCAAGCTGCACTCTGTGTGTGTGTCTATGGACACACAGAGCCGGCTCAAGAGCGAGCTCACTTGAGTGCAACCATAACAAGTGTCTTGCAATGGTAGGCACTTGGCAGGGGGAGGAGCCAGAAGCACCAGTGGGGGACCAGAGGTGAAGAGGAGGACTGGGACTGCTCTGTGCAATGCTTTATTTTAGAAAAAATGTAAGGATTTGCACGGTTTAGTAGGCAAGTTTGGCAGGAGGTACTACCGGTCTGGCTCTGCACCCTGAACTAAAAACGCTGCTGTCATTAGGCAAAGCATTGCGGCATCTGTACAGCCCCGTCCGGCTGTATAGACACAGTTGGGTGGCTGGTGGGTGGTAAAACCGCAGCTCAGCTGCCTGTGTGAAAGAGCACTAAGAGCCCCAGTGTGTTTTCATGTGACGTGGACACCGGTTAAGAATGACAAATTAAACATTGGTTACTTGTGTTTCCAGGGCAAAGGTCATCACAATCAGAATGAGCACTTTCAAGGCGAAGCAATGGGTAAGCTGACTTGTTTCTGATTTTCCTGAGAAGGCGAGAGACCACAAGGCCCCACATATTGACCTCTCTCAGCATAGATGAAGGCTAGGTTCACATCTGTGCGGGTGGTGCCGCTGCGGATCTGCCCAAAAATCTGTGCAGCCGCTGTGCCACCCGCACAGAGCTTGTTTTTTTTCCACATCAGCTCTGTTACCCTCTTGACACCTTTGTGTAGTAACGTGTAGGCCTTAGACATTGGACTATCACAGACCTTCAGTTATTATTATACAGGATTTATGGCGCCAACAGTTTGCTCAGCGCTGTACAATATAACGGGAGACAATACAGATCAATACAAGAGGGATAGGAGGGCCTGATCCTGGGAGCTTACAATCTAGGAGGGAGGGGCCTGATCCTGGGAGCTTACAATCTTATAGGGAGGGGCTGATCCTGGGAGCTTACAATCTAATAGGGAGGGCCTGATCCTGGGAGCTTACAATCTAATAGGGAGGGCCTGATCCTGGGAGCTTACAATCTAATAGGGAGGGCCTGATCCTGGGAGCTTACAATCTAATAGGGAGGGCCTGATCCTGGGAGCTTACAATCTAATAGGGAGGGCCTGATCCTGGGGGCTTACAATCTAATAGGGAGGGCCTGATCCTGGGAGCTTACAATCTAATAGGGAGGGCCTGATCCTGGGAGCTTACAATCTAATAGGGAGGGCCTGATCCTGGGAGCTTACAATCTAATAGGGAGGGCCTGATCCTGGGGGCTTACAATCTAATAGGGAGGGCCTGATCCTGGGAGCTTACAATCTAATAGGGAGGGCCTGATCCTGGGGGCTTACAATCTAATAGGGAGGGCCTGATCCTGGGGGCTTACATTCTAATAGGGAGGGCCTGATCCTGGGAGCTTACAATCTAGGAGGGAGGGGCTGATCCTGGGAGCTTACAATCTAATAGGGAGGGGCTGATCCTGGGAGCTTACAATCTAATAGGGAGGGCCTGATCCTGGGAGCTTACAATCTAATAGGGAGGGCCTGATCCTGGGAGCTTACAATCTAATAGGGAGGGCCTGATCCTGGGAGCTTACAATCTAATAGGGAGGGCCTGATTGTGGGAGCTTACAATCTAATAGGGAGGGCCTGATCCTGGGGGCTTACAATCTAATAGGGAGGGCCTGATCCTGGGAGCTTACAATCTAATAGGGAGGCCCTGATCCTGGGAGCTTACAATCTAATAGGGAGGGCCTGATCCTGGGAGCTTACAATCTAATAGGGAGGGCCTGATCCTGGGAGCTTACAATCTAATAGGGAGGGCCTGATCCTGGGAGCTTACAATCTAATAGGGAGGGCCTGATCCTGGGAGCTTACAATCTAATAGGGAGGCCCTGATCCTGGGAGCTTACAATCTAATAGGGAGGGCCTGATCCTGGGAGCTTACAATCTAATAGGGAGGGCCTGATCCTGGGAGCTTACAATCTAATAGGGAGGGCCTGATCCTGGGAGCTTACAATCTAATAGGGAGGGCCTGATCCTGGGAGCTTACAATCTAATAGGGAGGGCCTGATCCTGGGAGCTTACAATCTAATAGGGAGGGCCTGATCCTGGGGGCTTACAATCTAATAGGGAGGGCCTGATCCTGGGAGCTTACAATCTAATAGGGAGGGCCTGATCCTGGGAGCTTACAATCTAGGAGGGAGGGGATGATCCTGGGAGCTTACAATCTAATAGGGAGGGCCTGATCCTGGGAGCTTACAATCTAATAGGGAGGGCCTGATCCTGGGAGCTTACAATCTAATAGGGAGGGCCTGATCCTGGGAGCTTACAATCTAATAGGGAGGGCCTGATCCTGGGAGCTTACAATCTAATAGGGAGGGCCTGAACCTGGGAGCTTACAATCTAATAGGGAGGGCCTGATCCTGGGAGCTTACAATCTAATAGGGAGGGCCTGATCCTGGGAGCTTACAATCTAATAGGGAGGGCCTGATCCTGGGAGCTTACAATCTAATAGGGAGGGCCTGATCCTGGGAGCTTACAATCTAATAGGGAGGGCCTGATCCTGGGAGCTTACAATCTAATAGGGAGGGCCTGATCCTGGGGGATTACAATCTAATAGGGAGGGCCTGATCCTGGGAGCTTACAATCTAATAGGGAGGGCCTGATCCTGGGAGCTTACAATCTAATAGGGAGGGCCTGATTCTGGGAGCTTACAATCTAATAGGGAGGGCCTGATCCTGGGAGCTTACAATCTAATAGGGAGGGCCTGATCCTGGGAGCTTACAATCTAGGAGGGAGGGGCTGATCCTGGGAGCTTACAATCTAATAGGGAGGGCTGATCCTGGGAGCTTACAATCTAATAGGGAGGGCCCTGATCCTGGGAGCTTACAATCTAGGAGATGTGTGACAGGATTTCTGTCTGCTACTTATTATGAGCTCCTCATTTATTATCTTGTCATTCTTTATGACACCTATAGAAGCATGCAAGGCCTAGATAATGATTCGTGTCATACTTCGCTCAGATAAATATTGCACTGGTGATAGGAAAATTGATATTCTAAGCTTTTTGTTTTTATTATTTTATCCTTTTTTCTGTTGTAGTTCAGCCCAACCCATCTGTGCTGATTGGCAACCCTATCCGAGCGTACACGCCTCCAATGGGTCCACACAACAACATGGGCAAATCTCCGAGCCCCGTGCAGAGAATAGATCCCCACACCGGTACCAGTATCCTCTACGTCCCGGCTGTCTACGGGGGGAATATGGTCATGTCCGTTCCTTTACCTGTAAGTACCTGCTCCTCTGATTGGTGCCCTGCACAGGGATTATAATGAAGATTTCAGCTAGAGTATTTGATTCTTACAGAGAGGGAAAGTCCATATGTAGGGTTGGTGATATTAACTTTCCTATATTCTGTGGCTTTAGTGCCTGTGCAGAGCTTGCGACCGTCCACCATGCCAGGTCCCTGTTTTATTATGATTATTATTATTATTATACAGGACTTATATGGCACCAACAGTTTGCTCAGCGCTTTACATTATGGAGGGAGACAGTACAGTAACAATACAGTTCAATACAAGAGGGATAGGAGGGCCTGATCCTTGGAGCTTTTATAGGTACATATAGACAAAAAAATGAGCCCCTTCAGGTTTGTGACCCATTTCATTTTATTTATTTATTACAGGTACTTATATAGCGCTGTCAATTTACATAGCGCTTTACATATATATTGTACATTCACATCAGTCCCCGCCCCCGAGGAGCATACAATCTAAGGTCCCTAACTCACATTCATACATACACATACTAGGGACAATTAGACAGGTGCCAATTCACCTACCAGCATGTCTTTGGAATGTGGGAGGAAACCGGAGTACCCAGAGGAAACCCAAGCAGGCACAGGGAGAACATGCCAACTCCAGGCAGGTGGTGCCATGGTTGGGATTCGAACCAACAACCCGAGTACTGCCGGGAAGTGCTAACCATTTAGCCGCTGTGCTGACCTTTATGTCTGGTGATTGCCTTTATTGGCTTGTTGAAGCTGAACAGCAGGCAATCCACTAAATATACATAACTTATATGAAGGCTGTTTTACCTGCCAAAGGAGTTGTATTTCTGTCTGTCCAGTCCTGAGAATTTTACAGCACCGCCAGCACAGCTGTTTGACATAGCATATCTCCTTTATCTTTGCTGCAGTTAAGAGAAATGCGGGATTAAAAAAAAAGAAAACAATTATACTTGCCTATGTGGTTGCAGCATTTATCTGTCAGCTGTCATTTGCTGGCTCTAAGACCAAGAACTGAGTAATCACGTGACCGGTTATCGCCACTGATTATAGAGCAGTGACTGTCAGTCATGGCTCTCTGCCTCCAGAGCACTCATTGGCACACTGGGCTGGGGAGGAGGTGGCAGCGGCTGGCTCAGCCTCTCAAAGGTGAAAGGCTGAGCCAGCTGCCAGTCAGGCATCTGGGTGCATTCCGTCATTATTGTCTGGATTCCTGCAGAACTTAGACCATCTCTGAGACATCAGTCACTGAGTCTGGGTCACAGGAGTGCAGAAATAAATGCATTGCTGTGACCCACAAGAGATTTTGGTCATGCTTCTCTTTAAAGTAACACGTGTAGGTCTCCGCCCCCCTCCCCGGCCAATTTTTGGCTTGCAGTTATTTTGCTCTTTCATATTTTTTTTTTCAGTCAAGGCCCTTCACTACATCTCTTACCAATAGGGTCTCACCCTGGCATTTGGAGTGACCTGGACTGAATGTTGCCAGGATAGCCTGGAAGTTACCGATTGGCCACTGGGTTCCTCATGGGGCACTTTCCAGACTCTGGCCTGGTAAAAGTTAACTGTGGAGCTCTTTTCTGGGCCAGATCTATAGGTGTTGTCTCAGCACACGCCCTTTCTCTGAAAATTCAAGTGATTAGGCCAGTTGGGCTGAGGGCCAGGAGGTACGCATTTGCATTGGTCGCTGGACACTCTCCCCCTGCTTTCAAAGAGCCACGTGGAACTTAGTTTGTTCTTGCTGCTCACCTGCACTTACTTTGGCGTCCCCAGGCCCTCCAACCCACTCCTCCGCCTAGCTGGTCAGGGTTTCATGAGTGCCTGAGCTTGCCCATGAGGAGGCCGTCTACTGCTCTTACAGCCAAAATAACTGATGCAGTGCATGCCACTCCGAAACTAGAGGATCTGCCTTTTGAGTCTTCCAGTGCTGTCTCTAGCCGAGACTCCTAGAGTCAAAAGGACTTTATCTTTGCACCCACTTTTCCAACTCTGTGGATTCTGGAGACTCCCCCGAACTTTTATTAGTCTTATAACGGTTTGGTGGGGATTTTGTACAGAACTAGTCTATTCCCACTATGGACCTGGCAGTGTCCCACCTTACAAAGGCACTTAGTGTTTGTGGTGGAGCGTGCCCCTGTCTGCCAGTCAATAGGCTGTTTGAAGGCCCTTCCTTAGAGCTCTGTTCTCCCGTGCTGCTCCTGCCCTCCCAAATCCTGGCTTGTGACCATACTTTGTCAGGCTATGACCGATCAAAATCCTTTAAAAAGATGCTTTGATTTTATTGAGTGTCTGCAGCAGATGGCTGTGGTGTTAAATTTCAGCTTCAGTGGTCTTCTGGGAGCCTCACGTCTCATCTCTTGCATGTATCTCATGTTGGTAAATATGCATTCGGCACTTTGGTTGCTGGAATGCAGAACTCCTGTGCAAGAAGCATTTGATTCCCTTTTCCTCTGAAAGAAAATGTCTTTTCAGATCACCTTTTGATATCTTGAATGCTACTGGTGGCAAGAGCAACCATTTTCCTCAACAAAAGAAGCCTAAGGAATGAGCTGGAGTCTTTCTTCTATTCAAACGTTAGGAAATTTCCTTTTTCTTCTTCCCTCCTTCAACCTCCTCATTGAAATCCTCGAACTCTCCAAGGGGTCAGCATTTGTTGACCTTCACAGTTACTTGGACAGCTTGTTTCTTAGTCACTTTGTTGTAGAATATCCCCAGACTACACCTGGTGTTTCACTCCTTGCCCCCGCCTCAGTTTCCCACCTCCAGCCCTTTGTATCACTGTATAGGCTAGCAGATCTCCATCTAGGCCTCTTGGATCTTCTGCATCTAGGCCTCTTGGATCTTCTGCATCTAGGCCTCTTGGATCTTCTGCATCTAGGCCTCTTGGATCTTCTGCATCTAGTCCTCTTGGATCTTCTGCATCTAGGCCTCTTGGATCTTCTGCATCTAGGCCTCTTGGATCTTCTGCATCTAGGCCTCTTGGATCTTCTGCATCTAGGCCTCTTGGATCTTCTGCATCTAGTCCTCTTGGATCTTCTGCATCTAGGCCTCTGGGATCTTCTGCATCTAGGCCTCTGGGATCTTCTGCATCTAGGCCTCTGGGATCTTCTGCATCAAGGCCTCTGGGATCTTCTGCATCAAGGCCTCTGGGATCTTCTGGATCAAGGCCTCTGGGATCTTCTGGATCAAGGCCTCTGGGATCTTCTGGATCAAGGCCTCTGGGGGATCTTCTGGATCAAGGCCTCTGGGGGATCTTCTGGATCAAGGCCTCTGGGGGATCTTCTGGATCAAGGCCTCTGGGGGATCTTCTGGATCAAGGCCTCTGGGGGATCTTCTGGATCAAGGCCTCTGGGGGATCTTCTGGATCAAGGCCTCTGGGGGATCTTCTGGATCAAGGCCTCTGGGGGATCTTCTGGATCAAGGCCTCTGGGGGATCTTCTGGATCAAGGCCTCTGGGGGATCTTCTGGATCAAGGCCTCTGGGGGATCTTCTGGATCAAGGCGTCTTTGTTGCAGTTCCTGTAGCAGAATGGTTTAGTGGTTTCTATCTTCTTACACCAAAAGAGGGCATTCGCCCCTTTCTGGATCTGAAGGCTCTCACTGCCTTTATTCAAGGCCAAAATTTTTAAATGCGATCCACCAGACCGGTCATTATCTACCTTCACCAGGTAGACTTTCTGTCTTCTGTGGACATCAGTGATGCTTACTTGCATGTCCTCAACTTTTCTGCATAACAGCTATTCCTACACTTTGCTGTGTACCCCCCCCTGCAACGCTTCCGTCCTCCCTCTTCTGCCGGCTGCTTCAGGAGATCTTCAGGATGGAGAGTGGGGGAAGGGGCCGGTAAAAATGTCATTATTCTTCCTTTTCTGAATGAACAAAGTCAGTGATTGGTACTGATCACCCACTGTGTT